>NC_086125.1:18267886-18589136 GCF_963921235.1 Mobula hypostoma
TGTTGATGTTGTACTTGGATTTTCAGAAGGTTTTTGACAAGGTGCCATGCATGAGGCTGCTTAACAAGTTATGAGTCCATAGTATTTCAAGAAGGAAACTAACATGAATAAAGTAGTAGTTAATTGGCATGAGTCAAACGGTGGGAATGAAGGGAATCTTTTCTGGTTAGCTGCCCGTGGCTAGTGGTGTTCCATAGGGATCACACGCAAAATGCGGGAGGAACGAGGCAGGCCAGGCGACATCTCCGGAAAAGAGTACAGTTGAGGTTTCTGGCCGAAAGCCTTCATCTCGAAATTCCTACGTGCTGCAGGTAGTCTGTAATTATATTTGTGATCAGCTTCAAACCGTTAAAAAAGAATGATGTTTTTTGTAATTGTTTGCATAGATGTACTTACATTCATCCATGCTTATATCAGCAATTTTCTTAAACATCCTGAACATACGGCCGATTTTTGATTGAAGGTAAAGCATGTCTCCTAGCTAAGGCGAAGTCACAAAGAACCCACCAAAAGTTGTCCCAATACTTGCTTACAAACTATATATAAAATTGTAACATCATGCCTCTTGGATCTTATCACCACGCGTTTAGATAACCACAATATACTTCCAGAAGGGCAGTACAGGTATTGTGATCAGTTTGGGCCCCTGATCATAGGAAGGATATTCGGACACTGGCGAGGGTTCAACGTTGTTTCGCGAAAATGATTCCATGGTTGAACTGTTTGCCATATGACGAGCGTTTGATGGTTTTGGACCCGTATTGACTAGAATTCAGAAGAATGAGGTGTGACCTGTTGGAAACCTGATCTAATGTTGAAAGATGTTGACACAGTGGATGTGGATAGGAGGTTTCCTATTGTGGGAGACTCCGGGACCTGAGGACACTGCTTCAGAATAAAGGGGCGTCCCTTTAGTGCAATGATGATTTAGAATTTCTTTAGCCAGAGCGTGGTGAATCTGCGGAATTTGTTGTCGCATGAGACTGTGGAGGCCAAAACTATGTTTATTTAAGGCAGAAGTTGAGGTTGTTAGATTTTTGCTTGATCAGGGTATGAAGGGACGGGGAGAATGCAAGAGATTGGGGTTGAGAAGAAACATGGAACAGCCATGATCAAATGGTGGAACGGAGTCGGTGATCCAAATGACCTAATTCTGCTCCTGTTTCTAACGTTCTTATATGTTAATTTAAAATCGATGGATATGTGGATAAAACCACAAGTTATACAATAAGTAAATAGAAATAAAGACCCTATACGCAGCGCGTTTCAGTTTCCATCAACAATAATTTCCCCTCAGAAATTGTATTAGTAGCTGCCTCCTGCAGTAGATTTGATATGCTTTCCACATGAGGACTTTGTCATCCGTTCCCCAATGTACCCTGGAACAAGAGTTCATTTGACAGCTGGCCCACTCATAAGTTCCATAACTTTTTGATAATATTATGATATTATTTGAAAGCTTAGGACTGGCCTATCGTGTGCCGTGCGATTTTAATTAATTAAATTGAGATGCACTGTGCTGTGCATAACTTTGGAAAGTTGTGAGCTATACTGTCAAGGAAACTCACTGTCCAGTAGCACTAATGAGAAATTGTCAACGCAGTCTGCATCGCATTTAATCACCGGCAATAGTCTTCCAACTCTCCGCTTTTGTGATCCGCTGGTAGCAGCATATTTTCACCATTTATTAAACGACCTATGAGAGACTGAAACTCTAGGAAAATCAGAACGATTTGAGTGCACTAAAGCATGGTCTATAACAGGTCGGTTTGCAAATAGCGCTGATGTTAACAAAATAGTAAAATATCTTGCTTGTGAAATTAACAGAAAAGCAGGGAGCTACAGGTTTAATGTGAAAGGGGATATTTAATGTTAAATCGGCGGTACCTTGCTCTTTGTAACTGAATAATTTCCCTGTTTGGGAATGTTAGGCCTTAGAAACCAGTTCAGAGAAGTTTCATTCGTTAAAAGCTGCAATGAGCATGTTGCTATATGAGAAACGTGCGCTGACATTGTGTTTGCATTGTCTGGAAAAAGAAGTGCGAGTAGTTTGATGACTGAAACTCGCTGGTTCCTGGGTGCTCTGAATAGGTTGGCGTAGAAGCTCCATTTCTCGTTTGAGGAAATATGGGATGAAGCAAACCTAATCGTTAAATGAATGAAGGCGACTACTTTTTTTTTCACCCTGAGGCAACCGTGAATCGACGGAAGTTTTCTCTAAGATGAATGGAGGTTGTGGTTTTGTCATTTTGGAGCAGAGTTAGACAGATTACCAGAGTTGGATCGTAGCACGACAGCGGATGCGCCTGGACGTCAGCGAGTTGGACCAGCGGGAAGAATTTAAAAGGAGATCTTTTTTTTTCCTTTAGCGGTTTGATCGAGGCACGACGCTACAGCCGCGTGGACGTCAGGGAGTTTGATCGGCGGGAAGAATTTAAAAGATCATTTTTTTCTTCAGCGGTTTGATCAAGGCATGACTGAGCAGGCTCGCAGACATCAGCGAGTTAGACCGGCCGGAAGAATTTAAAAATAAGACAGATTTACAGAGCGGGCTTCGGAGTAGAGGGAATCAAATTAGGATGGCTTTGGCTCAACGGGGCTTCGGCTTCGGTCAAGGCGAGGTAAGTTATTCTGAAGAATAGGAATTGGAAGTATGTCTGTGTGGCTGGTGTTCTGTATTGGGTGTCGGATGTGGCATGTCCGGGAGACTCCCAGCCTCCTGGACGGCCACATCTGCGCCAGGTGCGTCGAGATGCAGCTCCCTAGGGACCGGGTTAGGGAACTGGAGGTGCAGCTCGATGACCTTCTTCTGGAGGTGATAGAGAGGAGCTATAAGCAAGTAGCCACACTGGGGTCTCGGGAGACAGATACGTGGGTAACAGTCAGGAATGGGATGGGCAACAGTCAGATACCAGAGAGTACCCCAATGGCTGTCTTCCTTAACAATAAGTACTCCTGTTTGAGTACTCTTGGGAGGGACGACATACGTGGGGGAAGGAACAATGGCCAGGCCTCTGGCACAGAGTCTGGCCCTGTGGCTAAGAAGGGTAGGGAAAGGAAGAGGATGGCAGAAGTGATAAGGCACTCTATATTTGGGGGGGGGGGGTCAGACAGACGATTCTATGGACGTGGGGAAGAAACACAAATGGTAGTTTGCCTCCCAGGTGCCAGGGTCCGGGATGTTTCTGATCACGTCCAGAATATCGTGAAGTGGGAAGGTGAACAGCCAGAGGTTGTGGTACATATTGGTATCAACGACATAGGTAGGAAAAGGGAGGAGGTCCTGAAAACAGTCTACAGGGAGTTAGGAAAGAAGCTGAGAAGCAGGACCACAAGGGTAGTAACCTCGGACTGTCTGCCTGTGCCGCGCGACAGTGAGTATATGAATAGAGTGAGGTGGAGGATAATTGCGTGCCTGAGGAATTGGAGCAGGGAGAAGGGATTCAGATTTCTTTATCACTGGGGCCTCTTTTGGGGCAGGCGTGACCTGTACAATAAGGATGAGATTCCCTTGAATCCAAGATGGACCAGTATACTGGCAGGGAGGTTTGTTAAGGTTATTGGGAAGACCTTAAACCAGAATTGCTGGGGGTGGGAACCGAACTGCAGAGACGCAGGGAAGTGTGGTTGGCTTACAAATTGAGGAAGATTATAGACAGTGTGAGAGGGAGGATAGGCAGGTGATAGAGAAGGGATTCGTTCAGACTGAATGTTTGAGATGTGTCTATTTTAATGCAAGGGGTATCATGAATAAAGCGGATGAGTTTAGAACATGGATCAGTACTTGGAGCTATGATGTTGTGACCATTACAGAGGCTTGGATGGCTCAGGGGCAGGAATGGTTACTTAGAGTGCCAGGCTGTAAATGTTTCAGAAAGGACAGAGAAGGAGGCAAAGGAGGTGGGGTCGTGGTACTGTTGATCAGGTATAGTGTCATGGCTGCAGAAGAGGCGCAAATCATGGAGGGATTGTCTACTGGGTCTCTGTGGGTGGAAGTTGGAAACAGAAAGGCGTCAATAACTCTACTGTGTGTTTTCTATAGACCACCCGCTAGTAATATGGACAACGAGGAGCAGATAGGGAGACAAATTCTGGAACGGTGCACTAATAACAAGGTTGTCGTGCTGGGAGACTTTAATTTCCCCAATATTGATTGGCAATTCCCTAGAGCAAGGGGTTTAGATGGGGTAGAGTGTGTTAGGCGTGTTAAGGAAGTTTTCTTGACGCAATACGTAGATAAGCCTACAAGAGGAGAGGCAGTACTTGAACTGTTATTGGGAAATGAAACTGGTCAGGTGTCAGGTCTGTCAGTGGGAGAGCATTTTGGAGATAGTGATCACAGTTCTATCTCCTTTGCCACCGCATTTGAGAGCGATAGGAGCAGGCAAGCCAGGAAAACGTTTAATTGGAGTAAGGGGAAATATAAAGCTATCAGTCAAGAACTCGGAAGCATTTACTGGGAGCAGATGTTCTGGGGGAAATGTACAGCAGAACTGTGGCAAATGTTGAGGGGATATTTGCGTGATGTTCTGCATAGGTATGTTCTAGGAGCCATAGTGCACAAAGGCTGTTGAAAATCTAGTCAAGAAGGAAAGAAAAGCTTACGAAAGGTTCAAAAAGCGAGGTAATGATAGAGATGTAGAAAATTATAAGGCTAGCTGGGAGGACCTTAAGAATGAAATTAAGAGAGCCAAAAGAGACCATGAGAAAGCCTTGGTAAACAGGATTAAGGAAAACTCCAAGGCACTCTACAAGTATGTGAAGAGCAAGAGGATTAAGACTGGAGACAATAGAACTAATCAAGTGTGACAGTGGAAAGCTGTGTATGGATACGGAGGGGGTAGCGGAGGTACTTAATGAATACTTTGCTTCAGTATTCACTATGAAAAACGACCTTGGTGATTGTAGGGATGAGCTACAGTGGACTGAAAGTCTTGAACATATAGACATTAAGAAAACAGGTGTGCTGGAGCTTTTGGAAAGCATCAAGTTGGATAAGTTACCGGGATGGACGAGGTATACCCCAGGCTAACGTGCGAGGCGAGGGAGGAAATTGCTGAGGCTCTAGCAATGATCTTTGCGTCATCAATGTGGACGGGGGAGGTTGCGGCGGATTGGAGGGCTGCGGACGTTGTTCCCTTATTCAAGAAATGGAGTAGAGATAGCGCAGGATATTATAGATCAGTGAGCCTTACTTCAGTAGTTGGTAAGTTTATGAAGGGGTACAGAAGAAATTTGCAGGAATGTTGCCTGGATTGGAGAGCATGCCTTATGATAATAGGTTGATTAAATTTGGCCTTTACTCCTTGGAGCGACGGAGGATGAGGGGTGACCTGAGAGGTGTAGATGATGATGAAAGACGTTGATCGTGTGCATCGTCAGAGGTTTCTTCACAGGGCTGTAATGGCTAACCCGGGAGGATACAGTTTTTAGGTGCTTGGAAGAAGGTACTGAGGAGATGTCAGGGATAAGTTTTTTACGCAGAGAGTGGTGAGTGCGCGGAATAGGCTGCCGGCGACGGTTGTGGAGTTGGATACGATAGGGTCTTTTAAGAGACTCCCGGATAGGTACATGGAACTCAAAAAAATAGAGGGCTATGGGTAACCCTCGATAAGTTCTCAAGTAAGTACATATTCAGCACAGCATTTTATGCCGCAGGGCCTGTACTGTGCTGCCGATTTTCTATGTTTCTATGTCTCTAAGATGTTCTGCTGAGGGAATTTGTGCATCTAGAGACTAAATTAGGTTTTCTGTGTTTCTTTTCTAGATATTTAATGACCAACAGAGTGAAAGGTTACCACGAGATCATGGAAATATGGAATTACTGTCGATATGAATCCTTAAGCAATCGCAATGTGTGGAGAAGAAGCGGCTCTAGCTCCTAACTCGAATATCATGACGTCCGCGCGTCACTTCGTTTGATACACAAGGTTCTTGCGGTGGCCCAACTTGCGCTTACGCAGTACTAGTAGATTTCTCTGTTTTAAAATTCAGCGCCTTTCGTCAGCAAATACATGTCTCAAATCTGCCGTCTTAACCACTGACAGACCTATCATCCTGCCTTCAGATGTATGTCCACATGCTTTCTACAAGATCCCTCTGCCCCTCTACATTCCTTGAATTATTTTCCCTGTACTGTTTTAACTCCCGTTTTTCTTCATATTTGCTGATAATATTCTCGCAATTTGACCTGCTCCAATTGAATACTCTTCCGCCTAATGTCTATACTTATCCGAATGTACAACCTTCTTAACGGTCATGGTCACGGTACGGTAAATATTGTCCGACTGGAAGTTTAGTCACACGGCGCATTTCGCAACTTAGTAAGTGGTATAGCCCTGTCTCTCCTCCGAATATTTACAGTCTGATTTCAGAAACCCACAGGGAATGTCATGAACAAATGCTGCTGCGTCTAAACCTCTTGTACTGAGTGCGTCGCAGTCTATACTAGCGAAGCTGGAGTCAGCCGCAACATCAATTCTACTGCTTTCCCATCTTTCACGAGGCTTCATGCATATCTGAACGTCAATATTCCGGTGGGCGATTGAAAGTAGCTCTTCCGTTCTCCCTTATCGCACTCCTCACCTCACACGCCATCTCTCTTTATCACTCTCTCTCAAACACACACCATACATATACCGACACAGACTTGCACACGCATTCCACGGCCCTATGTTCTTCACATGGAGATATTGTCTGCTCTGCCGCAAACTTTTTTGTCTGCACTACCCGTACCCAGAATGAAACACACCTGCACTGAGATTCTTGTATTTCCAAGGATTCCCCATCGATCGTCTAGATTGTTATGCCCGCCTGTGTTTAGTACTTCAGAGATTAGAGGGCCTTGTTAAATTCTCCTCTATTGGCTCTCCATTATGCTGGTTCTCCAGTATGCTCCGTCATATATGGTAAATATTACTTCCTCTTCAATTATGTCACTTGTTTCAATGGTTCATTTTAATAACAGAGAAAGGATACAATATACAACCTGAAATTCTTACTCTCCACAGACATCCTCAAGAACAGAAGAAAAGCCCCAAAGAATAAGTGGCAGAAAAAGAAACACATAGACCTCGAAAACCCACTGATCCCTCTCACACACAAGAAACAGCAAACAACATCAACCCTCCCCTCTCCCTTCCAGTACTTACGCTAGCATAAAGGACCAGCATTCTCACCACTCGCCATTGAAGCAACAGCAAAGTGCCCAAAGACAGCCCGTGGTTACAGTACATCAAAGCATAACTGTTGACTCCAACATCTCGACATACCAGTCTCTCTCTCTCTCACGAACAAGGGAGTGACAGCGAGAGGGGAGACAACAGTCGTTGTTTCCATGTTAGTCAGTCTAAAGCGTTGTTT
Source organism: Mobula hypostoma (assembly GCF_963921235.1). Lineage (NCBI taxonomy): Eukaryota > Metazoa > Chordata > Chondrichthyes > Myliobatiformes > Myliobatidae > Mobula > Mobula hypostoma. The sequence continues at coordinate 18,275,249 of NC_086125.1, forward strand.
TTTAACGTGCTGATTTCTTTAATTCAATTAACACACAGAGATTTCTGTTTTACGTCTTTCGCAGGACATTCTTAGATTTCTCTTGCTCGAGATGATCAACCAACTGCTCCGGAGAAACATTTAAATAATTTTCCTTCCTCCTGGCGTCAAATTTGTAAGACTCTTGTTTCTCCGACCGGCTTCGAATTCCAGAAAATTTTGGAAGGTGATCAATAATGATCCATGGGAGCCTCATCTCCTACACCACCACTACATCGGAAGAAGCGCCCGCGTCCTGGTGAGGCCACTGCTCCCTATCATACTCCTGCCTAACGTTCAGTCCCTGGACAACAAGCTGTGCGAACTGAGAGCCAGAATCTCCTACCAGCGGGAAACAAAGGAATGTAACGTTTTGTGTTTCGTAGAGACCTGGCTGACAGAAGAGATACCGAACCTGTCACATGGGGGTGCTGGGAGCGGACCCAAATGCAAGACACAAACAGATCTTGTGAGGTTAACTTAATTTAAGTTTATTGCTCGTTACAAGGACAGCAAAGCAGAAGCGGGAATAGCGTAATAGACAAGGACTCAGACCCTGGACTAGGCTGGGACTAAAGGTCTGGGCTAGGACTCGGGAAATGGACCTCGGAAGCCAGGGCTTGATACTTGAAACCTCCGGAGCCAGGAGTTGATACTTGAAACCTCCAGAGCCAGGAACTCTTCTTATTCACGGGACAGGACATAAAACACTGAGCCGGGAATCCTCCTTAGACACAGAACGGAGCCGTGACTCTTCTTGACACAGGGTCAGAACCCTTCCAGGGTACAGGGCCGGGACCCCTTTTAGACGCTGGACACGGATACAGAGACAACACAACGCTGGGCAGTACTATAACTGGGCGCAGGTACGCCCCAAGCAGCGGCGAGTTCTTGACTCACCTCGGCGGGTTAACTTTGATTGGCCCGCTCCGGCAAGAGAAGGCGGCTTGCTGGCACTTGCTTCGGGAGGAGACTCGGCCTGCTCCGGCCACATGACATTGGCTGCCAGTACCTTCGGTGACTTTGTTCACGCTCTCGCGCCGAGCGGCTGAAAGCCGGAGACTTATAAACTGCCGGTTCAGCCGAGAGTAAATTGCCTCCAATCAACAAGCCCGAGGGACACAGGAAAACAGGGAACCAAAGAGAAACAGGGAGTCAACGGACCGGATCGTAACACAAGGTAAATTTAAAGGGAACCCGATCCGGACCATGACAGGACCATGCTATTGAACCCTTTGAGTACTTCCTGTTCGGGGGGACAGGTCAAAAAACCTCTGTGGGAAAAGTAAAGAAGCCGGGGTATGCTTCATGCTCAAAAATGCTTGGTTCGACCCGCGAAATGTGCACGCAGGTGTTCGATGTCGCTAACTCCGTGCCTCTGAAAAAAGCCACCGCTGGAATCTGCAACCGGGTCATCTCTGAGACTGAGGTTACGCAGATGTTTCCAACGGGTGGAAAGTCCCAAGGATGCGGGTCCAGAGGGCATCTCAGGGCGAGTGCTCAGGATGTGCACAGAACAACTGTCAGATGTGTTTACAGACATTTTTAATATCTCCCTCTCCCAGTGTAGAATGCCCTCCTGCTTCAAATTATCCACCACTGTCCATGTACGAAAAAAGACCTTGGTAACATGTCTTAACCTCCGGCGTCCTGTCTACTCCATTCAATAATAAGCAAGTGCTTTGAGAGGCTATTTGAGGACTACATCTGCGGCTTGCTGCCACCCACACTGGACCCACTACAATTCGCTTACCGACACAACCGTTCGACATCCGACGCAATAGCCACTACTCTACATACCGTCCTTACACATCTGGAGAAGAAGGGTGTAATGCGGGAATACTCTTCTTGGACTAGAGTTCAGTATTCAACAGCACAATTCCATCCAGGCTCGACAGGAAGATATGAGACCTCGGCGTTGTCCCTGCCTTGTGCAGCGGGATCCTGGACTGCCTGTCAGATCGCCGGTGGTAAGAGTGGGCTCCGTCACCTCCACCTCTCTGACTCTCAACACAGGTGCCCCTCAGAGCTGTGCACTAAGTCCCCTCCTTTACTCCCAGTATACCCATGACTGTGTCACCACGCACAGCTCCAATCTGCTAATTAAATTTGCCGGCTGCACTACATTGATTGGCCTAATCCTAAAACAATAACGAGGTGGCTTCCAGTGAAGAAGTCATCTCTCTGACACAGTGGTGTCAAGAAAACAACCTCTCCCTCAATGTCGCAAAGACAAAGAAGCTGGTTGTGGATTACAAGAGGAATGGAGACGGGCTAAACCCTATTGACATCAATGGATCTGGGGTTGAGAGGGTGAACAGCTTTAAGTTCCTTGATATACACATCACTGAAGACCTCAGGTGGTCTGTACACACTAGCTGTGAGGTGAAAAAGTCACAACAGCGCTTCTTCCACCCTAGACGGTTGAGCAAGTTTGGTATGAGTCCCCAATTTCTTAGAACTTTCTGCAGGGCACAATTGAGAGCATCCTGACTGGCTGAACCACTGCCTGGTATGGGAACTGTACCTCCCTCAATCGCAGGATTCTGCAGAGAGTGGTTTGGACAGCCCAGCGCATCTGTAGCTGTGAACTTCCCATGATTCAGGATATTTACAGAGACAGGTGTGAAAAAAGGATCATTGGGGAAGCGAGTCACCCCAACGACAATCTATTCCAGCTGCGACCATCCGGGAAAATGTACCGCAGCATAAAAGCCAGGACCGGCAGGGTGTGGGACAGGCAGCTTCTCCTACCAGGCCAGCAAACTGATCAACTCACGCTGATTTGAGTGTACGTCTATGTGACATTGATTGTTCTATTTATTATAAATTATTATATATTACTATGATTGCACTTTGCATGTTTAGACAGAGACGTAATATGAATATTTTTACTCGTCATGTATGTGAAAGATTTAAGAAGTAAAGTCAATGCAATTCAATTCATCCAGGTTTTCAACGGTCACTTCATTTAATACTGTATATTTGGAAAGGTGATTGCTGTTGAAATCGGGTAGAGGCTGGATTGAACAGATGTGTTCATTGGAAACCAAATGAATGAAATAAGATTACAGAGTTAGGATTCCTATCCTGGTCAATGCAGAGTGGTGTCCTTCAAATTAGTGAATAATTCTAGCCTGCAGGAGTACCGCAGAGTCATTTCCTTGGAGCGAACACCTTAAAATTCTTCATCAATGACATTCGCTCAAATATTAAGGCCGGGAGTGGTGTGGTCCGAATGATCACTGATGGTAATGTTGTTCAGTCCCAGTTCTTACTTCCTATAATATAAGTCGGCGTCGACAGCAGTCAGCAACAGAAAGAAATGCCCTACATGCTCACAACAGAAGGAATCACAGGTCATGACCGTCTCCGGCAAGAGAGGGTCGAATCTTTTAGTACTGACAGTCTATTGCATTGTAGTTAATAAGTGTGAAAGTCTTGGGAGTTAAACTGACTTACAGTAGAGTGAATTCAAGAATAGAGCGTATTTCTTCTCGCTCTAACTCTACACCAGCTTCGATTCGAAATGTTCCTGGTGAGAGAAGCATTATCGCAGTGAAACCTTGGGAAATCATAGTGTTCCTTTTGTCAGCCTTGTTCCCTAGTCCGGACTCTATTCCGTTCTCTATTTCTCTCGTATTTTCTCCCTCTTTCGCTTTGTCCATAACTCCCTTTTGGGTCACAATCTGTTTCAATACTTCTCCCTTTCCTTCTCTCTGTCCACACGTTCGACTCCGTTCTGAGGAAAATACATCATACTCTAGTCTGGAGTAATATATATGTACATAATTGTTTGAAAAATGTACGTGCAAACATATTTTTTCAAGCAACAGGATTTTGTTCATTCCCATGGATAATTAATACTTTAGGCATTTGCGTTCATCACTGAACACATGGAGAAAATCAAACATCCTGTGTTAATTCGAGGACCGGGTCTTTTCCAAAGGGTATCTGACACTACAGGCTACACAGAGAAACATGGCAGAACCCATATAAATGATGATGTCCCACTTGCTGACGGAACATTATTCATTGCTGCATTTCCTGTTCGGTGCAACTGATGCCCTGTCTTCCAAATGATAGAAAATGCACAGCGGCCGGGGATTATTTGCCTTCATTGGACTGCAGAAAGATAATTTTTTTTAGCGGAGTATAGATTCATGCAGTTGCCCTCAGTCATTGGCAAATAAACATGCTTTTATAAATTATGTTTTAATAATATGTAGCAGTGTCTAGAGTTGTCCAACCTCCGGACACCCCATGAAAGCAATAACGGAGTGAATCTCAAATGAGACTTGAATTCACTCTAGTCTAAGTCAAATTAACGCTGAAGACCTTCGCACTTACTGGGTTATTGACTATAATCCAACAGACTGCCAGTATTAAAAGATTTAACCCTCTCTTGCCGGAGACGGTCATGACCCGGGTGTGCAGTTAGCGCAAAGCTTTCTGTTGCTGACTGCTGTCGACGCCTTGGCGTGTAAACCGCCTCATTCTATAGAAAGTAAGAACTGGGACTGAACAATATTACCACCAGTGGTCATTCGCACGACACCACACCCGGGCTTATATTGGAATAAAGTTCATCGACAAAAATTTTTAAGGTGATTGCACTAGGGAAAAGACTCTGCGGCACTCCTACAGAGATGTACCAGGCTGGGACCTTTGACTACTTTGAAAGACACCACTCTGCATTGACCGGGATAGGAATCCCAACTCTGTAATCTAATTTGATTTCGTCTTGTTGGTTTCCTTTGACTTCATCTTCCCTCGCTCCGATTGACCAAGCTAAATTATTGGTCATCTTCCAAAATTCCCTAGAATCTGAAGCCGGTGCGTGAATCCGGAGTCTGACGCAGGGAGGAAGGAAAAATATTAATACAGCATGTCTTTCTGGAGCAGTTGGTCGATAATGGTGAAGGAGACAAATCTGAGAATGCCATTGGAAAGACGTAACACAGAAATCTAAGTGTGTTAAATGTATTTTAAAAAGTGCTGTTTTTAAAATACCCTTAACACTCTCAAATTTCTGTGTTACGCCTTTCACATGGCATTCTTAAATTTGTGATTCTTTGACTGACTGACATCGAAATAACGAATGTTGTCTCCTCTCGTTGTCAAAGAAGCAATATTTGAATCTCCATTGTTAGTCAGAGAGACAGCCTCTGGGATGTCGACATGGTGGAGTGAAGAGTAATGTTCTGATGTACTGTAGACCATGGTCTCCCTTTGGGGACTACGCTTTATGCTAGCATAAGTGTTGGTGGGGAGAAGAGTAGGTTGATGTTGCTTGCTGCTGCTTGTGCGTGGGAAGGGTCAGTGGGCTTTGGAGGTCTATGTTTTTCTGTCATTCATTCTTTGAGTTTTTATGTTCTTGAGGATGTCTGTGAAAAACAAGAATTTCAGGTTGCATATTGTATAATTTCTCTGATATTAAAAGGAATCATTGAAACAATTGAAATAATTGAAAACGACGTCATATTTGGCATATATTTTGTAGAATGTTGGACAACCTGCATAATGGTTAATAGAGAGTCAACAGAGGAGAACTTGAAAAGGCCCTCTACTCTCGGAAGTACTGTACACGGGCGGGAGTAACAATCTAAAAGATCGATGGGAAACTCTTTGAAATACAAGAATCGGAGTACAGGTGTGTTTCATCTTCGGTAGTGATTGTGCAGACGGAATAGGTTGGGGCAGAGAGTGAGGACGAGAGAGGGGTCAGGCAGACAGACGGACAGGGGGATGGACTGGCGTATAGATAGAGGTTTCCAGATGGATTGTATTGAGGAAGTGATAAGACTTGTAAACGTATGTAGAGTAGTTGATGTGATGTATATGATTTTTGTAAATAATTCATAACTTTCAATGGTAGGTGTATTCAGAATTGTAGGAGGCATTTGATCAGGGGGAACGGCTGCATGGAGTCAGAGTGCCCTGACAACATAACACAGAGTGTGATAGTAGATGGAATGTGTTCTGCTTGGAGGTTGGAGACCGGGAAACTGTTCTGGGGCTCCCTGCTCTTTCTTATTTTATAAAGACCTGCACAAGGAAGTAGGATGAATGGATAATAAATTTCAAGATGACAAGAAGGATATAGGTGTTGTGGATTGTGTAGAAAGTTTACAGAGATTATAACAGGGCATTGATAGGACGTGGAGCTGGTTTGAAATGTGGCAGTTTGAGTTATGTCCAGAAAAATGTGAAGTGGTTCACCTTTACAGGTCGAACAGGAAGGCTGAATACAAGGATAATGGCAGGTTTGATGTTGTTGAGGGAAGAGGAAATTGGGGGCCCGTGCTCAGCTCTACAGTTTAGGTTTTTAGAGTGCTTAAAATGGTGAATGGTGTGTTGAACTTCATTTCTTGAATGATTGGGTTCAAGAATCGCGAAGTTACAAATCTTTAAAATACTAATTCATGCATACTTGGAATATGGTGTCTAGTTCTGGTCACCTCACTTTATGAATGACTTGGAAACCCTGGTGGGTGCAGAGTAGATTTACTATGGTAATGTCTAGACATAAAAACATGTCTTCGTAGGATGGGTCGATCGAGTTAGGGCTGTTACATTTGAACAAAAGGATGATGAGAGGTGTACAAGATGGTAAGGCATAGATGGTGTGGATAGCCAGATGTTATTTTTCCACTAGTGCACATATGGATAATACCAGGAAGCATAACTTTAAGTTGTTTATCGATTGCATATATGCATATGGAAGTTAGACCTAGTTTTCATTCGTACAGAGTGTGGTGAGTGTGTTGAACGTGCTGACCAAGGTGATCAAAGAGGCATTAGGCACATTTAGGAGTCTCTTAAATAAACATATGTAGGAAAGAGAAATGACGGCAATTCTGAAGGGAAGGGTTAGATGGGTCTTGGGTAAGTTAAAGGGTCATCGCAGCATTTGTCTGTAATATGTTGTACTGTTCTTCATTGTATCATACTGTGTGCGTGTGTATGTATGTGTGTGGGTGGTGTGCGTGTGTGTGTATGTGTGAGTGTGTACGTGGGAGAGAGACATACAGAGAGACGGAGAGAGAGAGAAAGAAAGAGAGAGAGAGAGAAAGAGGGACAGAGGAAGAGAGATGGCGTTACGTGAGGAGTGTGACATTGGAATTCAGATAAGCATGAGGACTGGTGAAATTAAGGAAAGCAGTAGAGTTGATTTTGTGGGTGACTCCAATTGGATAAGTATGGACATTGCGGAAAAGTATTCAGCTGGAACAGGTCAAATTGCGACAATATTATGAACAAATATGAAAAAAATCAGGGACAAACAATATCGGGGAAATATTTCAGGAAAAGTAGAGGGGCAGGGGACCTTGCAGATCAAACAGACATACCTCTGAAGGTAGGAAGATAGGTCTATCGGTGGGTAAAGACGGCAGATTGGAAGCAGGATTTGTTGACTGAAGTCACAGAATTTTAAAGCAAAGGTATCAACTAGAATTGCGAGAGCACAAGTTGGGCCACAGCGGGAACGTTGTGTACAGTCCTGGTTACCGTACCAAACGAAGTATTCGAGTTAGGAGCACGAGTCCCTACTCCTCCACTTACTGTAATTACTATAGGAATATCAACAGCGACTCCATATTCCCATGCTCTCGTGGTAACCTTTCACTCCGTTGATCATGAAGTATCTGTCTAACTCTGCTCCAAAATGACAAAACAACAATCTTGTTACCAGCAGCAATAGACCACAAATTGAGTCAGGTTTTGATGTTAAAACCACTACCCTTATTAGTATCTACTCATAGTATAGAAAATTAAACGAAATAAACAGAAGTTAACAGTGTTATGTGTGTGTGTGTGTGTGTGTGTGTGTGTGTGTGTGTGTGTGTGTGAGTGTGTGTGTGTGTGTGTGTGTGTGTGTGTGAGTGAGTGTGAGTGTGTGTGTGTGTGTGTGTGTGTGTGTGAGTGAGTGTGTGTGTGTGTGTGTGTGTGTGTGTGTGTGTGTCCCAATCAATCAAGCTTAGGAACAGTTCTTAAAGTCTTAAGATGGCAAACTAGGAAGGTCCAGTAATCCACGGAATAAATGAGGGGAAAAACTTAGAAATCCACGTTATTGTCTAGAGAGGAGGATCAAGAAGAAATCCACAGGTTCCATACTGGGAAAACGAAGTAACAGTCGCCGAAGACCACGCCCCGAAATCCACGCAGAAATATCACAAGCTGACAGTCACGGAATATTATTCTTTAGCATAAATGGTTACCACATAACATACCCGAAACCATGTAAGGGTTAACAAAAGTGGTTGCCACAGGATACTACAACAAAATCCACATATGGATCCCATTGGGCATGGGAAAATATCAGACTTTTCCCATTTTTACAGCAAGCCACTCCAGCAGCTTGCGGTCCAAAGCTTCTCTCTCTCTCTCTCTCTCTCTCTCTCTCTCTCTCTCTCTCTCTCTCTCTCTCCCCCTCTCTCTCTCTCTCTCTCTCTCTCTCTCTCCTCTCTCCTCTCTCTCTCTCTCTCCCTCTCCCCTAAAGTCCTAGCGGTCCGTCGCAGCTTGTTATACTAACGTCATAGTTCCTCCTCGTTTAGGCGTTTTAAAGTGACACGCACAGTAAACGAAACATTGGTCACATAATAATCTGCATCCATCTTAGAGAACACTTCCGTAGACTCAAGGTTGTCGCAGGGGGAAAAAAAAAACTTCGCCCCGCATTGTTTGACCTATTAGGTTTGACTCATCTGCGAGATTAGTATATTCCCTCAAACTACATACAGGGCTTCGACGCCAACCCATCCAGAACGCCCAGAATCCTACAAGTTTCAGTTAACAAACCACTCGGTCTTCTTTTTCCAGAGGATGTAAACACAATATCAGCGCACGTTTCGCATGTGACAATCTGCCTATTGCAGCTTTTAGCGAATAAAGCCATTCTGAACTGGTTTCAATGCTATAACATTCCAAACTGGGTAATTATCGGTTACACAGAGCACCGTCCCGCCGATTTAACACTACGTATCTCCTTTCACATTAAACAATTGCTCTCTGCTTCACTTTTAGTTTCACAAGCAATATATTTTACCGTTTTTTTTGAGAATTCCGCAGTATCAGCAGTATTTGGAAATCAACCTGTTATGACTCATGCCGCAGAGCTCTCAAGACGCTCTGATTTTCCGAGCATTTCGTTCTCTCGTAGGGGAGATGGTGCCAGTACCAGCGGATCACAAAAGTGGACTATTGCCAGCGATCCCCCATCCCTCCCCACTGATCTCCCTCCTGGCACTTATCCGTGTAAACGAAACAAGTGCTACACATGCCCTTACACTTCCTCCCTTACCGCCATTCAGGGCCCCAAACAGTCCTTCCAGGTGAGGCTCAACTTCACCTGTGAGTCGACTGGGGTTATATACTGCGTCCGGTGCTCCCGATGTGGCCTTTTATATATTGGTGAGACCCGACGCAGACTGGGAGACCGCTTTGCTGAACATCTACGCTCTGTCCGCCAGAGAAAGCAGGATCTCCCAGTGGCCACACATTTTAATTCCACATCCCATTCCCATTCTGACATGTCTATCCACGGCCTCCTCTACTGTAAAGATGAAGCCACACTCAGGTTGGAGGAACAACACCTTATATTCCGTCTGGGTAGCCTCCAACCTGATGGCATGAACATCGACTTCTCTAACTTCCGCTAAGGCCCCACCTCCCCCTCGTACCCCATCTGTTACTCATTTTTATGCACACATTCTTTCTCTCACTCTCCTTTTTCTCCCTCTGTCCCTCTGAATATACCTCTTGCCCATCCTCTGGGTCACCCCCCCCCCCATTCTTGCTTCCCGGACCTCCTGTCCCATGATCCTCTCGTATCCCCTTTTGCCTATCACCTGTCCAGCTCTCGGCTCCATCCCTCCCCCTCCTGTCTTCTCCTATCATTTTGGATCTCCCCCTCCCCCTCCAACTTTCAAATCCCTTACTCACTCTTCCTTCAGTTAGTCCTGACGAAGGTTCTCGGCCTGAAACGTCGACTGCACCTCTTCCTATAGATGCTGCTTGGCCTGCTGCGTTCACCAGCAACTTTGATGTATATTGCCAGCGATGAAATGTGAAGTAAACTGCGTTGGTAATTTTTCATCAATCTCCCATATTCTGTAATGTGACGCATAGGATCAGTGCTGCTGGACAGTGAGTTTCCTTGACATTGTAGCTCACGGCTTTCCAAGGCGTTGCACAACACAGCGCAGTCTCAACTTAATTAAATAAAATCGCACTGCACACGATAGGCCATTCTGACGCTCTGATATATCATAATATTTTCAAAAAGTTCCGGTATTTATGAGTGGGCCAGCTGTAAAATGAACCCCTGTTCTAGGGTACATTGGGGGAACGGATAACAAAGTCGTCATGTAGCAAGCATATCAAATCTACTGCAGGAGGCAGCTACTAATGTAATTTCTGAGGGGAAATTATTGTTGATGGAAACGGAAACGCGCTGCGTCCGGGGTCTTTATTTCAATTTATTTAGTTATTTGTTGAATCACGTGCATTGTATCCATATATCAATCTGTAAGGCCATAAGTATAGTAGCAGAATCATGATGTTTGGATCATGGAGTCCGTTCCACCATTTCGTTATGGGTGATCCACGTTTCCACTCCACTCCAATCTTCTGTCTTCTCCCCGTGTCCCATCATGCCCTGATCAAGAAAGAAACTGTCATCCTCTGCCTTAAACATACATAGCCTTGGCCACCACAGTCACCTGTGGCAACAAATTCCACAGATTCACCACTCGCTGGCTAAAGAAATTTGTCCACATCTATGTACTGAAGGGATGGCCGTTTATTGCGAGGCAGTTTCCTCAGGTCCTAGGGTCTCAACCAAAGGGAACATCCTCTCCACATCCGCTCTATCAAGGCCTTTCAACATCTCTCCCCCTCCTGTCTTCTCCTATCATTTTGGATCTCCCCTCCCCCTCCCACTTTCAAATCTCTTACTAGCTCTTCCTTCAGTTAGTCCTGACGAAGGGTCACGGCCTGAAACGTCGACTGCACCTCTTCCTATAGATGCTGCTTGGCCTGCTGCGTTCACCAGCAACTTTGATGTATGTTCCTTTCAACATTAGATAGGTTTCAAATAGGTCACCGCCCATTCTTCTGAATTTCAGTTAATACAGGCCCACAACCATCAAACGCTCTTCATGAGGCAATCGTTCAACCTTGGAATCATTTTCGAGAAACCCCTTTGAACCCTATCCAGTGTCAACATATCCTTTCTATGACAAGAAGCCCAAACTGCTCACAATACTGATCATACTGAACTTCTGGAAGTATATTCTGGTTATCTAAATGCGTGGTTATTCGCAGTCAGATGCATGATGTTGCAATTTTGTATATAGTTTATAAACAAGTAATGGGACATTTTGATGGGTTATTTGTGCTTTCTCCTTCAGCTGAGACATATTTTACCTTCTCTCAAAAAATCGAGCATATTTTCAGGATGTTTAAGAAAATTGCTGATATAGGCACGGATGAATGTAAGTATATTTTTATGAAACCAATTACACAGGGCAGCATTCTTTTTCGAAACCTCAGATTTTCTTTTTGTTTAAGATAGATGGTTTGAAGCTGAACAGAAATATAATTAGATACTACTTTTTTCATGTCGGAATTTGGAGATGAAGGGACTCGGCCAGAAACAACAAGTATCCCCTTTGCTACAGATGCTGCCAGGCCTGCTTAGTTCCTCTGGCATTTTGTGAGTGTTCCCTGTGGAACACTACTAGTCACGGGCAGCCAACCAGAACAGGTTCCCATTATTCCCACTCGTTACCTCCTGCCAGTTAGCTATTACTTTATCCAACCAACACACATCGAAGTTGCTGGTGAACGCAGTGGCCAGGCAGCATCTCTGGGAAGAGATACAGTCGACATTTCAGGCCGAGACCCTTCGTCAGGACTACTTTTTTGCGTTTGCGTTACTACTTTATCCACGTTAGTTTTCTGCTTGCAATACCATGGATTCATAACTTGTTAAGCAGCCTCATGCGAGCCGCCTTGTCAAAGGCCTTCTGAAAATTAAGTACACAACATCAACCGATTCTTCTTTGTTCATCCTGTTCGCTATTTCTTCAAGGAATAACAACATATCTACGAGGGCTAGTGCTACCCTAGTTTTGTCCTTCTAAACTGTAACATCTCGCTTCTATCCTTATTACATTCTATTTGCCATTTTCCGTCCAGTTTTCCAGCTGGCCCACATCTCGCTGCAAACTTTGATAGTTTTTCTCATTGTCAATTACACGCCCAATTATGGAGCCATCTGTAAATTTCCCAATCCACTATTTCACATTTATCATCAAAATCACTAATAGAAGGTAGCACAACAATGGATCAAGAATTGTTCCATGCAGTACAGTTCAATTCAGAGGCTTCCAGTCGAGAAGGCAACCATCTTGCCTCTCTGCCTTGTCTCGCTAACCTAAAGTTGACTCCAGTTCACTACCGTATCCAGAATTCCAAATCAGTTCCTTCTAGATCAGCCTTCATCACCGTACTTTGTCAAGCTAAGGTCCTTGTGGATAACGTTAACAGCCTTTCCTTCATCAACGTTCCTCGAAAAAGTCTCTAACATTAGTAAGATGCTACGTTGCACGCACAAAATCAATTCCTGATAATATTTTCCATTAGGTTCGCGGAACAAATTGGGAAACAAGGTAACTGGAATGACAAAAAAAAGTCTAACAATCGTGAGATATAGCGCTGGATCATTTCCTAGAAATAGTTACAGTTAATCCTCCCTACTTCAAAAACCGCACCCACAATAAAACAGGGGAAACCACTGATGTGATGGATCCTTCAGATTACTCCAGTAATCAAAAACTGAATAAACGTGGATCTAGCCAATTGTAATGAATGCATACCGAAAGTCATGGCAAAACATGATTTACTAAAATAATGTAGTGTCTTACCGAATGCGATAATGTTATTTCGCAAATGCACGCTCCACGTTTTAGTCAGTCTGTAGTCTGCGCAATATTGATTGTGATTTAATTTGCCGGAGTGCTGGCAAACGCTATATTGTTCTCCGATTGTTCCATGAACGTGTCTCCATTGTGAGAGGTTAAAACAAAGCAGGAAATAGGAATAACCCAGGAAACAATGGGCTATTTAGCCTCACACCTGTAGTTGGAAAGATATTGAAATATATCAGAAAAGGAGGATCACATGGAGGGATTATCTACGGAGTCTCTGTGGGTGAAGGTTGGAAAAAGGAAGGGATCAATAACAGTACTGAGTGTTTTTTATAGACCACCCAATAGTAACAAGGACATCGAGGAGCAGATAGGGAGATAGATCCTGGAAAGGTGTAATAATAACAGGGTTGTCTTGGTGGGAGTTTTGAAGTCCCCAAATATCGATTGGCAAGTCCCTAGAGCGAGGGGTTTAGATGGGGTAGAGTTTGTAAGGTGTGTTCAAGAAGGTTTCTTGACACAATATGTAGATAAGCCTACAAGAGGAGAGGATGTACTTGATCTGGTATTGGGAAATGTCGGATCTCTCAGGGAGAGTGCATTTTGGAGATAGTGACCACAATTCTACCTCATTTACCATACTATTGGAGAGAGATAGGAACAGACAAGTTAGGAAAACATTTAATTAGAGTAAGGGGAAATATGAGGCTATCAGGCCGGAACTTGGAAGCATAAATTGGGAACAGATCTTCTCAGGGAAATGTACGGTTGAAATGTGGCAAGTGTCCAGGGGATATTTGCGTGGAGTTCTATATAGGTACGTTGCAATGAGACAGGGAAAAGATGGTAGAATGCAGGAGCAGTGGTGTACAAAGGCTGTTGCAAATCTCGTCAAGAAGAAAGGAAAAGCTTACGAAAGGTTCAAAAATCTAGGTAATGATAGAGATCTAGAAGGTTATAAGGCTAGCAGGAAGGAGCTTAAGAAAGAAATTTGGAGTGCACAAGGGGTCATGTGAAGGTCTTGGCGGACAGGATTAAGGAAAACCTCAAGGCATTCTACAACTATGTGAAGAGCAAGAGGGTAAGACGTGAAAGGATAGGACCAATCAAGTGTGACAGTGGAAAAATGTGTATGGAACCGGAGGAGATAGCACATGTACTTAATGTGTACTTTGCTTCAGCTTTTACTACGGAAAAGGATCTTGGCGATTGTAGGGGTGACTTACAGAGGACTGAAAAGCTTGAGAATGCAGATATTAAGAAAGAGGATGCGTTGGAGCTTTTGGAAAGCATCAAGTTGGATAAGTCACCGGGACCGCACGAGATGTACCCCAGACTACTGTGGGAGGCGACGGAGGAGATTGCTGAGCCTCTGGCGGAGATCTATGCGTCGTCAATGGGGACTAGAAAGGTTCCGGAGGATTGGAGGGTTGCGGATGTTGTTCCCTTATTCAAGAAAGGGAGCAGAGATAGCCCAGGAAATTATAGACCAGTTAGTCTTACTTCAATGGTTGGTAAGTTGATGGAGAGGATCCTGAGAAACAGGATGTATGAACATTTGGAGAGGCATAATATGATTAGGAATAATCAGCATGCAGTAGATGTAGTGTACATGGATTTCAGCAAGGCGTTTGATGAAGTACCCCATGCAAGGTTTATTGAGAAATTAAGGAGCCATGGGATCCAACGGGAGATTGCTTTGTGGATCCAGAACTGGTTAGCACATAGAAAACAAAGAGCAGTTTTAGACGGGTCATATTCTGCCTGGAGGTCGGTCATCAGTGGTGTGCCTCAGGGATCTGTTCTGGGACCCCTACTCTTTGTGATTTTTTATAAATGACCTAGATGATGAAGTGGAGGGATGTGTTAGTAAATTTGCTGATGATACAAAAGTTGGAGTTGCTGTGGGTAGTGTGGAGGTCTGTCAGAGGTTACAGCGGGACATTGATAGGATGCAAAACTGAGCTGAGAAGTGGCAGATGGAGTTCAACTATCCTGGTAGGTCAAATATGATGGCATAATATAGTATTCATGGTAAGGCTCTTGGCAGGGTAGGGGATCAGTGGGATCTTGGGGTCCGAGCCCATTGGACAGTCAAAGCTGCTGATCCTTCCCTGCCTGTGGTTAAGAAAGTGTACGGTGCATAGGGACATAGGAGATCTCAGAGATAAGTTTTTTACGCAGAGAGTGGTGGGTGCGTGGAATGTGCTGCCGGCGACGGTGGTGGGGGCGTTTACGATAGGGTCTTTCAAGAGATTCCTGGATTGGTACATGGAGCTTAGAAAAATAGAGGGCTATGTGTAATCCTAGGTAATTTCTAAGGTTAGGACATGTTCAGCACAGATTTGTGGGCCGAAGGGCCTGGATTGTGCTGTAGGTTTTCCATTTTTCTATGTTTCTATTTCGGACAGGATATAAAGTATTTAGATGGACAATGACGTTAGAGATAGTCAGCGTGGCTTTGTGCTTGGTAGGCCATCACTAACCAATCTTGTAGTAATTTCCAGCAAGTTACCAGAAATGTTGACGACGGCAAGACAGTGGATGTTATCTACCCAGACTGCAGGGAGGCTTCTTACGAGGTCCCATTTGGGAGGTTGATAAGAAGGTTTAATCCTTTGGCATTTATAGTAAATTGCATTAGATACCCTTTTTTGTGTGATAAGCGAGGGAGTAATAGATCGTTGCCTCTCTGACTGGCAGACTATAACTAGTGGGGTACCCAATGGAGTGATGCTGCGTGCGTTACTGTTTGTCAACTATATCAGCGATCTGGATGATAACATGATATTTACTGGATCAGGAAATTTCGATGGACTGTAATTTGGGGGGATACTGAACAGGTAAGAGGACTATCAAAGCTTGCAGCGGTACTTCTACCAGCTGGGGGAAAAAAGGACTGAAAAATGGCAGGTGGAATTTAATACAGGCTGTGTGAGGTGTTACACTTTGGGAGGGCCATCCGGGGGGTGGGGTGGGGGATGAAGGTGTTACACGGTGAGCAGTAAGGCACTGTGGATGGTGTAGAATGAAGGAAATTGGGAATACAGGTCCATAATTCATTCAAAGTGGCGTTACAGGTATATAGGTTCGAAAAAGAAATCTTTCGGTACATTGATTTTGATAGATGAACCTACTGAGTAGAGGAATTGGGATATTATGTTGTTGCTGTATACGACATTATTGAGGCCTAATTTTGAGCACTGTGTGCAATTTTGGTCACCAAATTCTTGAAAGATGTACTTAAGATAGAAGGAGTACAGAGAAAAACGACGAGGCTTTTGCCAGGACTGAATATCCTGATTGATAAGGAGAGATCCAATAGTTTATAACCTATTCCCTACAATGTAGAAGATTGAGAGGAAATTTGATAAAGATCTACAACGTCGTGAGAGGTATAAATAGGGTGTGTGCAAGCTGGCCTTTGCCTCTGAGGCTCGGTAAGACTACAACTAGAAGTCATGGGTTAGGGGTGAAAGGTGAAATGTTTAAGGAACACGATGAGGGGTAATGTCTTCTCTCAGAGGCTGTTGAGAGTGTGGAACAAGCTGCCAGCTGAAATAGAAGATTGGATTTCAATTCCAATGTTTAATAGAAGTTTGGATGTTTGTATAAAGAGCTATGATCCGGCTTCAGGTCGATGGGCGTAGGCAATTGAAACGGTTCATCACCAACTAGATGGTCTGGAAGGCACAACTCTCTGCTGTAGTTTTCGATGACTCTATTACTCTATTTTAATGAAAGCCACATACAATATATATCTTTCAGGGATATTGGAACCGAAAATGTGCGAGGAGTAAAGACATGCATATGTGCACCTCCGGGCTTTCAATGAGTTTTTAAGTTAATCTTTGTTCAACTGGAGATCCAAAGCTCTATCTCCAGATATTGTTCTGGTGCCCCATTGCGCGATGGATATTTCATCCACCTCAATTACATATCTGTTGTTGAATTCAGGTGGTTAGCCGTGTAGAAAATTCTTGTGATGTTCAATTAACGGCTGCAATTAACGCCAAGCTTCAGTGAAGCATGAAGGGTGACATCTGGGATCCTACCCTGCCTAATTTAAGGAGGTATCGGTACTGAATGCCCTCACAAAGTTAGCGAGATGTCTCCAATACGGATACCGTCCGTGTACCATGGAAGTAAAGCAATACTGCTGGGAAGCATTTCTGAATCATTTTATAGAATGGTTCGAATGAAAGAAGTATTTCGGAATATACAGAAGATATTCTATCCTGTTCTCGCTGTCTTTGGTGTCCCCGGTAAGTAGCAATGTTAGATTGTTGACTCTGCGATACATTTCAAACTTGCTTGTGATTAACTTCAAGGATGCCACCCATACACAAGAAATCTGCAGATGCTGGAATTTCAAGCAACACACATAAAAATTGCTGGTGAACGCAGCAGGCTAGGCAGCATCTATAGGAAGAGGTACAGTCCACCCAGGTCCTGATGAAGGGTCACGGCCCGAAACGCCGACTGTACCTCTTCCTATAGATGCTGCCTGGCCTGCTGCGTTCACCAGAAATTTTTATAGATATGACCCATGTTGTGATTTTGAATGTTTGTTATTACATTGTTAAGGTAAGTACAGCGTAAAAATTTATGGTCATAATAAAAGATTAGTATGTTAATGTACTTATTACTGACTATTGTTTCTGATCTCATCGTTCTCTGTCACAACCTATCACACTGCTCTCCATGTGTATTTTAATTAGTGCTTTCTTTTTGCTAAAACTCGTGTTTTTGCAGCTATCCCAACGGTGCTTTTGGAAGCAATAACTTATTTGTAGATTCTTTGCACCGGCGTTGGTTTTAATTTATAATTTCTTCTAACTACGGTATTTAACCCCGAATGTACGGTATTTAAAACTTCCCTTGCATTCATCGGACTAATTCCACGTAGATCTCATCGAGATCACCGAGCGTTTCCAGAATTTCGGCATTTTAATGTTTTTTTCCCCTTTGTTTCTGTTGTGGTTTAATTTGCCATCCGCATAATGCTAAATATATTCAAAGCTTCAGTGCTGGCGCCTGACGGATCCAATTAATATTCTGAATAAGAGTATATTGGCAGTAACAACCGAAGGGCAACGGGTTTATTTTTCAACGGTACATCCGTTTCACTATGATTCCATGGTTCTACCGGTTGGACACAAATCTGAGAGCCATTGATTCATCGGAGAAAAACTTTATTCTAACACACTTCCCACATTCATTTCAGTATTTTTTCCTTTCTGTATTTAACATGTATGCCTCGCCTGTCTGCTGTTGTTTTGCACATATATGAATTAACCCATTATCTGGTGTTGCAAAAGAAATCAGCAAGTTCAATACCACCCACCGAAGCAAATGGCGTTTACTTGAGTTCTCTGGTGTTGCTCTTACCGTTGTATCATTAGTACAGTCGGAGAGTTTCATTTTTCCTAAATACTAACAAAAAATTCATCTGACTCAACACGAACTGAATCCAATTGAATATGACGGTGTCAATAATACAGAAAGAAGATTAAAGTCATACCCCAGCATGACTGGCGTTTCTGTAATATCACTGCGAAACGCAGGTTTTCTCATGATTGTTGCCTTCCACATTGCAAAGCTATGTGGCTTCGGTCGTTTATTATGCTTGTTCCTAATATCTAGGTTGGTCACGGTATCTAAGGATGGGGGCGCGTTTGGGTAGAATAATCATAAACCGGGGTCTGCCTATTTTCTATTCACGATTACTCTAATACGTTCCTCAACAAACAGTACCATCCTACAACTACTCCATGCATTCCCATTGAATGCAGTATAACTAACTTTTCCGATTCTTTGTTCAGGACCGAAAATATAATTGTGATACTCAGTGCAAGTGAGAATTTCATCTGCACTCATTTATTTCCATTTGCTATGGATTCATTACACAAAGTTAATTCTGTCAAGATCCGCAGCTGAAGCATTGTTTTACTCTCCATCAGATGAGAACATGAATCCCATTTAAACGGTTACAATATTTGCGCGCGCAAGCGCAAATATTTCACTGGACAAGCATCCGAGAAACTTACAGAGTTTTACTACTGGGGCGACTGCGCTTCAGTGTATTGTGATGAAGCCAGTAATATATGCTGATTATTTCTACATTGAGCTTTTCAGGTGTGATCCAATAATGTAGCCATTTAAAACATTTACGCGGAGATATCACTGTGCATTCTAACAACTGCATCGAATTATTTCTGCTTCTTTTTGTTCTTGCAGCTAACATACTGGTGATGGTGATTCTGTCTCGCAGACGATGTGGCCTCTCCAGATGCATCACTCTGTACATGTTGGCCATGGCAGCGGCGGATCTACTGGTCGTTATCACCGACCTCATTTTAAGACACATTCCAATTGTGTACTCGTTTCAATTTCGTTTCTTGTTGAATTTCCCTGTGTGTAACATCCATTCTGTCCTGGTTTATGCAGCCACAGACTTCTCTGTTTGGTTCACAGTCAGTTTGACATTTGATCGATTTGTGGCCATCTGCTGTTCCCAAAATGTGAAAACTAAATACTGCACCGAGAAGACGGCAACTGTTGTTCTCGGCACGTTGACCGTGTTCTTCGGTTTAAAGGACACGACTTGGTACTTCCTACATATGAAATATTATCTTTTAGGGAATAATCCCTCATTTTGTGCAAGGAAAACGCATGTTAGCAATTCACATGCGTGGGGGGCAATAGAGATCTTTAATGTGATTCTCACCCCCTGTATCCCATTTGCGCTCATTCTGTTACTGAATGCTTTGACCATCAGAAACATTTTTATCGTCAGCAGAGCCCGCGCACGACTCCGCAGTCCGGTCACTGCGGAAAGTTTGAAAGACCCGGAGATGGAGAGCCGAAGGAAGTCTATCATTTTACTGTGTGTCATCTCGTGGAATTTCATATTGTTATGGGCACTGTTTGCATTCAGGTTAATTTCGAGTCGACTGTGGTGGTTGGAGTATAACAAAACTACTCTTATGTTTGGTCTTCCTATACAAGAAGTGGGATATATGTTCCAGCTCTTGAGTTGTTGCACGAACACAATGACTTATGCCTTGACACAGAGCAAGTTTAGAGAACAGTTGAAAAATATATTGAAATCCCCGTTTACTCGAATCAATAAACTTGTTAAAAGATAATACATTTCAGCTTCAAAAACCTCTCCCAGTTCCCATCCGCCCTTCTCTCTATTCTGTGATGCTCATGCACGAGATAGTCTCTGTTATTTCCCCGTTGGTAAATGAGGTGAATTGTTGCGACCCGTTCGACCATATTTGAAAGACACCTTACGTGTCATCATCCCAGAATCAGCCTGGCCTGGGAATTACCATCCAGAGAGATATACTCACAGGCTGCAGGTCATATGTCTAACTTCAGTGATCCACACAATCATCATCTACACAATCCATCCGGTTGTAGTTTGTTACCTTGTCTTAAAAATACAGTACAGCCGCGATCAGATATCCCCTGTCCATTCCGGCGGTTACCAATTTTTTAGTCTCCTCTGTGTCCGCTGACTGTTATATCAACTCTGGAAATGCCGATGTGCCACGAAATGTGAACCATAAGAATTAGACGAAGCTAATAAAGAATTAGTGTGGAGTCACCATTTCCAAACAATCAGTTTATTGTCCTGACACTATGTCCTGTGATTGGTTAACACCTTTGTTTTTGATACAGAATTCAAAATCCAAAATCGTCACTGACCTCCAGAAACACTTCATTCAAATTTGAGGAAATCTCATCATCTGTGTCCCCTTTGACAAAGTTCATTTTAAGTTAGAATGGAGCAGAGCTCGTACCTGTACTACTTTTAACACATTTGTTTCTGTACCTAACGTTTCCTCCAAAGTTACCCCGTTTTTCCTGTTCCCTTTGAACTCATCGGAGCAGCATTCCTTCTTTGCGCTTTCCTTAAGCAATCCTATGTCTTAGACGCGCGTTCAGAACACGTGGGGTCAACTGGGGGAAGAGCAAATAATGGACGGTTTAAATAAATTACAAAAAGTTGAAACAAAGATGCTTTCTGGCAATGATTAAATATACTGTGTTCCTAATTTTGTTATTAATCTGTGGCACTAAGAAGATTTTCATGTCCCGGATGATCCATAGTTGGTCCATCACATATTGTAGATACCAACGCGATTAATTTGCATTTCTCTGAACTGAGAAGAGTGCGGGGTTTACACTCAAGTATGAACCGCCAAAGATGAAATCCTCTTCCTCTGAGCCATCGTGGCTACTTTTGTTGTAATTCCACGTCCCCTGAAATACGAAGGACAAATCTTCAGCAGTTCAAGCCCATTTAATGTCCATCTATTGCATAAGGCGTTCTGACCTGGCCTCTGAACATCAAGTTGTACCACTCCTGGATTGTTAAATTATCACAATCTGGCACCAAATTTGTATAATCCCTTACCCATCGATCAATTTTTAACATCAGGTAGTTCGGATCCATTTTGAGAAACCTAATTTGCTTTTGATAAATGCATATACATGTTTTTCACACTGCTGTTACAGCAGTCTAAGTACTCTGTAAATATATCCTCGTAACAATCAATTCTTCGTCGGCAGTTGCATCTTACAGTCACTGTTATAGAACATGCCGCCAGCCTTTCAGCCAATCATGTTCATGCCGATTAAGACGTCCATATCAGCTTGTGACATTTGCTCGGTTTTGTCCCTGTAACCGTGCAAATGTCTTTTAAACAGTACAATTGATTCCGGTTCTGCCGCTTCCTCTGGCATCTGAACCCACATAGCTACCGCGCACAATGTCAAATTGTTTCTCCTCAATTTGTTTTAAAATATTTTCACTATCCACCTCGTTCTGCTCCTATCCGTCCTCCGTGGTTCACAGTATAACGCTTTAGAATGATCAGATTCCAACAGCGACAACCGTTGTCTACCCGTGTGTCCGCTTTGCACTGTGACAGAAGGCAACAAAATTGCGAGAGTAGGACGTTTAATGTATTAAGCTCCGTTCATTCAGTCCGAAGTATTCGGCACGATTACACCGTTGCATTTACTTAGAAAAACAGAACAAATATTTTGCGGTTTTTGTTTCAATTGCAAGCACGAAACTGGCCTCCACTTTGTTACCTATCTATTGACAAAGCTGAAATTTAATTCTCTTTGGCTCTCCCATGCACTTTTGCATTTGTCAGTCCGCAGACCAAACTGCATAATGACTCAAGTCCTAAAAGTTGGAAATAACTGATATACTGGGAGCAGAGGGCACAATGAAGTTGCTGATTAGTTATATCTTTGGCTCAGCTGACTATTTTCCGTCCTTTCATTTGTACCTTCCATTATTCGAGTAAACGCCTGTATTTAAGATGCACATTTCTGTTGCACATTTCTGATCCTGTTTGAGTACTGTTGGGGGGGACAGCTTACCCGGGGGAAGCGACAGTGGCCTTGCCTCCAGCACAGAGTCTGGCCCTGTAGCTCAGAAGGGTAGGGCAAGGAAGAGGAGGGCAGTTGTGCTAGGGGACTCGATAGTAAGGGGGTCAGATAGGCGATTCTGTGGACGCAGTCCAGAGACCTGGATGGTGATTTGCCTCCCTGGTGCCAGGGTCCGGGATATTTCTGATCGTGTCCAAGATATCCTGAAGTGGGAGGGTGAGGAGCCAGTCGTGGTACATATAGGTACCAATGACATAGGTAGGAAAAGGGATGAGGTCCTGAAAGGAGAATATAGGGAGCTAGGAAAGGAGTTGAGAAAAAGGACCGCAAAGGTAGTAATCTCGGGATTACTACCTGTGCCACGCGACAGTGAGAGTAGGAATGCGATGAGGTGGAGGATAAATGCGTGGCTGAGGGATTGGAGCAGGGGGCAGGGATTCAAGTTTTTGGATCATTGGGACCTTTTTTGGCGCAGACGTGACCTGTACAAAAAGGGACGGGTTACACTTGAATCCTAGGGGGACCAATATCCTGGCAGGGAGATTAGCAGGGGCTACTGAGGTGACTTTAAACTAGAATGGTTGGGGGGTGGGAATTAATTAAAGAGGTTAGGCGTGAGGAGGTTAGTTCACAACAGGGGGATGGGAACCAGTGCAGAGAGATAGAGGGGTGTAAAGTGAGGGTAGAAGCAAAAAGTACTAAGGAGAAAAGTAAAAGTGGCAGGCCGACAAATCCAGGGCAAGCATTAAAAAGGGCCACTTTTCAACATAATTGTATAAAGGCTATGAGAGTTGTATAAGAGCGCCTGAAGGTTTTGTGTGTCAATGCAAGGAGCATTCGTAATAAGGTGGATGAATTGAAAGTGCAGATTGTTATTAATGATTATGATATAGTTGGGATCACAGAGACATGGCTCCAGGGTGACCAGGGATGGGAGCTCAACGTTCAGGGATATTCAATATTCAGGAGGGATAGACATGAAGGAAGGGGAGGTGGGGTGGCGTTGCTGGTTAAAGAAGAGATTAACGCAATAGAAAGGAAGGTCATAAGCCGGGAAGATGTGGAATCGATATGGGTAGAGCTGCGTAACACTAAGGGGTAGAAGACGTTGGTGTGAGTTGTGTACAGGCCACCTAACAGTAGTAGTGAGGTCGGAGAGGGTGTTAAACAGGAAATTAGAAATGTGTGCAATAAAGGAACAGCAGTTATATTGGGTGACTTCAATCTACATGTAGATTGGGTGAACCAAATTGGTAAAGGTGCTGAGGAAGAGGATTTCTTGGAATGTATGCGGGATGGTTTTTTGAACCAACATGTCGAGGAACCAACTAGAGAGCAGGCTATTCTGGACTGGGTTTTGAGCAATGAGGAAGGGTTAATTAGCGATCTTGTCGTGAGAGGCCCCTTGGGTAAGAGTGACCATAATATGGTGGAATTCTTCATTAAGATGGAGAGTGACATAGTTAATTCAGAAACAAAGGTTCTGAACTTAAAGAGGGGTAACTTTGAAGGTATGAGACGTGAATTAGCTTAGATAGACTGGCAAATGACACTTAAAGGATTGACGGTGGATATGCAATGGCAAGCATTTAAAGGTTGCATGGATGAACTACAACAATTGTTCATCCCAGGTTGGCAAAAGAATAAATCAAGGAAGGTAGTGCACCCGTGGCTGACAAGAGAAATTAGGGATAGTATCAATTCCAAAGAAGAAGCATACAAATTAGCCAGAGAAAGTGGCTCACTTGAGGACTGGGAGAAATTCAGAGTTCAGCCGAGGAGGACAAAGGGCTTAATTAGGAAGGGGAAAAAAGATTATGAGAGAAAACTGGCAGGGAACATAAAAACGGACTGTAAAAGCTTTTATAGATATGTAAAAAGAAAAAGACTGCTAAAGACAAATGTAGGTCCCCTGCAGACAGAAACAGGTGAATTGATTATGGGGAGCAAGGACATGGCAGACCAATTGAATAATTACTTTGGTTCTGTCTTCACTAAGGAGGACATACATAATCTTCCAGAAATAGTAGGGGACAGAGGGTCCAGTGAGATGGAGGAACTGAGCGAAATACATGTTAGTAGGGAAGTGGTGTTAGGTAAATTGAACGGATTGAAGGCAGATAAATCCCCAGGGCCAGATGGTCTGCATCCTAGAGTGCTTAAGGAAGTAGCCCAAGAAATAGTGGATGCATTAGTGATAATTTTTCAAAACTCTTTAGACTCTGGACTAGTTCCTGGGAATTGGAGGGTGGCTAATGTAACCCCACTTTTTAAAAAAGGAGGGAGAGAGAAACCAGGGAATTATAGACCGGTTAGCCTAACGTCGGTGGTGGGGAAACTGCTGGAGTCAGCTATCAAGGAAGTGATAACAGCACATTTGGAAAGCAGTGAAATCATCGGACAAAGTCAGCATGGATTTGTGAAAGGAAAATCATGTCTGACGAATCTCATAGAATTTTTTGAGGATGTAACTAGTAGAGTGGATAGGGGAGGACCAGTGGATGTGGTATATTTGGATTTTCAAAAGGTTTTTGACGAGGTCCCACACAGGAGATTAGTGTGCAAACTTAAAGCACACGGTATTGGGGGTAAGGTATTGGTGTGGGTGGAGAATTGGTTAGCAGACAGGAAGAAAAGAGTGGGAATAAACGGGACCTTTTCAGAATGGCAGGCGGTGACTAGTGGGGTACCGCAAGGCTCAGTGCTGGGACCCCAGTTGTTTACAATATATATTAATGACTTGGATGAGGGAATTAAATGCAGCATCTCCAAGCTTGCGGATGACATGAAGCTGGGTGTCAGTGTTAGCAGTGAGGAGGATGCTAAGAGGATGCAGGGTGACTTGGATAGGTTGGGTGAGTGGGCAAATTCATGGCAGATGCAATTTAATGTGGATAAATGTGAAGTTATCCACTTTGGTGGCAAAAATAGGAAAACAGATTATTATCTGAATGGTGGCCGATTAGGAAAGGGGGAGGTGCAACGAGACCTGGGTGTCATTATACACCAGTCATTGAAAGTGGGCATGCAGGTACAGCAGGCGGTGAAAAAGGCGAATGGTATGCTGGCATTTATAGCGAGAGGATTCGAGTACAGGAGCAGGGAGGTACTACTGCAGTTGTACAAGGCCTTGGTGAGACCACACCTGGAGTATTGTGTGCAGTTTTGGTCCCCTAATCTGAGGAAAGACATCCTTGCCATAGAGGGAGTATAAAGAAAGTTCACCAGATTGATTCCTGGGACGGCAGGACTTTCATATGAAGAAAGACTGGATGAACTGGGCTTGTACTCGTTGCAATTTAGAAGATTGAGGGGGGATCTGATTGAAACGTATAAAATCCTAAAGGGATTGGACAGGCTAGATGCAGGAAGATTGTTCCCGATGTTGGGGAAGTCCAGAAGGAGGGGCCACAGTTTGAGGATAGAGGGGAAGCCTTTTAGGACCGAGATTAGGAAAAACTTCTTCACACAGAGAGTGGTGAATCTGTGGAATTCTCTGCTGCAGGAAACAGTTGAGACCAGTTCATTGGCTATATTTAAGAGGGAGTTAGATATGGCCCTTGTGGCTACGGGGGTCAGATGGTATGGAGCGAAGGCTGGGGCGGGGTTCTGAGTTGGATGATCAGCCATGATCATAATAAATGGCGGAGCAGGCTCGAAGGGCCGAATGGCCTACT
Source organism: Mobula hypostoma (assembly GCF_963921235.1). NCBI lineage: Eukaryota > Metazoa > Chordata > Chondrichthyes > Myliobatiformes > Myliobatidae > Mobula > Mobula hypostoma. The sequence goes on from NC_086125.1 coordinate 18,301,299, forward strand.
CCTGCACCTATTTTCTATGTCTATGTCTGTGTCTATTTCTCTGGGAACAACCTGAAAATAAGTAATTTCTGGAGGCTCTGAAGGTCCTGGACTGGAAAATAGTACTGCAGATAGTCGAGCAGAAATGATTAGATAAAAAATAAAATCCAGCTGAGACATTGAATCCTCTGTTGACAGATTTTAAAGGGAAAAAAAACAGATTCGGACGCTTAAATTTTAGAGTATTTGAAACACGTTAGGTGAAATAAATTGTGATAGCAGAATGAATGGCAATATTGAAGCTGGGGAAGGTCTATTCAAAAACGAGATGGGAAACGTTGATTAGATTGGATTGCTCACAAAGCTAACAATTCCATCATGTAAACCATTAACCATATAAGGTGAAAGAAAGCGGTTCCAACACCCATCTCTGTGGAATACCACTAGTCATCGGTAGCCAACTAGAAATTAGCCCCTTTATTACGGCTCTCTGTCTCCTTCCAGTCAGCTAATCTTCCACACGATAGTATCTATAGAGTCATTCAATGAGGTCTCAACTTGTTAAGCAGTCTCACGCCCGTCATCTTGCCAAACGCCTTCGGAAAATACAAGTCAGCTATATGAAAGTACAGGAAAACAGCATCCTCTGACTCTCCATTTTATATTCTACCTGTTATTTCTTCAAACAATACCAACGGATTTGTCAGACAAGATTTTTCTGTATGGAAACCATGCCTACGTTAATAATGTATTTCCACTGTGACAAGAATACACATAGATTAAGATGTTGCTGTCCTGCGCCGGCACCAGTGGAATCAGCTGTTGGTCTGCCACCTGTCTTCAGGAGAGAGAGAGATAAGGAAAACAATGGAGCAGCACTTGGAGATGTTAATGAAGGGGAAGGAGAGCTGTCAAGATCGGCTCCCCCTTTGAATCCTGAACTGTTTGAAGTGATGGACAGGCGATACCCCAGCAGGGTGATAAAAAGGGACAGGTTCGCTAAGGCAGGACACACACGACACCCGAGGTAACTAGACCCTGGAAGTGGTGCGTCTCTCACAAATCGGTGGGAAGTACCGGACCATAGACGCACAGGGTGGAAAGGCACGATCGGCGGGAACCTGGTGTGTGTCCACCCTTGCCTGGGTGCTGGATTCACCGCAGAGAAACGATCGTATCTGGAAACGGAGGGGTCACGGTCGGTGACCTCAGATGACATCACAAAGGACTCGCCCGAAAGCTGACTGCGAAGGTCTGTGTGGAAGCCTTGAATATTCATTCGTTTTGCTCTCTTTCTCCTTCCCCCCACACTGTCCATCTCCCACGGCAGCGATTACTGCGAACTGAACTGAACTAAATTGAACTGAACTTTGCGTCACTTTGAAACTGGTCATTTACCCCTAGACAATGATAGAGCTTGATTGATCCTGTTATCTTAATTCTGTGTGCATGTATGTTTAACATTGCTGAACTGTTGCATTCATTATCCTTTTGACTAGAGTACTGTGTTGCTTGTTCTTTAATAAAACTTTCTTAGTTCTAGTAATCCAGACTCCAACTGAGTGATCCATTTCTGCTGGTTTGGCAACTCAGTTACGGGGTACCTAACATAAGTGGGGGCTCGTCCGGCATTTTGAACGCTAAATTTGGGACGGAGTAAATTGATTGGGCCAAAATTCCCGAAAGAAAGAAAAGACAAACAGCAGAAATGGAGGCTGAGGAAATTATAAAGGTGCCGACCTTGGAGGTATTAGAGGATGCCAGGAAATCGGAATTGGTAGCTGTGGCCAAACGGTTGAATCTTGCTAAGGGGAAGTCGACAATGAGGAGAGAGGAGATACACAGAGCTATCGTAGAGCACTATGTATCTAAAGGTGTGTTTCCCCAAGACGAGCTGGAGGTGGTGTCTATTGAAAAACCTGCTGGAGACGCGGTACAAGTGCAGCTTGAAAAACTGAGACTCGAGCACGAGTTCCGGGTAAGGCAGTTGGAGCGAGAAGAGAAAGAGAGGGACAGACAGTTGGAGCGAGAAAGGAAGGAGAGAGAGTTAGAAAGGCAGGAGAGAGAGTTAGAAAGGCAAGAGAGAGAGAGGCAGTTGGAGAAACAGAGGGAAAGGGAATTCGAGCTGGAGAAGTTAAAGATAAGAGCAGAGCAGGGGCCTGTGCCGAACCAAGTTGGAGGGTTTCGGGCGACCCAGGAGGTTAGGCTGGTTCCCCCATTTGACGATACTGACGTGGATCGGTACTTCCTCCATTTCGAAAAAGTGGCTATAAGTCAGGACTGGCCGAGGGATAAGTGGACTGTTTTGTTTCAGAGTGTACTTAAAGGGAAAGGCCAAGAAGCTTACTCAGCTTTGTCCGCGGAAGATGCCCAGAGGTATGAGGTGGTGAAAGAGGCCATCCTCAGGGTTTATGAGTTGGTCCCGGAGGCATACCGGCAGAGGTTCCGGAATGCGAGGAAGCAGTGGGACCGCACGTATTTAGAGTTTGCCCGTGCGATGCAGACATATTGTGACCGTTGGTGCGCCTCGAAGGGGGTAGAGAGGGATTATGATAGACTGCTACAACTGATCCTGATTGAGCAGTTTAAAGGTTGTGTCCCTGAGGGTATGAGACCCTACCTAGATGAGAAAGAGGCAGCCACGTTAGCCGCAACTGCTAAGTTAGCGGATGAGTATGCGTTGACGCATAAAATGGAGTTTGCCCCGAGTAAAGGCTACCAGAAGGGTAGTCAGGACGGCGGGGAGAGTCCGCCAAAAAAGTCAGAAAGTAAGCCGGGGACTAGTGAGCGGGATAAGGTAGACCAGGAGCAGTCTGGTAGGAAGTCTCCTGGGGTCGTCTGTTATAATTGCGGGAAAGTCGGACACTTTGCGTCCAGGTGCTTTGCCCCAAAGAAGGAGACGGGAAAAGGAAAAACGGCGATTTTGACTGGCTGTATCGAGCTGGTAAACGAACCCGCCCATGAGGCCCCGCCCATGGACTCACAGTTCATCACGGGACTGCGGTAGTAAATTTAGCTGAAACGTTTTTGCCAGCCCTGTACGAGAAGGGGGTAGAAAGTGAAAAGGAGTGTAGTGGAACAAGAGGTAGTGAGGGAGCTGAGACAGACTTAGCATTAGCCAGGATGGAATTTATGCAGACGCAGGAGCGAGACGAGGGGCTGATGGTTTTGGCAGAGACAGCTCTCTCTGACACAGAATTAACAAGGGAACCAGTAGGCTATTGTGTGGAGGAGGAAGTGCTAAGGAAGAAAGGGAAACCAAGTACCGTACCCGCAGATGAGGAATGGGGGGTGGTGCAAAAGAGTTATGGGGATGAGGTTTTTAACCTGGCCCACAAGGTACCCCCCGGTGGACATTTTGCGGTACTGGAAGGAACAGTTTGTGGAATCATGAAAGAGATTTACCAGCTGCACCGGAGGAAGGATGTTATAGATTATGGCCGACGCGAGCTGAGACGGTCACAGGCTTTTGATATGCTAACAAACCTAGTCGGTGTTAGCGCGGAAATCAATGAAGCTAGGGTCTCCCTGATAAGAGAAAAAAAAACATTTTGAAAAGATGAGTATGGTATCGACCAGATGGGAGAAGGCTATTGTTTTGGCCAGCTCTGCTGATAAGGTTTCTCCGTTAATCCCCGAACAAAGCGACTCTTTAGGAGAAGTAATTAAACGACTCGCACACGTGTGTTTGATTGTCCCGAGGCGATGCAAAGAACTGGGACGTTGGGTGGTGTCTGCTATACTAGGCCAGCCTAGCGAGTACCATCCCTATAGAATGAGCAATTCAGTGACTAAAGGGCTGACGAACACAGAGGTGTGTATTGGCGATGTAATACGGCTGTCTGAAGCCAGCTTGATAGTGAACCTTGAAAAAAATGAGTTCGGCCACACGAAGGTCACTTACCTGGGAATTGTGGTGACACAGGGGCAGCTGGCAGCGATGCAAGCTACAGTGCAGGCTATCGCTGACCTCCCAACCCCGATAGACAAGAGGGCCCTCAGAAGGCTCTTGGAGATGGTGGGGTACTGTAGGAAGTTTTGCAATAACTCTGCGGTTACTACCCCTCCCCCACCTACTAAGCCCTTGCGAGGGAAAACTAAGTCGGAATGGGACGACCCTTGTTATTGTGGTCCGGGACGAAACCCAATGAGAGATTACATTGATCGCAATTCATCGGTGTTTTTGGCCACTATGAAGTTTGGTAAGTTGGAGCTTGGTCTAAGGGATTATTAATAACACATATAAAAGGAACAGAAAATGTGATGGCTGACTGCCTGTCAGGTGTTGACAACTCCAAACTCGCTGTATTAGCCAAATAGCTGATAAAGATGTATATTTGTGTGTGTATCAAATAATGTGTTCATGTTTGTAATTTTTACCCCCCGGTAAAAATCCTTAAAGGGGGGAAGTGTGGCAAGAATACACATAGATTAAGATGTAGCTGTCCTGTGCCGGCACCAGTGGGATCAGCTGTTGGTCTGCCACCTGTCTTCAGGAGAGAGAGAGATAAGGAAAACAATGGAGCAGCACTTGGAGATGTTAATGAAGGGGAAGGAGAGCTGTCAAGATCGGCTCCCCCTTTGAACCCTGAACTGTTTGAAGTGATGGACAGGCGATACCCCAGCAGGGTGATAAAAAGGGACAGGTTCGCTAAGGCAAGACACACGACACCCGAGGTAACAAGACCCTGGAAGCGGTGCGTCTCTCAGAAGTCGGTGGGAAGTACCCGGCCATAAACGCACAGGGTGGAAAGGCACGATTGGCGGGAACCTGGTGTGTGTCCACCCTTGCCTGGGTGCCAGGTTCACCGCAGGGAAACGATCGTATCTGAAAACGGAGGGGTCACGGTCGGTGACCTCAAATGATATCACAAAGGACTCGCCCGAAAGCTGACTGCGAAGGTCTGTATGGAAGCCTTGAATATTCATTCGTTTTGCTCTCTTTCTCCTTTCCCCCACACTGTCCATCTCCCACGGCAGCGATTACTGCGAACTGAACTGAACTAAATTGAACTGAACTTTGCGTCACTTTGAAACTGGTCATTTACCCCTAGACAACGATACAGCTTGATTGACCCTGTTATCTTAATTCTGTGTACATGTGTGTTTATCATTGCTGAACTGTTGCATTCATTATCCTTTTGATTAGAGTACTGTGTTGCTTGTTCTTTAATAAAACTTTCTTAGTTCTAGTAATTCAGACTCCAACTGAGTGATCCATTTCTGCTGGTTTGGCAACCCAGTTACGGGGTACATAACACCACGTACCCCCAGAAGTTCAATATTAACAATGGACTCCAACAACTTCCCAAACACTGGGGCCACGCCACCTGGCCTTTAATTTATTTCCTTAATGCTCCTTCTCTTCTTGAAATATCATAACCAATGCTTCCACAATCTCTTCAGCCACTATTTTCGAACCTCGGTATGGAGACCATCTGGTGAAGGTGACTAATCTTCCTTCAGACTTTTCAGCTTCCCAGGGACTTTATCATTTGCAATTACAGTGAAACTCTTTACTGCCTACTGCTAGTGTCTTCCACAGTTAAGACTGCAGCAACCTACTTATTGGGAATTAGGAAGGAAGGTGAGAAGCAGGACTACAAAGGTAGTAATCTCAGGATTACTGCCTGTGCCACATGACAGTGAGTATAGGAATAGAGTGATGTGGAGGGTACATGCTTGGCTGAAGGACTGGAGCTGAGGGCAAGGATTCAGATTACTGGAACCCTGAGACCTCCTTTGGGGCTGGTGCGACATGTAGAATAAGGACGGGTTGCACTTGAATCCCAGGGTGACCAATGCCCTGGCGGGGAGGTTTGCGAAGGCTAGTGGGGAGAGTTTAAACTAGAATTGCTGGGAAGTGGGAACCGAACGGAAGAGATGGAGGAAGAGGTGGTTGGCTCACAAATAGAGAAAGCTTGGAAACACTGTGAGAGGGAGAGTATAGGCAGGTGACATAGAAGGGACGCGCTGAGACCGATGGTTTGAGGTTGTGTCTATTTTAATCTAAGGAATATTATGAACAAAGTGGATGAGCTGAGAGCGTGGATCAGTACTTGGAGCTATGATGTTGTGGCCACTATAGAGGCTTGGATGGCTCAGGGGCAGGAATGATTACTTCCAGTGTCTGGCTTTAGATATTTCAGAAAGAACAGGGAGGGAAGCAAAAGAGATGGGGGCGCGGCACTGTTGATCAGAGATAGTGTCACAGCTGCAGAAAAGGAGGACGTCATGGAGGGATTGTCTGCAGAGTCTCTGTGGGTGGAAGATAGGAACAGAAACGGGTCAATAAATCTACTGGTTGTTTATTATAGACCACCCAATAGTAACAGAGACCATTGAAGTGCAGATAGGGAGACAAATTCTGGAAAGGTGTAATAATAGCGGGGTTGTCGTGGTGGTAGAATTTAATTTCCCAAATATCGATTGGCATCTCCCTAGAACAAAGTGTTTAGACGGGGTGGAGTTTGTTAGGTGCGTTCAGGAAGGTTTCTTGACACAATATGTAGATAAACCTACAAGAGGAGAGGCTACAATTGATCTGGTATTGGGAAATGAACCTGGTCAGCTGTCGAATCTCTCAGTGCGGGAGCATTTTGGAGATAGTGGTCATAATTCTATCTCTTTAACCATAGCATTGGACAGGGGTAGAAACAGACAAGTTAGGAAAGCGTTTAATTGGAGTAAGGGGGAATATGAGGCTATCAGGCTGGAACTTGGAAGCATAAATTGGGAACAGATGTTCTCATGGAACTCTACGGCAGAAATATGACAAATGTTCAAGGGATATTTGTGTGGGGTTCTGCATAGGTACGTTCCAATGAGACAGGATAAGGATGATAGGGTACAGGAACCGTGTTGTAGAAAGGCTGCTGTAAATCTAGTCAAGAAGAAAAGAAAAGCTTATGAAAGGTTCAGAAAACTAGGTAATGATAAAGCTCTAGAAGATTATAAGGCTAGCGGGAAGGAGCTTAAGGATGAAATTAGGAGAGCCAGAAGGGGCTATGAGAAGGTCTTGGCGGACAGGGTTAAGGAAAACCCCAAGACATTCTACAAGTATGTGAAGAGAAAGAGGAAATGACGTAAGAGAATAGGACCAATCAAGTGTGAGAGTGGAAAACATCGAATGGAACCGGAAGAGGCAGCAGAACTAATAAAGCAATATTTACTATGGAAAAGTACCTTGGCGATTGTAGGAATGAGTTACAAAGGACTGAAAAACTTGAGCATGTAGATATTAAGAAAGAGATTGTGCTGGAGCTTTTGGAAAGGATCAAGTTGGATAAATCACCGGGACCGGACGAGATGTACCCCCAGGCTTCTGTGGGAAGCGAGGGAGGAAATTGCTGAGTCTCCGGCCATGAAATTTGCATTATCAATGGGGACGGGAGGGGTTCTGGAGGATTGGAGGGGTGCAGATGCTGTTCCCTTATTCAAGAAAGTGGGTCGAGATAGCCCAAGAAATTACAGACCAGTGCGTCTTACTTCAGTGGTTGGTAATTTGATGGAGAAGATCCTGAGAGGCAGGAACATTTGGAGAGGCATATCATGTCATGTCTTATGAGCCTGATTGAATTTTTTGAGGATGTGACTAAAAACATTGATGAAGGTAGAGCAGTAGATACAGCGTATTTGGATTTCATCAACACATTTGATAAGGGAACCCCATGCAATGATTATTGAGAAAGTAAGGAGGCATAGGATCCAAGGAGATATTGTTTTGTGGGCCCAGAACTGCCTTGCCCACAGAAGGCAAAGTGTGGTTGTAGACGGGTCATATTCTGCATGGGGGTCGGTGACCAGCGGTGTGACTCACGGATCTGTTCTGGGACCCCCTACTCTTCGTGATTTTTTATAAATGACCTGCATGAGAAGTGGATGGGGTGTGTTAGTAAATTTGCTGATGACACAAAGGGTGTTGGGGATAGCGTGGTGGGCTGTCAGAGGCTACCGCGGGACATTGATAGGATGCAAGATTGGCTAGATTACCTTCATATATAATCTTGTCCTGTCTTATTGCTTTATAATTGCCTTCTGTGATTTTTTAACACTTCGTAATCCTCTTACATCCCATTATTTTTTCCGATATTATATGCCCTCTCTTTTATTTTTATGCTGTCTTTGACTTTCTTTGTTAGCCATGCTTGTGTCATCCTCTCTTGAGGATACTTCTTTATTTTTGTTATGTTTCTATCCTGTTCCTTCTGAAACCGCCCCAAAACTTTGGCAATTGCAGGTCTGCTGTCATATCTGCTGCTGGCACCTTCCAATCAACTTTGGACAGCTCCTCGCTCATGCCTCTGCAACTCCCTTAACTCCACTGGAGTACTAGTACAACTGACTCAGTTTCTCCCTCTCAACTTTTCAGGGTGAATTCTATCAGATAATGATTACCTCTCCTAAGGGTTCATTTAATCTAAAATCCCAAATCAAGCATGGTTCATAACAAAACACCCACTCCAAAATTGCCTTTTCCCTTGTCGGCTCACCATAAAATTCTCTACAAAGCCATCTTGAATACATTCTACAAAGCTCTTCTCTGCAGAATCAGCAAAAAACCCGATTATCCTAATTTACCTGCAAGTGCAATTCCTCCATGACAATAGACAATAGACAATAGGTGCAGAAGTAGACCATTCGGTCCTTCGAGCCTGCACCGCCATTCTGAGATCATGGCTGATCATCTACAATCAATACCCGGTTCCTGCCTTGCCCCCATAACCCTTGATTCCCCTATCCTTTATGACTGTGGGCTTTGTCTTGTTTACGCGTAATTTGCAGCCCACGTCTTGGCTACTGTTCGGAACCGATGTATAAACTCCCATCAGAACGTGTTTCACCTTCCGTTTCTGAACGCGACCCACAATAATTCAATATCTTCCACACTACTGCAACCTCCTTCTAAGGAAATGATTTTATTATATTAGCATACAGAGCTTCCGCACCCTTCTGCCTACCTGCCAGTCATTTCGATAGAATGTGTATCCTCTGATATTAAGAACCCAGCCACGATTATCTTTCATGCATGACTCAGTGGTGCACATAACATAATACCTGCCAATCTCGAGCCAGACTCTTAGAGCTTGGTCCTTATTCTACGTATATTCAAATCTAACACCTTCAGTTCTGTATTCATTGGCATTTTCCATGTTGCCCTTATTTTACAGAGACTGTAATTTTCCTCTGTCATCCTGTTTTCCTCAGAGTCACACTACACACTGTGTCGGCTTCGACACCAACTTCCTCATCCTCAGTCGTATCGTTCTGCATCCCACTCTTTGCCAAATAAGTTTAAACCCTTCTCAATTCCTCTAGCAAACCTGCCCGATGAAAAAATGCTCTTCTCGGGTTCACGTATAACGCGTCTTTATTGTACAATCAAATCTTCCCCAGAAAAGCTCCCAATTATCCAGAAATCAAAGGATTTCCCCCTGCACCAGTTCCTCAGTCACGTATGCATCCACCATGTTATCCTATGCTGACCGTTACTGGAGCGTGGCCCAGGCTGCAATCCAGAGATTACTGCGCCGCATTTCAGCGTTCTACCTAACACCCTATATTCTCTCTTCAGAATGTCCTCCCATGATCCTCTCGTATCCTTTTTGCCAATCACCTGTCCAGCTCTTGGCTCCATCCCTCCCCCTCCTGTCTTCTCCTATCATTTCGGATCTCCCCCTCCCCCTCCCACTTTCAAATACCTTACTCACTCTTCCTTCAGTTAGTCCTGACGAAGGGTCTCGGCCCGAAACGTCGACTGTACCACTTCCTAGAAATGCTGCCTGGCCTGCTGCGTTCACCAGCAACTTTTATATGTGTTGCCTGAAATTCCAGCATCTGCAGATTTCCTCGTCCTCACCTTTTCTACCTACGTTACTGGTACCAATATGTACCACGACGTCCGGCTACTCACTCTTCCACCTTAGAATGTTTTGGACCTGATCTGAGACATTACTGACCCTGACACCTGGGGGACAGCTTACTATCCCAGTGTCTCTTTCACGTCCACACAATCTCCTGTCTGCTCCTCTAACTATGCAACCTCCAATCAATACTCTGTTCTTCTTCTCCCCCTTTCCTTCTGAGACTTTGTACCAGAGACCGAGTAGCTGTAGCTTCCCCTTTTTAGCTCGTTCTGCACCCTCCCGCCACATCAGTATCCGAAGCGGTGTAGATAAAATTCAGTGGAATAGGCACGGTGGTATTCTGCACTGTCTGTCTATTCCTTTTCACTCTGCTGACCTTCACTCAGGGACGTGCGTCCAGCAACTTAGGGGCGACTACTTCCGTTTCGCTCCTCTCTATCAACTCTTTGTTTTCCGGGAAGAACAGAAGGTCATCCACTAGAAGTTCCAATTCAATGTACTTCACGCAGATGTTGTTATCATGGAGAATGGAGGTTTACCAGGGTTCCCACATCTCACACGAACATACAATAAACCCTTTTCCTATTACCCCATACTAGCTACGTACTCATAGACAAAGAAAGAGAAAAACGGAATTCCTACTGGAAACTAACTTCGATCCTCTGCCTGTTCTCACCCAAGCTCGTTGATCCACAGCCTGACTACTCTAACTATGATTCCAAGTCATTGTTTCCAGATTAGAATCCTCTGCTTTCATATTCAGGATATAGCCTGAATATTCTTATCTCTAATTCTCAATCGATGAAATTTCCTACGATTCCCATGATGTTTCTGATTCCTCTTACTTTTCTAGATGATGGGGCCCAGGAGGAAGTGTCCAACACGTGCAAAGGAATTCCAATGCTGATAGATGGAGGGAGCCTTAGAAACATAGAAACATAGAAAACCTACCGCACAATAAACTGTGACCCCTCGGTCTGGACTTCCCCAACATCGGGAACAATCTTCCTGCATCTAACCTGTCCAATCCCTTTAGAATTTTATACTTTTCGATAAGATCCCCCCTTCAATCTTCTAAATTCCAGAGGGTATAAGGCTAATCGATCCAGTCTTTCATCATATGAAAGTCCTGCCATCCCAGGAATCAATCTGGTGAACCTTGTTTGTACACCCTCTATGGCAAGAATGTCTTTTCTCAGATTAGGGGACCAAAACTGCACACAATACTCCAGGTGTGGTCTCACCAAGGCCTTGTACAACTGCAGTAGTACCTCCCTGCTGCTGTACTCGAATCCTTTCGCTATGAATGCCAGCATACCATTCGCATTTTTCACCGCCTGCTGTACCTGCATGCCCACTTTCAATGACTGGTATATAAAGATTCCCAGGTCTCATTGTGCCTCCCCTTTTCCTTTTGGTCTTGAGTAGTTCCACGAGACATATGAGAAGGGAGTTTATTGTAGCACTGCACAAGAAAATATCGAGGTTAAAACATGGGGCAGTATAGCACAGATACAGGCCATGTGGAACACAATGTTCGGTCGGGCCAGCTAAAAAGCAAATCGAAAACACCCAAAGGCTTATCTTTCCTACCTTCATAATGTTCATATTCCTCCATCGTCCTTACATCCGTGTGCCTACCGAAATGTCTCTTAAAGAGACTCTAGTATATTGGAAGTGCTAATGCAATTCCAATGGAACTATAATTAAAAAGACTCCAGTATTGTCAAAGCACTGTGGTCAATAAACAGCATCTGACATAACTATTATTTTATCCAGGTCATCCAATGCCACGAAAAGAGCCAATGAGGTCGTATCCGCTACAGACTTATTCTACCGATAGGCAAATTGCAGGGAGTACAGGTTGTCACTGAGAAAGGAGTTAATACCAGCCATAACCAACCTCTTAAATCACATCAATAGTCGCTGCGACCGCTCATCCTGCTCTTCTGCGGCCCTTTTGAAGCAGGTGGGAACTTCCGACTGTAGCAGTGAGAGATTGGAAATATCCTTGAACACGCCTGTATTTTGTTTGGTACAGACTAAGACACTGAGCGAGGATCTCAGGGTGTCGCTTTTCACACAGAGTCCTGGGAACCTGGAATACTGTGCCTGGGATAGAAGTAGAAGTGGAGCGGTTGGGAGCATTTAAGAACTGTCTCCAGATGAGCATTTCTCGCTTCCCCATGAAGCGATAAGGCCCAAGTGCGGAACATAGAATTAATACGGATGCGTTTGCAATACTCAGCGTTGATACGTTAGGCCAAGTAGCATATTTTTATTCCATATATCTCTGAATCTATTTTACCTATAAATTTTACATATCTGATACAGCCATTAAACCATATTAAACCGTTATTTATCCATACAGCAATTTCGCCCTGTCTGAAAAAGTGTATATACGTTTCAAAATTGTAACTTACGCAAAGGTACTCAGTACAACTGCAATGCTGAAAATTAGAACGACCGGCAGAATGGAGACGTCCAGAAGAGTGTAATTGCCCAGTGGCAAGTGCTTTCTTCGGACTGACTCTGCTGGTCGGTCACTATATTCTGTAATATTCAAGTAATTTGTCATCGCCGAAAGTACAACAGCGAACTGTCTAGTTAAAAGGTCTCCAAATTCAACATTGAATAAGACTTGGAGAAGGAGCAGAGAAGCTGTATGTTGCCAACATCTGAAGATTTAAATTGCTTAACACACATTGCATCAATGCAAGACTTGTGCGCCATAACGGGCCAGAGATTAAAACTAGGTACAGTATAGTGGTTTTGCAATTCTCAGCCTGCTACACGCAAGGAACGAAAATAATCATTCCCCTATTCCTACCTGCACGTACACTCACTGCAGCCCCAGCACGACCCCCCGGACTCTTCACCATTAACAACGGGACAACATCGGAAATAGGGAACAGGTTAGGTGGCGTCATGTCTCTCCCGTCAATCGATATGATCATGATTAGTCTGATCCAGGCCTCAGTAGTCTGTGCGAATTCCTCTGTGATGAACCTCAGGATTTTCATTTCCGTCGTCTTTTTTTTTCATTGAGTCAAAGTATGTCGTAAAACAAAACACAATTATCCCATTGTTGTGAACGTGATCTCAGCTTTTATCCTTCATCAGTTCGTCCACCAAGATGATACTCGTCGTCAATTCCTTGAGATTCTTGTGTAACTCTCTCACCAAAGGCTTGTAATGAGTTAGGTTGCCCAGTGAATGCAAACTCCGGTAACATAACTCTGCAATGCACGGGGAGCAACGATCAAAAGGCAATTTCCAAGAAAAAAACACATCTTGGTTAAATACGATTCGGGTGAACAGAAAACCCAATATGTGTATGTTCCTTTAAGGGAAGGTAGGACTGTTACTTGTATCAATACTGACACACTCATGCAATTTTACTGTTATTCGGGAAGCAATAGTTAACTCACACCAGTATAGGCTTAGATTAAAGTTAAATTCACAAAATATTGTAAACTGTAACAGAAGCAATAAAGGAAAAAGGCCCATTACACATACAAATTAATCTATGGTCTGCACATAATCGTTAGAGCTCATTGTTGCGTAATCAATCCAACCTCTTCACTTGATTTTCTCATGGTACTGAACAATTATGCCTGAACAGTCCAAGTGCAGTATAAATAAATGTCAAAGAAATGTCCAAGGACAAGGAGTCTGGAATTTTCGCCAAATTCGTGTAAATGCTAGATAATTAAGAGTTATCTGCAGATCCCCTGTACGACCAAAGTCTGCTTCAGGATTTTACCGACAGCAGTATCTGTCAAATGAGTTCATGTTCGACACTTATGTTTGTTCTCCATTTCCATTTTCCTTCTTCCTCCAAAACACCTGCACTCTCTCCAGAAAGTGGCTAATTCTCCCCACGACCACCCGTATCCCTCTAGAACGTTCTGGCTCAGCTTATACTCTAAATGTTAACAAGACCTGTTATATTGGTAAATTGAACACGCCTAATTCATCAATCAATTGAATTGCTCAATAGTAAAATGTAATTAAAGGGCCACGTTGCATTTTGAGAAAATCTGAAGAAAATAAAATACCTTGGTCCTGAAGTACAACCTCTTCTCCACAGAGAAAATGGAACGGATTGACCTCTGTTGCCCTGTCAGTGACCTGGGTCCATTCCATTGCTGTCTGTACATTCTCCACGTGATGGCGTGGGTTTATTTCAGGTACGCCAGTTTCCACACACATTCTCAAAGACGTACAGGTTCGTCGGTTAGTTGGCCACGTGGGTGTAATTGGCCGACAAAGGCTTGCTTTACCGAGAAGTATTTAAAGTGAAGCATGAGGAACTACGTGGAACCAAAAGTAGCGGCGCGTTGACTATATCTCTAAATGAATAAATAACTAAAACTGCCCGGTCTTTATGGAGATCGCGTCCGATCTGTGTTCAGAAACATTATTGTACAGAACAGTATCGACAGAGCAGTTATGACAACTTGACTTTGCGTACCCGTCAATTCATCTCTGGCTCTATTGAGTACAAAAGACCATATATACCTGAAAGTGAGGTCCCAACAAATTGAAGCTTCAAGACAAGATGTAAATAGCAGAATATAAAAGAATCAACTATATATAGTATTTACTCTACGTGTTATATGCAGAAAGTTATAAATGTAGAACTACAAAATCCCAAGATAGCGTAAAAATTCCGCAACTCTGTTACATTTGGTTGTGAATTCGGGCGGGTAATTAAACAACTACAGTGGAGCATTATTCTTACATCGGTGATAGTGGATCCCAAAGGTGAGTGCTACAAACACGGCCGAGGCTCTTCGGGGTGAATGCAGAGTGGACGTTCCATCGTGACTGCAGGCTGAGATACCTCTTCAGAAGTGAGCCAGGCATCTTGCGATGAAGAAATGCTGGAGAGCAGGGAACGGTGAAATTGATAGGTCCAGATAACAGATTGATTATAGTAGGACCCACTTCCAGAGCCTACGGCATTTTTTGAGCAAGCGGCTGTAGCACAACTGCAGGATTTCAATGCAGCAAAAGATGAGAAACGCATCATCATGAAATTCCTGTTCCTTCGTCATCGCTTGGCCTAAATCGGGAGCATCATTTCTCCTCTACTTCGTTAGAAAGATTGGAGCCGTTCAGGAATTATTCTTACTGTGTAACTTGGTGCAGTATCCGAAACTCGGTGTTAGGACCATTGGTATTTATCAAACATTTCCCGGAATTTCGATTTTGTATTACAAGTCATCAGGTAGTGAACATTTCATAAGAGTATTTAACCACAGCTTTCGAGATAATGTCCGCAGATTGGTAGAATATCTCCGCCTTGCAGACGAAATTTAAAACTGGGCAACGCAGTATTACGCTGTCTTGAGAAGAAAAGCAGAATAGAAATGTTATAAACCGGTTTCCGGTGACGCCATCGTCCAGAAAGGCAGCTCCTCCGGAAAAACACATATTTTGCCCCATTAATCCATCAAATATCAGATCCTTCGAAAATACCTGAATTGATAAGGGGGGCAAGAATGGGGAAAAAGAATGGAGATAAAAAAGCGTCAATGCCGAGCCTATGAGGGCTGCAACGAGCGGCTCTCCTACCCAACGCGTGGTAGCGAGGCTGACGATGGGCCTCATTCAGGCGAGGCGGTAAATAGGATAAAAAATTCTGGAAGAGATACCGGATTCCAAAACGATATAAAACAGCAGCTAAATGATATCAAGTCAGAGCTCGCCACCGTCAATCAACAAATAGCGGTGGCAGAGACACGAATTGAGAAGGTGGAAGATCGCGTGCAAAACGTGAAAGGGACACTAAGTAAGAAAATAAAAATATTAAATCAACAAGAAAGTAAACTGCTTGACCAGGAGGGAAGATCACGACGGAAAAATATCCGGATATACAATATTTCCGAAGGAGCCAAGGGTTTATTTATGGTGGGGTTTGTAGGAAAGTTGCTGGGGGACGCGCTGGTATTCCCTCGACTATGGAGCTTCAAAACTTGAAAGGGCGCTTCGTGCGCTTGTCCCGAGGCCTACTGGAGACAGAAAAGATAAGCCACGCTCAATAGTAGTTAGATACCTTCGATAAAATGCCAAGGCGGAGATTCTACGAAGGGCCTGGAGAAGAAGAGAGTGTTTTTGAACGGGAAATTAATATATATCGATCAAGATTACCCCCCGGCGGTCCTGCAGAAACGTAAGGAATACTCTGAAGTAAAACGAATATTAAAGCAAGGAAAGATTAGATTCCAAACTCCGTACCCTGCTAAACTGCGAGTGTTTTATGAAGATGAGACGCAACTGTATCAGACAGTGGAAGAGGCGACTACAGACATGAAGAACAGAGGGCTGCCACTCAGCGTGTTCAAACCAAGGGAAAGCCCGGCTGAGCAGTCATCCCCATCTGCTTGGGAAATAACAAGAGAACCGAGAAAGCAGGGGACGGGAGGATAGCGAAAGAAGATTATCTGGAAGATATTGTGAGTTTTCCGAAGAGAACCCTCACCCCCTCCAGAAGAGCCATAAGGTTTGGCTAACTTTAAAAGTGTTGATAAGCTAAACGGAAGCAAAAATAGACTGTGCTATACCTATCTCAAGAAATACTTATTATAATATGGATTTTATATTACTCAATTTTAAAAAAAATTATTCATTCACTACTTTTTCCCCACCAAAATGAGAATATATATATTGGAGGAATACACAGGGAAATCTTCTTTGTGTAATGGACATAGATTTGTTCACTTACTCATATGGGTACTGCAGTGGGGGCCCTAAACTCACAGGTAGGAGAGGTTATCCCCCACGGCGAGACGTTTCCTCTAGCTCAACCCAGGGTCATCTACTAGAGACCTCAGCCTTGGAATCACACATTCGTTGCTTTTTTTTAATTATTCGCGTTTCTTGGTTCTTATTTGTTCAGGGAGTAGATCGATTAAGTTTTATTCTGCTAATTTCAATGATATATTGACAGGTAAATACACATGGCTATAGACAAAGTAAAATAATTTCTTTTAATGTCAATGGACTGTTAAATCTGTCATGGCCCAGTCCGTGAAGTCAGCATTCCGGTTCACAGTCTGGTCCATCGTTCCTTATTCCAGGTTTTCGGATTTTCCCTTGTTCTGTTGAGTGCTTAAATTGAAGCACATGATTCTCATCTTGGGCTGGCTACATAAACAGCTCCCGGGATCAGCCTCAGTTGCTGGACTGTTCCCTTCCCTTCACCTTCTGCCTGAAGCCTTGCCTGCAACCTCTGCCTGAAGCCTTGCCTGCAACTGCTGCCTGAAGCCTTGCCTGCAACTGCTGCCTGAAGCCTTGGCCTGAGGACTTGCCTGCAGCCTCGCCTGCGTTTTCGCCTGTATCGCTGCCAAGTTCTACTGCTGGGGCAAGACCGGAGCCTTGCTGTGCGTAGATAAGGAACTGTCTTTGGTTGTTTGGAACGGTCTCTGTGTCCACGCTTTCGCTAGGTAGGTCTGGCTGTTTGCCGCTACCTTGAGTTGAGAACCATCTTTGTGTCCATGCCTTTGCTAGGTAGGTCCGGCCGTTTGCCGCTACCTTGTGTTGAGAATCTTCTCTGTGTCCACGCCTTCGCTTGGTAGGTCTGGCCGTTTGCCGCTACCTAGTGTTGGGAACTGTCACGTCGTGTTCAGCATTCTGTGTATGAGTCCCGGCCCTACGTCCTGTTCCCAAGGAGGGGTCCCAGCTCTGTGTTCCATGCTCCTGTTCTCCCTAAACAAAAGTTCTGTGTTCCTCTCTCCCTCGACCAAGGCTCTGCATCCCTGTCTCCCTCGGCCAAGTAAAGCTTCGTGTTCTCGTCCTGTCCATGTGCCTCGTCCTGTCCATGGGCTTCGTCCTGTGCTGGAGTTCCCTCGTCTTGCCCAGGAGTCTCTCGTTCTGTCCTGTAGCCTCACCTAGTCCTGTCTCCCAAGACCACGTCATGTCTCGACTAGTTCCAGAGTCCGAGCCCGAGTCAAGACTTCTGTACAGTCTCTGGCTCGGGGTCCGAATCCAAGCCTTGTCATGTCCTCGCCTGGAGGAACCCAAGCCTCGTGATGTCCTCTCCTCGAAGAACCCAAGCCATATCCAGTCCTCGCCTCGTTCCGGGGACCAAGCCCGAGTCAAGACCCAGGTTCTGGGTCCTTGTCCAGTCTCCGGCTTGGAGTCCAAGCCCAGGCTCCTAGTTCCCAGTTCCTTGTCCTGGCCCCGCTTGCCCAGCCGATGTCCTAACCCAAGACTGTTCTTGTCCCAGCTCTCTAGTCAAGTCCTGTTCCTAGTACTTCAGTGTCTGAGTCTTGCATTTGGGTCTGCCATCAACGCCCACCTTATGACAAAATCCAATGAATCGCAGTAATATTCTATCCAAAACGAAAAAAAGAACAAGCCCATGTAGTATATTTAATGGAAACTCACTGAAGTGATGATGAGCATGGGAGACTGAAGAGAATGGGCTTCACTAATTTGTTTTCCTCCTCATATAAATCAGGACATAGGAGAGGAATTGCTATTCTTATCTCAAGCAAGCAAAATTTTGAAAAAAAGTATTCGAAATGGGAGTTTAGGAAGGCAGATATAATCAGGTAAGGAGGAATACAGATGGAAATTCAGTTACTCTATTGAATATATGCGCACCCCCAGGAAGTGATATTAGTTTCTCTCAGAAAATTACTAATATTATGGTAACGGAAACAGAAGGTCTCTTGATATGTGAGAGAGACTTAAATTTACAATTACAACTAAAGTTAGACTCTTCCAATATATGTAAGTTGCGATGCACCTATATATTTATCGGTTGGTTTTGACATACAACCAAAGAATACTATATGGAAACTATATTCAAGTCTTCTCAGTAACCCATACTTTAAGGAACTAATTAAAAGAGAAATTGGTCTTTACTTAGAATTCGATGATAATGGAGTGGTTTCACCTCCCATTCTATTGGATAATCTGAAGGCTGTCTTAAGAGGGAAATTTATAGCGATATCTTCATATCTGAAAAAAAAAGAATAAAACATTAGAGGAATTACAAAATAGGCTGAAGGAGCTAGAAAAAAAAGATAAATTGAATTTGGCACAGGATACATTAGAGGAATTTTTTTTAAAATTAGGAATGAAATTAGTAGTTTGGCTACACAAGAATTCAGGAAAAAATTCAGTGTTTCTGAAGCAGAGACATTATGAAAGTGGACCTACGTCTATGAAATACTGGCGTGGAAACTGAAAAAAAAGATAGGAGAAAATACAATTCATAGAATTAAGGATCCAAAAACAAAAATGACAAAAAATAAGCTAAGTGAAAATTCAAAAAGCTTTTGAAGTGTTTTACAAAACTCTATATTCCAAAGTTCCAGGGGGAAGCATAACCCAAATTAACACTTTCCTGAATTCTCTAGAGTTACCCAGTTTAAGCGAAGAACGAAATAGAACGATGACTGCTGACATAACTGACGTTCAACTAAAAGCTGGAATTAGTAGGCTTAAATTAAGCAAGTCACCAGGATCAGATGGGTATACGGCAGAGTGGTACAAAGAATTTAAAATTGAGTTAATTCCTGCCTTATTTCCCACACTGAACTGGGCTCTAAAAAAGGCACAAATTCCACCCAGCTGGAAGGAAGCGATAATCTCAGCTATACCGAAAGAAGGCAAGGATAAAATAGAACGTGGGTCTTTTCGACCAATATCCGATCTTACTGTAGATTATGGATTATTTTCCTCCATCATGGCCAAACGATTAGAAGAGTTTGTATCCATACTGATACATAAGGATCAGACAAGTCTCATACAACGCCGCCAAACACAAGACAAGAAACGAGGGACACTTCACATCATGGATCATTGTTGCAAGGACGAGGCAGAGGACGAACCCGAGTGAAGGACAAAGCGCGGAGGCAGCACGTGTTTCCCGTAAACTATAATTATTTAAATAAGACTCGCAGAAGGTGCCTTAAGGGGGTCATTAGACGGAGACGATGTATTATCTTTGGTATCACTCATTTGTTCCGCCGAGGCTCTGCTTCCGACCATTAAACCCTTGCTTCTGTCTCTTCCCGGGGATCCTGCCGTTCTTCCACGCCTGGGTCCACTCCTCCGTGAGCGCACCATGGCATTTCCACTAAACACGGCATAGCCATTAACGTAGCATATTCTTCCTGCGACTTTTTATTCTATGAAGGAAAAATAAGTCAATCTGCAGAAAATGGCCGTCGAGAATCTTCAGCAAGAATAGTCACAAAAAGGTGGTGTTTGACTGAGAATGATGGAATTATAATTGTTGGCCAGCGAAGTGAAGATATACCCAAACATTTGCCAACAAATTCCATCGAACTCTTGATGGAAAACAGGAAGAATTTAGCATGAATATTATGTTTGACGTATTATAATGTAGCATTGAAAATTATGCAATGCTTTTTTTTTAAATTCTGCTAGTTTTAGGTCAGCGGCCAGTGATAAGACTGGTATGGGTTTCTCACAGAGAAATTTGGTTTATCTTTCCAAAAGAGCGACAATGAAGCGTCTGCCCCTGGTGGATTTTGGAAAGTGCAGTGTACCGCTGAGGCTGAAATTGTTGCACTGTGCATATTTGCGATCACCATAGTTATTGTAGGCAGCAGAAAAGAGGTTAAATGATCTAATTTCTGGGAAGAGAGAGTAGTCCTATCGCACTCAGGGAACAAAAATAATTTCGATATACCTCCGGTTTCAGAAGCGATAGCTGTTCACGTTGAAGAATAAATAATAAATAAGATACATGCAGTACAGCTGTCGGAATGTTTCTAGTTGAAATTGGAATAACGATCGGTTAGACTGCAACCACGTGGACGTTTAAAATCTCTGCAATAATTTAACGCATTAAAATGAAGTAGACCAGATCCTTAGCGATATTTCAAAAGGACGTGGATTTTGTTTTTATTGTTCTGGAAACTGATTGTCACGTTTATCTTACGCAGGCCTGATAGAGACGAGCGCCGGTCACGTTCGAGGGTCTGCCCAGAACGGAAGGCCTCAGGCAGATCAGTCGACGTCATTTTAGGTCGTGTACCCAGCACGAAGAGAATGAGGCAAATCAACCGTGGTCACGTTAGAGGACGTAAACTTGGGACTCATTTTGCAGTTTATGCCGACACTGTACTCTAGTCACCTGTAGAGTGGACCTGAGACTGATTGACTGAAGGACAAATTTGCCCTATGCCTGTACCTATATCTATATATTAGATTTCTGCACAATACGTTGCAATCATATGATTTACTCAGGAGATTTCAGAGGGAGTTCTAGATCGGAGTTAAATGGAGTGCTAAGTGGAGAGGTCTTGATTCCTGACATGGGCGCACGTATCAGAACCAAGCTGAGGAATTTAGCTATAATATTTTCGCTGAATCCGTGCGAACGGTCGTGAATGAGGAAGACAGCTCTATCTTAAAATGATATAACATTCTGACCATATCCACTAAAGTCCCAAAGTGCAGGCCCTGCAAGGGTCTAACTGACATCTTTACTTTGATATAATGAGATGGTTTTAACGGATCTATTGACTGGATTCTGCACGATCACACCACCTGAACGTGTCCTTAGTATTTAAAATCGTATTGCTTTGTCAAGCAGACAGATAGATTTCTACGAACCAAAACTGGATGGTGAGCTGGGCCGGATAGCATTTGAAACCGTATCTCAAAGTGGCAGAATAGTTTTCACAATCTTCATTCTTTCTAGCCTTTTCAAAGGTTCAAAGGTTCAATTTAATGTCAGAGAAATGTATACAATATACATCCTGAAATGTTTTTTCTTCGCAAAACATCCACGAAAACAGAGAAGTGCCCCAAAAAATGATTGGCAGTTAAATGTGAGAACCCTAAATTCCGCCCCCCCCCCAGCTTCCCCCTCCCGCGCGTAAGCGGCAACAAGGCAACGATACCTCTTCCCCCACCACCCCCGGCAAAAAAGCGCAACCGCGCTACCGAGCACAAGCGTCAGACCTTGCAGTTACCCCAAAGACTACCGCATTTCATCCGGCATTCGGCAACCGACAGGTTCCCTCTCTTCCTAATGAGGGAGAGGGAGGTGTCCCTCATTTTCACAGCGAACGGGAGTCATAACAACAACCCGCTGGTTTACGATGTTAAAAAGCCTGCTCGGTCGCTTTTTACGAGCTCTGTGCCCGAAGATAGCAAAGATCTCGGGTCTTCGGTCCCACAGCGAAAGACTTTCCGGCCTCCCCGACGACTTAAAGATAAAAAGATATTAAAGATGGTTTCTCAATTGATTTCCTGAACGACATGTGCTGTATTTTATCAGATCAGGAACTACAACTGTATTTTATCTTAACGTGTGGCATTTTCCCGAAATTATCTTAAAAGTCTGTAATTAAGCAGGAACTTCAATGTACCCCTGGGAAAAAGTTAAAGAGCATAAAATTCTACAAGATATTTTAATTCGAAGTACATATATATTCCATGAGGGGAAATTATTGTACATGACAGTTACTGTCATTGGTGGTTCCGACTAGGGCACACAATATTTCATGTGATCGTCGTGGCTATCCTTCGAGGTCGAGGATGATGGTCTTCGTTCTGTTGATCTACTTATGGGCTCTCAAGTGGTTTATGAGTCCAATCTTGGCTTTGAAAGTTCTTCCGCATTCAGGACAGGTAGTTCCAGATGGCAGATCGGGCTTTGGTTGTTGCTGCCTCTCTTTCCATTTTCTTCTAACTTTGCACATCTGTTGGCTTCGAAAGTTGCTGTTCCTTCTCGGGTGATGGCTCGCCAGAGATTCCTGTCCTCGGCATTGGTTTACCAATTTTTGATGTCGATGTTACATTTCTTCATGTTGGCTTTTAAGACGACTTTGAATCTCTTCTGTTATCCGCCTCCTTTACGTTTGCCTTCTTTAAGCTGGGAGTAGAAGATTTGTTTCGGCAGACGTTAGTCTTCCATCCGAACAACATGACCGTTCCATCTTAGTTGGTTCTTGATGACGTAGGCTTCAATGCTTATTGTTTTTGCTTCATTTAGCACACTGACGTTGGTTCTTCTATCTTCCCAGCTGATATTTAAGATGTTTCGAAGACAGCGTTGATGGAACTTTTCAAGTGCCTTCAGATGTCGTCGGTATGTTGTCCAAGTTTCTGATGCATACAGGAGTATTGGGATTACCACTACTTTGTACACTAACATTTACCGCTTGGACGGATGTATGATATACAAAACAATTGAAAAGCATGGAGCCATAGAACACTACAGCGCAGAAATATTCTCTTTGGTCTATTTGGTCTGTGCCAACTATATTCTGCATAATCCCACTGAACCTCGACTGGACCATAATCTTTTATCGCTCTCCCATGTATATATATTTCCAAAGTTTCATCTCATAAAGCTATACTTCTATCAAATCTCCCTTCATTCTACTATGCTCTAGAATATAAAGTTCTGATGAATTGACCCTTTTACTATAAGTTAGCTCCTCGATACCTGGAACATCCTTACAAGTTTTGTCTGTGGTTCTTTGAATCCTGTTTAAATTCTTCCTGAAGGCAGGTGACCATACCAGCAGACATTGATGAAATTTGGACTCACCAACTCTCATACAACTATAACATAACAGCTCATCTCGTATGACAATACCACAACAATGGAGCTAGCACTGATAAGTGCAGTACAGTTCCAGTCATAGGCCTCCAGTCAAAGGGGAAGCCACCTGCCATTCTCTGCCTTCTCTCGCTAAACTAAAGTTGACTCCGGTTTGTTACATCATCCTGAATTACAAGCAACGAGACCTTCTCGACCAGCCTTCCTTGAGGTACTTCGTCAAACGCATGGCTAAAATCCATGTGGATAACGTCCACTGCCTCTCCTTCATCAACGTTCCTCGAAGAAATCTCTAAAATTTGCGCGATGCGACCTACCAAGCACAATGTCATTTTGTAATAGTAGTCTGGATTAGATTCGCAGAAAAGGTCATTGATAACTCTAAAAGCAAACCGGGAAATAAGGCTTGAACAAGATAACTAGGAGGACAAAAAAGATTGCCATTGGTTAAATATAATGCTGCATAATTTAATGGAACTAAAGAGAATTAAACTCCCAAATTGATAGACCGCACCCACAATTTAAAAAAAAAGCAGAAGAAGCCACGGATGTTACACATTCTATTGATTTTTCCAGTCATTAGAAGCCGAAAAAACGTAGATCCTGCAAACAGAAGTAAAGACATAGAGAAATTGACGGCAACACAGGTCTTACTAAAATAATGCAGTGGCTTAACGAATGCGATAAAATTATTCAGCAGATGCATTTCCCATGTTTTAGACACTTTGTAGTCTATGCAATGGTGAGTGAGTGAGGCCTCCGTTGATCAGCGTCGACCATGGAAATTGCTTCCTAGCTGTCCAGAGACGCAAGCCTGGGCAGTAGAATATGGAGTGCAGGTTGTTGCCCATGTAGCAAACTCCCCCTTTCCACGCATCCAATGAACCCAAACGAACAGTAGAGACCGACAAAATTTGGTAGCAGCAGTTTCTGTTGCAATGAACGAGGCGAACCCAAACGCAGGACACAGGCAGGGAGATTGATTTAGGATGCAGACGCGGGCGTAGGCGTCGAACGGCAAACAGTAGGGAGTGCAGGAAATCAGGAGGCAGACAGAACTTAGCTTGACACGGAGCGTAGAAAGGAAAGCGGCAGACAAAACTTTTCTCAGCACGGAGAGATGGAGTTACACAGGTAAATCTCGGTGCTGAAGTAAAATTAGAAAATTTATCTTGACATGAAGAGTGAGTTTCACAGGTAAATCTCGGAACTGAAGCAAAGCTTAGAACACACAATCCTAAGCTGCCGGGAAATATTAATCAATACTCTGGTAAAACCAACGATCAGGCAACTAGTGGGTGCAAAGCCGGGGTTCTTATGCTGCAGGTCTTGATGAAAGCCAGGAGTGTCGCCATCAAAGGAAAATAGGAAAAAATGGGGAATTAACGGTCGGGACCGTGACAGCCTCGAAGGATTTGCCAGTCAGCGTTGAACTAAATGTAGGACTACATTATGGATTCCAACTCCGGATCCTCGGGGTTTACTCCTAAAGCCTTCCCCATGAGTGGGTACAACTGCAAGGTAGCGGAGGTTTAAAATCAGAGATTTTTTTCTGCTAGATGAGCTGCCAATCACGGCTGACGAGCCCATCTGCCTGAAGCGACTTGTTTTATGGCGCCCATGACCCGCCTTTGCCCCTTCTGTCAGTAGAAACGGTTCCGCGGGGCTTAGCAGCTAAGCCACACGTTAAGACTAGGAGCTGGTTGTGGTTGTCAGAGGCGATTTGAGGCACACACTATTGGGAGAATTTAATAGGTAGTGGGAGCTTGTCGCCATTACCACCCCCGACAACGACAACCTTAAGAAACCATGCAATATTGACTGTGAGTTAAATTCCCGGACTAGTGCGCGAAGCAATATTGTTCTCCGATTGTTCCCTCAATGTGCGTCTCCGCTCGGAGAGGTTAAAACAAATCAAGAAATATGGATAAACCAGGAAGCTATAGGCCAGTGGGCCTAACATCTGTCGTTGGAAAGTTATTGGAGTATATTCTAAGGGACCAGATATGAATAAGGGATAGACACAGACAATAGGGACAGTCAGCATGGTTTTGTACTTGGCAGATCGTATCTAACCAATCTTATGGAATTTTCCGAGCAAGGTACCAGGAACCCTGTCGAAGGCAAAGGAGAGGATGTTGTAAACATGGCATGACTTTTTACAGGATCCTGCACGGGAAGTTGATCAAGAAGGTTCAATCGCTTGACATTCAAGACAAGGTTGTAAATTGGATTAGACTTTGCCGTTTCAGGAGAAACTAGAGAGTGATAGTGCTTGGTTGCCTCTCACTGAGTGGAGGCTGTAACTAGTGGAGTACACCATGGATTCGTGCTGGGTCCGTTATTGTTTGTCAATTATTAACTGGATCAGCAAAGTTTGTCAACTTATTAACTGGATCAGCAAGTGTCAGAAGACACTAAGATTGGGGAGTAGTGGACAGCTAGGAGGTCTATCAAAGCTTGCAGGGATAGCTGGAACAGCTGGAAAAAAATGTACTGAACACGGCAGATGAAATTCAGTGCAGACAAGTGTGAAGTGTTACATTTTAGGGGGTCTAGCTAAGGTAGTTATTCCACAGTGAGCGGTGGAGGAGTGGGGAGTGCGGTAGAATAAAGGGATATGTGAAGACAGGCCTATAATTCGTTGAAACTGGCGTCACAGGTGCATAAGGTCGAAAAAGAAATCTTTTGGCACATTGGTCTAATAGATCCACGAACTGAGTACAGGAGTTGGAATGCCATGTTGTAGTTGTATACGATGTTTGAAAGGCCTAGTTTGGAGTATTGTGTACAGTTTGGGTCACTTAACTATGAAAAGATATAAATAATATCAATAGAGCACAGAAAAAAAATTACAAGGATATTGCTGGGACTGAATGGTCTGATTAATAAGGAAAGATAGACTAGGTTATAACTTCATTCCCTATAAAGTAAACGGTGAGGGGAAATTTAACAATGATATACAAAATTGTGAGGGGTATAAATAAGGTATATGCAAGCAGGCTTTTCCCACTGAGTTTGAGTAAAAATACAACTAGAAACCATGGTTCCAGAAAAACACGGAGGGAATCTCTTCACTCAGAGGCCGATGAGAGTGTCGAATGAGCTGGCAACGCAAGTGGTGGATTGGATTTCGATTTCAACGTTTAAGAGAAGGTTGATTAGGTACATGGAACGGGGGTCTATTGTGGGTTATGGCCAGCTGCGGGTTGGTAGGAGTACGCAGTTAAAATGATTCAGCACCTACTAGACGGGCGAAAGTGCACGTTTCTGTGCTGTGGTTTTCTATGACTCCATAACTCTATTTTAATGGAAATCACATTTAATACATTTCTTTCCGCAATATTGGAACGGAAAACGTCAAAAGAAAAGGGACATACATATGTGCATTTTCGGTTCTTTCAATGATTACGTAAGTTCCTCTTTGTTCAACTCGAGAGCCAAAGCTCTATCTCCAGATGCTATCCTAGTGTACCAGTCTGCAGTGAATATTTCATCCATTTTAATTAAATATCTGTTATTGAATTCAGGTGGG
Source organism: Mobula hypostoma (assembly GCF_963921235.1). Classification (NCBI taxonomy): domain Eukaryota; kingdom Metazoa; phylum Chordata; class Chondrichthyes; order Myliobatiformes; family Myliobatidae; genus Mobula; species Mobula hypostoma. The sequence goes on from NC_086125.1 coordinate 18,328,246, forward strand.
TAACCGTGGAGAAAATTGTCGTGGTGTTCAAAATACGACTACAATTAACACCATGCTTCAGTAATGCCGGAAGGTCTCATCTGGGATTATTGGCAGCTCGATTTAAGAACCGAGCGGTATTGAGTCCTCTCACAAAGTAGGCGTGATGTATCCAATACAGATATCGTCCGCCTACCATGGAAGTAAAGCGATGCTGTCGAGTAGCATTGCTGAATCTATTTATAAAATGATTCGAATTAAAGAAATATTTCGAAATATACAAAAGATATTCTACCCCGTTCTCGCTGCCTTTGGTGTCCCTGGTAAGTAGCAATGTTAGATTGTTGACTCTGCGATGTATTTCGAACTTGCTTGTGATTAGCGTCAAGGATGCCCCTGAGTTTGTGATTTTGAATGCTTATTATTGCATTCTTATAGTTACTGTAGTATAAATTTTCGTGGTCATAATAAAATAAATAAGATGTTTATGTAGTTACTATTGACTGTTGTTTCTGATCTCATCATTCTCCGCGTCAACCTGCTCTCCTTGTTTGTTTTAATTCTGGTTTTCTTTTGCGTCCAAATTGTAGTTTTGCTGTTTCCCAATGGTATTTTTGGAATCGATCATTTATTTACAGAGCCTTTGCACTGGACACCAATGTTGATTCTAATTCTTTATTTCTACAAAGTGCAGCTTTTCACCCAGGGTGTGTTATAAATTTCCCTTATGTTCATCTTGTGTCTTGCCTCACAAATGTAGTCGAGACCTCTGAGCTTCTCCGGCATTTCTTCAGTATAATATGTTTTATTTTCTTTTCCTTTGATATCTGATGTACTGTAGTCATTTTGCCATCCGCACAATGCTAAATCTAATTAAAACTTCATTAATGGCGGAAAGAATAGATATCCTGAATAAGCAGGAACAATCGAAGATCAATGTGCTTACCTTTTAATGGCCCCTCCGTTTCACTACGCTACCATGCTCCTGCGAGCTGCAATAGGTATCTGAGAGCCACTGGTACATCCGAAAATACTTTATTGAGACGCATTATCCCGCATTCACTTCACTTCTCTGTTCTGAATTTAACATGTATGCCATCTCTGTCTGCTGTAATATTGCAGATATCTGAATTAATCCGTTGTCTTATGCTGCAAACTAAATAAGCAATCTCAATGCAAGGGAAGCGAAGGGCATATCCCTGTGTTCTCTTGTGCTCCCTCTGCGGTTTCACTACGAAACTCGTGACGGCAGCTGGAATTATTACCCACATTGCGAACTCAAGATCTGGGAATGGAGGTCAATTATTCGTTAAATAATATCATCCAATAATAGAAAAGAAAAATAAAGTTAAACATCTGTATGGCAGACGTTTCTGTAGTTTCACGTGCAAATGCAGGTTTCTTCGCGATTGTTGCCTTCTACATTGGAAAGCTAAGCGGCTTCGGTCTTTAATGTTGAGTACGTGGTCTTTAGCAAGTCATTTGACAAGGTGCCACATGGCTTTCAGCTGAGGAGGTAAATTTTCTCAGGCGTTGAGTCCGTGGGAGAAGCCAGAGATTGACCGTATATGGTTGTCTCTGTGACTGGTGGAGTGCCGCAGGGATCAGTGTTCGTGTTTATCATCTGTATCAACGAGCTGGATGATACTATAGTTGTCTGGATCAGCAAATTTGCGGAATATACCAAAGCTATCATTGCTTGTAGAGGGATCTGGATCAGCTAGAAAAATAGGCTGGAAAATGGCCGACGGAATGTAATACAGATAATTGCGAGGTTTTGCACTTCAGCAGGACCAACCAGGGTGGGTCTTACACACTGAAGGATAGGGCACTTCAGCTGTGGTAGAACAAAGCGATATGAGAGTACAGTTCCAAAATTCGCTGGAAGTTGCGTCACAGGTAGATAGGGTTATAAAGAAAGCTTCTGGCTCTTTGACATCTTACATCAAAGTATTGAGTACAGTAAGTATGACGGTATGTTGAGGTTGTGTAAGACGTTGATGTTGCTGAAGCGTAATTTGCAGTATTGTGCGCAGTTTTGGACACCTATCTACAGGAAAGATGTAAGTAAAGTGGAAAGGGTACAGACTAGTTACAAGGGTGCTGCTGTGTCTGAAGGACCTGAGTAATAAGGAAAGATTGGTTGCTTAGAGCTTTATTCTTTAAGACTTAGAGGTTTGAGAGCAGATTGAATAGAGCTTTACAAAATTACCAGGATATAGATAGGGTAAATGCAAACAGGATTTTTGCACTGAGATTGGGTGGCACTACAACCAGACGTCATGGGTTAAAGGTCAAAGGTGAAAAGTTTAAGGCGAACATGAGCGGAAACATCTTCATTCAGAAGCTCGTTAAAGTGTAGAACGAGCTGCCAGCAGACGCGGTGCATACGAGCTCGATTTTAGCGTTTACGCAAAGTTTGGATAGGTACATGGATGGTAGGGGTATGGAGAGCAGTTGTCCCAGTGCAGATCGATGGGAGCAGGCAGCTTAAATGGTTTTGGCATGGACTAGATGAGCCGAGGGGCCTGTTTCTGTGCTGTAGTTCTCTATGACATTATGGCTCTATAATTGGCATATGCTTATACCTAATATCGAGGGTGGTAACAGAATCTAAAATGGTGGAGGGAATGTACAGAAGAAGAACAATAATAACGACTTGGTCTACTTTCCATTCTCAAATAATCTTATATGTCCTTCCACTAAAATTACCCTTTGAAAACTACTTCATGCATTCTTATTGAAGGAGAATAATCTTTATCTTTGATACACAAACAACAGGAATTCTGCAGATGCTGGAAATTCAAGCAACACACATAAAAGTTGCTGGTGAACGCAGCAGGCCAGGCAGCATCTCTAGGAAAAGGTGCAGTCGACGTTTCAGGCCGAGACCCTTCGTCAGGACTAACTGAAGGAAGAGTGAGTAAGGGTTTTGAAAGTTGGAGGGGGAGGGGGAGATCCAAAATGATAGGAGAAGACAGGAGGGGGAGGGATGGAGCCAAGAGCTGGACAGGTGATAGGTAAAAGGGATACGAGAGGATCATGGGACAGGAGGTCCGGGAAGAAAGACAAGGAGGTGGTGGGGTGGGGGGACCCAGAGGATGGGCAAGGGGTATATTCAGAGGGACAGAGGGAGAAAAAGGAGAGTGAGAGAAAGAATGTGTGTATAAAAATAAGTAACAGATGGGGTACGAGGGGGAGGTGGGGCATTAGCGGAAGTTAGAGAAGTCGATGTTCATGCCATCAGGTTGGAGGCTACCCAGACGGAATATAAGGTGTTGTTCCTCCAACCTGAGTGTGGCTTCATCTTTACAGTAGAGGAGGCCGTGGATAGACATGTCAGAATGGGAATGGGATGTGGAATTAAAATGTGTGGCCACTGGGAGATCCTGCTTTCTCTGGCGGACAGAGCGTAGATGTTCAGCAAAGCGGTCTCTGTCCGCCAGAGAAAGCAGGCTCTCCCAGTGGCCACACATTTTAATTCCACATCCCATTCCCATTCTGACATGTCTATCCACGGCCTCCTCTACTGTAAAGATGAAGCCACACTCAGGTTGGAGGAACAACACCTTATATTCCGTCTGGGTAGCCTCCAACCTGATGCCATGAACATCGACTTCTCTAACTTCCGCTAATGCCCCACCTCCCCTTCGTACCCCATCTGTTACTTATTTTTATACACACATTCTTTCTCTCACTCTCCTTTTTCTCCCTCTGCCCTCTGAATATACCCCTTGCCCATCCTCTGGGTCCCCCCCCCCACCTCCTTGTCTTTCTTCCCGGACCTCCTGTCCCATGATCCTCTCGTACCCCTTTTGCCTATCACCTGTCCAGTTCTTGGCTCCATCCCTCCCCCTCCTGTCTTCTCCTATCATTTTGGATCTCCCCGTCCCCATCCAACTTTCAAATCCCTTACTCACTCTTCCTTCAGTTAGTCCTGACGAAGGGTCTCGGCCTGAAACGTCGACTGCACCTTTTCCTAGAGATGCTGCGTTCACCAACTTTTATGTGTGTTGCTTTATCTTTGATAGTTTATGGTCTCTATTTGGCAGCGTATGGAGTAAGGCGTTTTTTTTGTCATAGCCCCGTTTTTCACAACTTACTTTCTACTGCTAGATCTATTTCAAGTTTGAAGATTAATTATATTTGCTGAAGGATTTGCGATTTAATTACGATGACTGGAACCGAATTAAGGAATGGCAATACTCTTCCTGAACCTCAACAAACAGAGAAATCAGAGGCAGTTTCTACTTCAGAAAGAATGTTGTCTTTAATAGAAGCTATTAATGTGAAGATCGGTACGGTGGATACCAAGATGGATAAATTGACGAAAGCTAATGAATTGCTTGAAAAAATCATCCTCACTGTTCAGGAATCTTTGAAGAATTGGGAATATCGATATCAGACGCTTAAGCAGAGCACTCATAGAATTGAAAGGGAATTTGGATTAATGAATCAAAGTATTAAAAGAGCAGGATTTGAAGATGTCTTTTATGGAAAAGAAAATTAGTAGGACTATTTCGGAATTATCAAGCATTAAGAAGAAAACGATTCATTTGGAAAGCAGAAATCGCAGGATTTATGTATACTGGGTTTGCCTGAAAATTTGGAAACCGGTGAGCCATTAAAATTTTCGAACGTGTTATATTCACTTTTTAGTGATATTCTGGAAGCCTGTCCGATATTGGACAGAGCCCACCGAATTCGGCTTCCTAAAACATCAGCCGAAACTAAACCACGTCCTGTAATTCTCTGTTCTCATTATTTTACAACCAAAAGAGCTATTGTTCGGAATGCAAGGAAAAGGGATAAGCTAATTTGTAACGAAGTTAAGATTCGTATAGTTAAATATTTTACCCCAGAGATTTATGCTGAAAGAATTAAATATCGGGAAGTGATGGCTGAATTGTTTAAAATTAACTGTCGCCCGTCGCTGCGTTATCCGGCTGGTCTGAAGATTACTCCACCCAATGCTCGTCTGAAACGGATTGACTCTCCAGAAGGTAGTTGGAAATTTATAAAAGAGTTTAAGTCCACCTCGTAAGCAAGTTGAAAAGTTGATCCTTAGCTGGGAGTGGTTTTTAACGCCTTTGATGAAAGTCCGCTCTTCGTTTTATCAATGCCAAGACACAGACTTGGCTAATTCACTTAGAGCGGTTGTTGTTTGCTTTAACAGTTAATGTAGCTTTGAATTTAACACATATAAATATTTACTTTTTTATCATTTGTAAGTCTTTAATATTAGTTGTAGTATATTAGTTGATTGGACTTATCCTTTTTTTAAAATACATGGCTGCGTATATTAAATGAATTTAAGATGGCCGTCGTTAATTCGGTCGTAACTACTGTTAGACATAATATGAAAATATTTGGAATCTGTTTACTTCTTTATGTATTCTTTGTTATGTCTTTTTGGTGGTGGTAACCTTTTACTTTATAAAAAGGAGCTGCCAGCTGGAGACAGGGGTTAAAAGTTATTAGATTAGCATGCCGTTCGCCTATTGGACGGCTTCTGAGCTTTTGGAGGAGATGGGTGGGTCTATTAGGTTGGTTTTGTTGTTCGACTGGGCAGTCCTGAGGGGTTGTTCTTTGTCAATCACTTTGCTTCTCTTTCTGATCGAGTCATGCTTCGCCCTTTCTTCCGATTTAGGTTGCGCCTGCGCACTAGATTACTTTATAAATATCTAAAATTAAACTTTAATTATGTATCTTATTAATATTAATATAATATTTTGGAATTTAAACGGTATGATCTAACCTATTAAGCACAGAAAGTTTTTTAAGAAATTGTAAACACTTCATGCAAATATTATTTTTGCGCAGGAGACTCATATCCATAGGCAGGAAGAAAATCGCTTTTTTAAATTTTGGAAGGGACCCTTATTTCATTCTTTATGGATAAATAAAATAAGAGGGGTATCTATTTTTATTAATTCTAAAATACCCTTTGTTCATTTTAATCCTGTTACTGATTTAATTGGAAGATATTTAATTGTCACTGGTTTGTTATGTTGTCAAAAGGTGGCTTTGGCGTGTGTATATGGACCCAATATAGATAGCCCTGAACTTTTTAAGAAGCTGTTTTCTGTATTGCCGAATTTAAATGAATATAAGTTGATTATGGGCGGTGACTTTCACTGCTGTCTCAATCCGTCGATTGACAGATCGTCCACCAATCCGTCACTTCCTAATAAAGCTGCAACTTGTATTAATTCTTTTTTATTAGAATACGGTCTGGTCGGCATTTGGAGATTTAAATATCCTAAAGAAAAAGATTTTTCTTCTTTTTCACATGTATACCATAAATATTCAAGAACTGATTATTTTTTGATGGATACGCGATTGGTGCCCTCTGTTGTTGAATGTGCATATGATGTGATTGCGTAGTTAGATCATGCACCCATGAAACTAACTTTTGAGCTCTCTGATAATATTCACATACCTCAGTGGAGGTTTGATATTTCATTGTTACAAATTTCAACATGTCTAAATGTTATTAAAGAGCAAATTTCTCTATTTTTTGAATTAAATACAACTAAGGGAATGTCAAATTTGGTTATTTGGGATGCGATGACATCTTTTCTTAGCGGACAGATAATTTCATATTCGGTAGGTTCAAGAAGGAAAACTAAGGCAGAACTTTTACTGATCACTAATGGGATTAAAGCAATAAATAAACTTTATTCAGTAATGCCTAGTGAAGATCTTTTTAAGGAAATGGTGGAACTCTAAACACAGCATGATTTGCTTTTGACTTTTCCCATTGAACAGCAACTTCTTAAATCCAAAAGCCAATACTATATACATGGAGACAAGTAAGGCAAATTATTAGCTAGTCAGTTAAAAGCAAATATGGCTAGAAAACAGATCCTGAAAATACAAGGACCTGATAGAACTGCAACGGTAGATCCTTATGAAATCAATAAGATATTTATGGATTTCTACTCTAATCTTTATGAGTCTGAATTTTCAAATAATATTACCTTTATGAATAGTTTTTTGCAAAAATTTAATATACCTAAAATCTCTATTCAAGATATGAATACATTAGTTACACCTATTAAACAAGAGGAAATAGCAAGGCGTATATCCTCTCTCCAATCAGCTAAGGCTCCGGGGCTGGATGGATATACAGTGGAATTTTATAGGGCTTTTACTGGTATACTTATACCTCATTTATGTCAAATTTTCACTAATTCTATATCCTGTGGGACTCTCCCGAAAACTTTCTATGAAGTTTCAATCTCTTTAATTCCTAAAAAAGATAAAGAATTAGATGAATGCACCTCTTATAGAACAATTTCTCTATTGAGTGTGGTTTTTAAAATTCTCTCTAAGATCTTGGCTAATAGAGTTGAGAATATTTTACCGACTGTTATTTCTAATGACCAAACTGGATTTATAAAAAAAACAGATATTCACATTTTAACATTCGAAGATTATTAAATATTATTTACTCCACTCCACCTAAAGAATCTGAATGTGCTGTTTCTCTTGATGCAGAGAAAGCCTTTGAAAGGGTGGAGTGGTCTTAGTTATTTGAGGTTTTGGAAAGATTTAATCTTGGCCCGGGATTTATTTCCTGGATTAAATTGATCTATTATGTTCCTATGGCGCCTATTATAACTAGTAACCAAAAATCTCCCTATTTAAGATTACATAGGGGAACTCGACAGGGATGCCTTCTTAGCCCTTAACTATTTAACTTGACCTTAGAACCCCTTGCTATTGCTCTTAGAGATTCTAACACTGTTCAGGGTATTAAGAGAGGGGACAAAATACACAAGGTTTCGTTATATACAGATGACCTGTTAGTTTATATCTCAGATCCTAGGAAATCTATTCCTTCTGTGTTATCTATATTTTCTGAATTCAGTAGTTTTTCTAGGTATAAATTAAACTTACATAAAAGTGAGTTATTTCCTATTAATAATTACTCGGATCCAAATCGTCACGTACCTTTTAGTATTGTTAAAAATTACTTTACCTATCTTGGTATTAAAGTTACTAAAAGTTTTAAGGATCTCTATACATACAGTTCTTTCCATTAATTGGCTACACCAAACAAATGCTTTCTAAATGGTCGCCTATCTCACTATCATTAATAGGTCGAATTAATGCTATTAAAATGATAGTTTTACCGAAATTTTTATGTATATTTCAGGCCGTTTCTTCCTTTGTTCCTAAAAAGTTCTTTGACAGAATAGGTTCTATAATCTTATCTCATATTTGGAACGGTAAAAATCAGAGATTGAGTAAACCATTACTGCAGAAATTAAAAAAAGGATGGTGGTATGGCTTTGCCTAACTTTAGAATGTATTATCGGGCAATTAATATTCGATATATTACTTATTAGATTCACTATTTAGACATACATGAATGTCCTTCATGGTTGGATTTGGAGGTAAACTCGGTGAAAGGATTCTCTTTGGCCTCTTTACTGAAAGCTCCTCTTCCCTTTTAGTTTTCTAAGATTAGTAGACAAGATTTTAATCCCATTATTAAACATACATTAAGAATTTGGTTTCAGTTTCGTAGATTTTTTTTGAGTTAAATAATTTTATTCTTTCTAGTAATATCCATCTCAATTATTTTTTAAACCATCAACTTTGGATAAGGCCTTTTAAATTTGGAAATCCAAGGGAATAATAACTTTTTCAGATTTGATTTTAGGGGACTGTTTAATGTCTTTTTTCTCAGTTAGTGGATAAATATGATTTATCTAATATATACTTTTTAAAAATACATATTAGGATTTTTTTACGTGGTTTGTCGCCAAATTACCCTTCTGCTTATCCACCTAATATGACAGACGCTCTCTTTCAGTTTAAACCATTTCAAAAAGGGTTGATAGCCATAAACTATAACTGGTTGTTGAACTCACGAATGATATCTAATGATAAAACTAAACGGGCTTGGGAATCAGAATTTCAAGAGCCATTTTAAGGTAATCAATGGAGTAAAATTTTTCATTTGGTTAACAACTCATCGATTTGTGCTCGTCATTCCTTGATACAGTTCAAGGTAGTGCATCGGGCCCATATGTCAAAGGATAAACTAGCGCATATCTTCTTCAATATCAATCCTATTTGTGACAGATGTAATACTGAGCTGGCTACTTTAACTCATATGTATTGGTCTTGTAGAAAGCTAGATAACTTTTGGAGAGTTGTTTTTAAAATACTATCCAAAGTTTTGGATCTGGAGCTACAACCTAATTTACTTATGGCAATTTTTAGGATTATCCCATTGGAAGCAGGAAATATTTCTGTTTCTGCTCAACGTATGATAGCCGTTTCGACCTTTCTGGCTAGGAGAGCCACTTTATTGAAGTGGAAGGATTCTAATCCACCTATGGTCTTTTATTAGCTCTCCTCAATTATGTCCTGTTTAAGTTTCGAGAAAATAAGAAGTTGGACATTTGATACATCCTTTAAATTTGAGCAAATCTGGTGATCTTTTATCCAATATTTTCATTTAATTTGATTTATTACCCTTTCAATCTTTTTTCTGAAGTTTTAGATTTGATCAAAAAGTCTTTTTTTCTTTTTTATTTGGTCGTATCCTCAAAATGGACTGCCCAGTCTCGTTTTTTTTTTATTTTGTTTTTTTTTATATAGTGTAGTCTGTTTTTTCCTCTTCATTTAAAACTCAATGTTTGTTTTTCTTTTCTGTTCATAAACTGATAAGAGGAGAATTGCTATTTTCATTTTTTATTATATATTTTATACTAGTGTAATAATATCTATGATTTTGACAATGTCTATCTTCACCTCGGTTTATATTGTTACTGATATATATATTTGAGATAATTCTCCTCTTGATTGTATTTATGCTCCTCTTAAATCAATAAAAAGATTAATAAATAAAGAAAGAAAGTGTCACACTGGGAGGCGTTGGAAACGGACCCAAATGCAAGACACAGACACTGAAGTATTAGGAACAGGATCGGACAAAACTAAATGACGGCACAGGACGCAGTCTAGGAGTAGGGACTGGAACACAGACAACGCTCGGGAAGCAGGACCAGGACGAGGGACTGGGAACAAGGAGGCTGGGCGTGGCCTCCGAGCCAGAGTCTGGACAAGCGCCCAGAACCTGGATCTTGACTCGGGCTCGGACCCCAAAACCAGGCGGAAGACGTGGCGAGGCTTGGGTTCTCGGAGACCAGGCCAAGACGTGAGGAGGCTTGGGTTCTTGGAGACCAGGCGAAGACGTGACGAGACTTGGGTTCTTGGAGGCAACTCCTGGGCAGGAGGCGGGACTCCACCCCACGGAGACAAGGACAGGGAGGGATGGACCCAACCGTAGAGTAACGGCAATCGGCCTGGCTTACCCGACGGAGGCAAGGGACAGGAAGGGACAGAACCAACCGCAGGGTAACGGCAATCGGCCTGGCTTACCCAATGGAAGCAAGGGACAGGAAGGGAGCTAGGTCCGGGGTGGCTCCAAGACTCGAGGCGGCCGGTAATCTCGACGGGCTACGGAACAGCCAAATCCATATCTCGATGACTGCATTAGCCTTCCACCGGTGGGTTGCTCCAAGAGGAGACTGACGAAAGGACCCAGCAACCACACTCGATTCCAGGGCCACTTATATTCCCAGCCAAGATGAGCATCAGGTGTTTATGTTTAAGTCCAACCGAAACAAGGGACAGCCGGAAGACCCGGAGTCCGGAGTCCGTGGACCGGACCAGACCATGACAGAAAGATAGTTTAGATTCTCTGCTCAGGACCGAAAATATATTTGCGAAACATATTGCAGTTGAGCATTTTATCTACACTTCATTTTCTCCGCATTTCTCTTCATTTGAAATACAGCGTAAATTCCGTCAACCCGAGTTGAAGCATTATTTCACTCTCCAGAAGGAGAGACCATGGATCTCATTGGCACGGTGACAATGCCATGTGCACAATAATTGCTCAGATTGCTCAGATAAGTGCTATTGTTTCATTGCCAACCATCCGGGAACCACGCAGTTTATTACTACTGGGTTGTTTGTTCTTCCGCGTATTCTAGTGAAGCGCGCAATATATGGTGATTAATTTTGCATTGAACTTTTCAGCTGTGATCCGATAATGTAGCCATTGAAAGCATTTACCCGGAGATATCATTGTGCATTCTAACAACTGCATTGAATTATTTCTGCTTCTTTTCGTTCATCGCAGCTAACATACTGGTGATGGTGATTCTGTCTCAGAGAAGGTGTGGCCTGTCCAGGTGTATCACCCGATACATGTTGGCAATGGCAGCGGCGGATCTTCTGGTCATTATCATCGACCTCATTTTAAGGCACATTCCAATTGTCTATCCGAAGCAATTTCGTTTCTTCTTGTCGCTGCCCGTGTGTAACATCCATTCTGTGCTGGTTTATGCAACCACAGACTCTTCTGTCTGGTTCACAGTCAGTTTGACATTTGATCGGTTTGTGGCCATCTGCTGCTCCCAAAAGGTGAAAAATAAATACTGCACCGAGAAGACGGCAACTGTTGTTCTCGGCACGGTGACCGTGATTTTCTGTTTAAAGGACACGACTTGGTACTTCCTACATATGAAAAAGTATCTCCTTGGCAATAACCCCTCATTTTGTGCAATGAGAACGCATGTCAGCATTTCACATGTGTGGGGAGCAATTGAGATCTTCAATTTGATTCTCACTCCTTGTGTCCCATTGGTGCTCATTCTGCTGCTGAATACTTTGACCATTAGAAACATTTTTATCGTCAGCAGAGCCCGCGCTCGACTCCGTAGTCACGGCACCGCGGAAAGTTTGAAAGACCCGGAGATGCAGAGCCGAAGGAAGTCTATCATTTTACTATGTGTTATCTCGGGGAATTTCATACTGTCGTGGGCACTGTTTACGTTCAGGTTAATTTCAAATCGACTGTGGTGGTTGGGGTATAAGAGTCAAAGTCATCTTGTTCCTGTACAGGAAGTGGGGTATATGCTCCAGCTCTTGAGTTGTTGCACAAACACAATGACTTATGCCCTGACACAGAGCAAGTTTAGAGAACAGTTGAAAACTGTAATGAAATCCCCATTTACTGGAAATAATAAACTTATAATTAACTGATAATACACTTCAGCATCAGAAACCTATCCCAGTTCCTGCCCTTACTGCTCTTCATTCTATGATATACGTGAACGAGTAAGTCGCTGTTATTTCCCTGTTACTAAAAAGGGTGAAATTGTTGCGAAACTTTCCACCCAGTCTGTGAGAGCCCTTACGTGTCACATGTCCCGAATCGGGCCTGGCCTGGAAATTAAGATCCAGCTGAGGTCTGGTGTCCAACTTCGTCTAAGGTGACAATAAGATCGGGACCAACACAAAAATCATCTTTATAATCCAACAAGTTACTGCTTGTTACCTTGTGTTAATGATGCAGCCACGATAAGGGATCTCCCATCCATCCTGGACCTTACCCACTTTGCTGTTCGTCTGCTCTCCCATCAATTCTGCAGATGTCGATGTGCAACGAAACGAAAACTTTAAGAAATAGATCCGGGCAATGAAGGTATCGTGTGGAATCGGCCGTTTCAAATAATCATGGCATCAGGTTCATGTACTATCCCCAAGTCCCCTGACCGGCCAACATCACGGGGAATGGGATCCACATCATTTCTGATCGATGATTCAAGGTCGTCTCTGACCAGCAATAATATTTCATTCAAATTTCAGAAAACCCCGTTATCTGTGTTCCCGTTAGTCATAAGAACATAAGAAATAGGAGCAGGAGTAGGCCATCTGGCCTGTCGAGCCTGCTCTGCCATTCAATAAGATCATGGCTGATCTGGCCATGGACTCATCTCCACCTACCTGCCTTTTCCCCAAAACCCTTAATTCCCCTGCTATAGAACAACCTATCCTTCTCTTAAATATATTTACTGAGGTAGCATCTACTGCTTCATTGGGCAGAGAGTTCTACAGATTCACCACTCTCTTGGAAAAGCAGTTCCTCGACATCTCCATCCGGAAATCTACTCCCCCGAATCTTGAGGATATGTCCCCTGGTTTTAGTCTCTTAGACCAGTGGAAACAACTTTCTTGCCTCTATCTTATCTAACCCTTTCATAACTTTATATGTTTCTAAAAGACCTTCTTCCATTTTTCTAAATTCCAGTGAGTTCTGTCACAGGTGATTGAATCCCTCCTCATAATCTAACCCCGTCATCTATGGGGTCAACCTAGTGAGCCTCCTCTGCACCGCCTCCAAAGCTAGTATATCTTGCTTGCAAGCAGTGCTCCAGATGCGGCCTCCCGTTCCAGCTTAACCTCCCTGCTCTTAAATTCAATCCCTCTAGCAATGAAGGCCAACATTCCATTTGCCTTCTTGAAAGCCTGCTGCACCTGCACCTGCAAACCAACCTTTTGTGATTCATCCACAAATACTGAAAGGCCCCTCTGAACAGCAGCAACTGCAAGTTTTTGCCATTTAAATCATGATCTGATCTTCTATTTCATCTTCCGAAGTGGATGACCTCGCATTTACCAACGTTATGCTCCATCTGGTAGATCATTACCCATTCACTTAACCTATCTATGGCTCTCTGCAGACTCTTTATATCTTCTGCACAATTTGATTTTCCACTCAGTTTAGTGTCATCAACAAACTTAGATACGGTCCACTTGGTCCCCTCTTCCATATTGTTAATGCTCTGTATATGATGGAGAGTTGCGGGCCCAGCACACACCCCGTGGCATACCACTCACCATTGATTGCCTCCCAGAGTAACACCCATACATCCTGACTCTCTGCTTTATATTAGTTAACTAATCCTCTACCCATGCTAATGCATCACCCCCAACTCAATGCATCATTATCTTATGGATAAGTCTTTTATGTGGCACATTATCGAACACCTTCTGGAAATCCAAGCAAATAATATCTGTCTGATTCCCTCCATCCACTGCGCTCGATATATCCTCAAAGAACTCCAGTAAGTTTGTCAAACAGGACCTGCCTTTGCTGAATCCATGCTGTGTCTGCCTGATGGATCCACTTCTTTCCAGATGCCTCACTATTTATTTTTTAATTAGAGCTTCAAGCATTCTCCCAAACACACATGCTAAACTAACTGGCCTACAGTTATCTGCCTTTTGCTTACATCCTTTCTGGAATAGTGGCGTGACATTTGCCGTCTTCCAGTCCGACGGGACCTGCCAGAGTCCAGAAAATTTTGGTAAATTATCACCAAAGTCTCTACTATAACTTCTGCTATTTCTTTCGGTACCCCGGTATGCATCCCATCAGGACCAGGGACCCATCTATCTTTGCTAGGCACTACCTCTTTAGTGATAGCTATTGTATAAAAGTCCTTAGCTTTCATCGCATCCATAACATCTCTCCTTGGCATGTTAGACGTGTCCTCCACCATAAAGACTGAGCTGTGTGCTCAGTCCACTACTGTTCACTCTGCTGACCTACGACTGTGCTGCAAAAAACATCTCCAACCACATTATCAATTTAGCCGATGACACGACTGTGGTGGGTCTCATCAGCAAGAACAATGAGTCAGCATACAGAGAGGAGGTGCAGCAGCTGACGAACTGGTGCAGAGCCAACAACCTGTCTCTGAATGTGAACAAAACAAAAGAGATGGTTGTTGACTTCAGGAGGACACGGAGCGACCACTCTCCGCTGAACATTGACGACTCCTCCGTAGAGGTCGTTAAGAGCACCAAATTTCTTGGGTGTTCACCTGGCGAAGAATCTCACCCGGTCCCTCAACACCAGCTCCATAGCAAGAAAAGCCCAGCAGCATCTCTACTTTCTGCGAAGGCTGAGGGAAGTCCATCTCCGCCCCCCCCCCCCACTCTCAACACATTCTACAAAGGTTGTATTGAGAGCATCCCGAGCAGCTGCATCACTGCCTGGTTCGGAAATTGCACCATCTCGGATCGCAGGACCCTGTAGCGGATCGTGATAATCATCGGGGTCTCTCTTCCCGCCATTACAAACATTTACACTACACGCTACATCTGTAAATCAAACAGCATTATGAAGGTCCCCGCGCACCCCTCATACAAACTCTTCTCCCTCCTGCCATCTGACAAAAGGCACCGAAGTATTCGGGCTTTCATGACCAGACTTTGTAACAGTTTCTTTCCCCCAAGCCATCAGACTCCTCAATATCCAGAGCCTGGACTGACACCAACCTACTGCCCTCTACTGTGCATATCGTCTTGTTTATTATTTATTGTAATGCCTGCACTGTTTTGTACACTTTGTGCAGTCCGGGATGGGGTTGTAGTCTAGTGTAGTTTTTGTGTTGTTTTACGTAGTTCAGTGTAGTTTTTGTGTTGTTTTACGTAGTTCAGTGTAGTTTTTGTATTGTTTCATGTAGTACCATGGTCCTGAAAAACGTTGTCTCGTTTTTACTGTGTACTGTACCAGCAGCTATGGTCCAAATGACAATAAAAAGTGTCTTGACTTGACTAAAAGGAATAAGGAATTGTTGACCGTTCGTCAATAGAACTAGGTTAGGAAATTCACTGCGCAACTCGCAATTAATCGATTCTCAGCCAGTCACTACTCAGTCTCTGGGTCAAATTCCGCCTATCCAAGGTGCGACCATAAGCACGCGAGAAAGCCAGCCACAATCTGGTCACAGATGCAGAGGACTGCTCCCCTTTGCGCTGTCTACACTAATGCAAAGCCTTCACCGGGTCTCCTTGATTAGCGCCTGCAGCTTCTAATATAGCCTCCTGCAAATCACCCAGTGTCTCCTGGCCTTGTGCCTGTTCCTCCGGCAGGGCTGAGTGTAACAGTGATGTTAAACATAGAAGGGTTAACTTCCGTTTCTCTGCTTCATTTAAGCCCTGAATGATCCTCTGCTGCCGATGCACGCGAAAAGTTCCCGAGGATCGTCTCCCAGTTCACACTTTCGTATACTGTATTCGCAGCTACCGCAGTTAATTGGGTCACGGCAAAAGGGGTTGATTGTGGACTTCATAAAGAGTAAGACGAGGGAACACACGCCAGTCCTCTTCGAGGAATCAGAAGTGGAAAAGGTGAGCAATTTCAAGTTCCTGAGTGTCGATATCTCTGCCGATCTATTTTGGACCAAATATAACGATGCAGTTACAAAGAAGGCACCGAGGCGGCTATATTTCATTAGAAGTTTGAGGAGACGTTGTATGTTACGAAAGACACTTGGAAAGTTTTACAGATGTACCTTGGAGAGCATACTAACTGGCTGGATTACCGACAGCTATAAGGGGAGGGGAGCCTACTGCACAGGATAGAAATAAGCTATAAAATATTGTGAACCCAATCAGCTCCGTCTCGGGCACTAACCTCCCCAGCATCTAGGACATCTTCAAACAGCGATGCCACAAAACACAGAAATGAAAGTTTGAAGACGTAGAATCCTGTCTTTTCAAGTTCAGCAAACAGTTATTTGTTCTCTAGTAAGCATTGAAAAAAAAAGAACTCTGTACATCGCAGACGTGTTCTTGAAGCGACCGAGAAAAAATAAGAATATTGCCTAACTAAACGAAGTGTTTAAGCATGTCCTGGAGTGCGTCGTTGATGAATATCTGGAAAAACTGCTGGAGCGTTAACTAAAACGAGTGATATTACCAGGTACTCATAGTGTTTGAAGGCCGACTTCCATTCATCCTCCTTTTGGCTCCGTATCAGACTGCAGGCATTCGGGAGGTCAAGTTTAGTGAAGACCGTGGCTCCTTCTAATAACTCAAATGCTGTGCCATTAGAAGAAGTGGGCACCAGTTCTTAATAGTAATTCTATTTTGACATCTGCCGTCGATACATAGTCTCAGTCCGCCGTCTTTCATGGATACGAAAAAGAACCCAGCTCTGGCTAGCGAGATGGACGGTCTGATAATCCCAGACGACAAAGTCTTCTTAATGTAATCCTCTCGGGAGCTGGTAGTAAAATGATACAGCAATCGTACCCCCTATTTGGGGTAAGCATGCACTTCCAAGAAATCCAAATTCTCTGAAGTTACTCTAGATAACTATGTTGAGTTTAATTGCATTCTTGAGTAGTCTTGAAACAACTCAACGAGCGACTGGGAATTCTGGTAGGCTTCTCAGAAACTTCTGGTAGGCTTCTTTGGATCTCGTAAAGGCGTCTCAGAACCTTGGGAAGGCATCTCCGAACCAGGAGAAGGCATCTCCGAACCAGGAGAAGACGTCTCGTATCATTTTCTGCCCTCTGGGAACGTCTAGGAAGGTATTTATCACGGCATAGGGTCGACCAACCTTGAGTGGTGCGAGAAGACCATTTAATCCGTGGTTTATGAAGATAACCAAGAAATAGGGGAATGTCTGGAGAATGAATAAGATGGAAACGAATGGTCTCCTTCTGTCTTTCAATAGTCAACTTGAGAACGATGAAAAATAAGAGTTATGTCCAGCTTCCAACCGCCTATTATGCAGGGCCATAGCAGAGATAGGCTGGTCGATGTGTACCTTAGTCATTTTGATTCTCTCCGCTAGTACGATGTCTAAAAAGTTCCCCACCGAGCCAGTGTCAGAAGTTATCGCTAAATGTTGATGAATTCCCCAGGAAAACAGGGATGGCAAAATTACTCAAGGAGAGAGACGAGATGGCGTGCTTGTTTCTTCACTGAGAAAATTCAAAAAGGTGAGGTGCAAATTACTTAGAAATGTTCGTGCAGGATTTCATAAAGGTTAATTTGCAGGTTGAGTCGGTGGTGAGTAAGGCAAATGTAATGTTTTAGATTATGAGGACACTCAATCCTCGTTTATTGTCATTTAGAAATGCAGGCATTAAGAAATGATACAACGGTCCTCCAGAATGATATCACAGAAACACAGGACAAACCAAGACTAAAACTGAAAAAAAAACACATAATTATAACATGTAGTTACAACAGTGCAAAACAATACCATAATTTGATAAAGAGCAGACCATGGGCACGGTAAAAAAAAGTCTCAAAGTCCCGATATTCTCATCATCTCACGCAGGCGGCAGAAGGGAGAAACTCTCCCCACCATGTACCTCCAAGCGCTGTCAATTTGCCGATGCAGCACCATTGGAAGCACCTGACCGCAGCGGACTCTGAGTCCGTCCGAAAACTTCGAGCTTCCGACCAGTCCCTCCGACACAGCCTCTCCGAGCACCATCCTCTGCCGAGTGCTTGTTAGCATTCATTTCCAGATGTCTAAGATGTAAAAGCAAGGCTGTAATGTTGAAGCTTTATAAGGCAGTGGTGAGGCCTTACATGGAGCTTAGGGATCAGTTTTCAGCCCATTATTTAAGAAAAGATATGCAGAAATTGAATAGATTCAAAGGAAGTTAACGGAAATCAGTCCTGGATTGAAAGGCTTATCATAAGAAGAGCCAATGGCTCTGAGACTGTACTGTCATGTACCCCGTGACGGGTTAAAGAACCAGCAGAAATGGAAAACACTTTGGAGTCCAGTATTGTTATTACCTAATGGCATTTAATAGTAACTACGCAATACACTAATATAAAATCAGATATATAAAACAGGTTAGCAATAATTATGCATAAGTAAGTGTGGAAATATATATGAAAACCAAGCTTCTTCGAGTCTAAGGGCAAATAGATAGTCTTACAAAGATGAGTAAAGTTCAGTCCAGTTCGTGGTATTGAGTTGAGTAGTGATGGAGAGAGAGAGGGAGAGATTTGAGTCTTCAGGTGAGGTGACGCCGTCGATCTTCCCGTTGTCTTCCGAAATCCTTTAGAAGTCACCGACTGTGACCACAACAAAGGGGACAGTTCTTCTGTGGTGGAATTGTCAACCCAGGTGAGGGTCGGACACACGAATAACTCCCCACTGGTCACACCCTTTTCACACTGCAAGAGCCACTGATCGATCCTTCAAAACCCACCTTTTCTGGGGCACAACAAAGCTCATTCAGTGTCCAAACCATGTGTCTGTAGATCTAACAGCTGACCTTCTAGTTATCTCACCGTGCTGAATACCAGCTCTCCATCAAACAGCTCCTCCCTTCTCTCTCAGTAAGAACTTGGAAGCTGTCAGTGTCCTTGCAAAGTGTAAACATGCCACAGTGAAACCATAACACCATTCGCAAGCAGCCTTCGCCTCTCTGTCTCTCTCAATAACAAGGTGTCTGGTGTTGAACAACTCTCTCTCTCTCTCTCTCTCTCTCTCTCTCTCTCTCTCTCTCTCTCTCTCTCTCTCTCTCTCTCTCTCTCTTTTAAAAGCACAGTTCATAGGGATAATTCAAGACCCTGTCACAGTACACAGAGGGATTCAGAAGACTGGGGGAAGGTCTCATTGAGTCCTAACGAATGCTGGAAGTGTCAAAATGTCAAGGTCACGACTGTTAATTCCCCATATTCTCCTAATTCCCTTTGATTGCGACACACCTGTGTCACATCTAGAACTACAGCATAAATATCCCGGCTTTGCATCCACTCATCGCCAGATCGTTGTTTCTGCCAGTGTAGTAATTTACGTTCCCGGCCGCTTAGGTGAAAAATGGACGTAAAAGAATTTTTTAAAGGACCTTTTCGTTAGCTATCTGGAAGATGCCGACCGAGGGAGCGCTGTACGCTGGCGCTATCCTGACCAGATGTTCGACCGACTTTTATTGCGAAGGTGGATGGGCCGTCCAAATGCAAACCGAGCTATGACTGGGAGGCTAGTGGTTGGTAGTCGTAGTATCTCTGCAGGATACTACGTCTGAAATTAACGAGCATGGAGTTAACGTGGAAGACGGAACATAGAGCTGTACAGAAGAGGGACTGGCCCTTGGGTGTACAATACCTATACCTACCATGATTCCAAATTAAGCAAATGATTTCTGCGTGCACGAAATCCATAGCCAACAATGCTCTGCCAGTTGAACGCTCCCGGTAGCGCATCCAAGGTTCTACCATACTCTGTGTACACAATTGATGCCTCGCAAATCTCTGTTAAATATTCCTCTTTAATCTTAGTCTTGATATTTCTACACAGATAAAACGAGTGCGGCTGCCTAGACTATGTCTCGATCCATGCTTATATACAAACGCACGCTTGTTGCAAATTTCAGATGCTATAAATTTCGGAGCCATAAATTGTACACGAGAATTCATTCTACATTCAAAGTGCACATTTAGAGACTGGGCGCTATGTTAACGTTTAGGGTCCGACTACATTCCAGAGAGACAAATAATCTCTATAAGGACATTTGCTAAACAGCTCCACTCTGGAAAACATGCACGCACAGAGTGTACGCCAGGCCATTGTTACAGGTTTTGACCCCGCGTGGAGACACGCAAATGTTACCGGGCAGATAATTACGCAGTCGGACTCTTACTGTTGGGACACAGCTGTGTTCAGGAAATACATTCGTGCACTATTGTCCATATATTTAGTGAAGCGTCAAGTTCAAAAATCTCTCTGTGCGTTTTCAGTATGGAGTCGCCTGGAAAGGTATTGTTGTGACGAGCGTTGGCTCTCCCAATTCGGAGTCTGAACCTGTAACGCATCCAAGATTACACAATTCACGCACTGGAAAGTGAGACGCCAGAAAAGGTGACAGATTGTGCGTCTGAAGAGGCATGTTTGGAGAGAGGGAGGGAGAGAGAAAAGGAACTGTACAGTTGTATGCGTGTGTGTGAAAGAGAAACGTAAAAAACAGAAAGGGATTAATATCTCACTGTGATAAATGAAGGTTGCTATATTTTGATCCATATTCACAGCCGGCAACTGCAGATTTTATTCTGTATGTCCATCATTGTTATTTGTCCCACACAGTAGTTCATTACTCGGGCCACAAGCAGATTGTGGTTTGCGGAGAGTGGGGATATGAAAATGAACAGAACTTTCTGCAAATTCTTCTATTTCCATTTTAAATTAATCTTACAAAAAGAGGATATGCAACACACATCAAAGTTTCTGGTGAACGCAGCAGGTCAGGCAGCATCTCTAGGAAAAGGTATAGTCGAGGTTTCAGGCCGAGACCCTTCGTCAGGACTAACTGAAGGAAGAGTTAGTAAGAGATTTGAAAGTGGGAGGGGGAGGGGGAGATCCAAAATGATAGGAGAAGACAGGAGGGGGAGGGATGGAGCCAAGGGCTGGACAGGTGATTGGCAAAGGGGTTATGAGCGGATCATGGGACAGGAGGTCCAGGTAGAAACACAAGGGGGGGGCGGGGAACCAGAGGGTGGGCAAGGGGTATAGTCAGAGGGACAGAGGGAGAAAAAGGAGAGTGAGAGAAAGAATGTGTGTATAAAAATAAATAACGGTTGGGGTCGAGGGGGAGGTGGGGCATTAGCGGAAGTTAGAGAAGTCAAAGTTCATGCCATCAGGTTGGAGGCTACCCAGACGGAATATAAGGTGTTGTTCCTCCAACCTGAGTGTGGCTTCATCTTTACAGTAGAGGAGGCCATGGATAGACATGTCAGAATGGGAATGGGATGTGGAATTAAAATGTGTGGCCACTGGGAGATCCTGCTTTCTCTGGCGGACAGAGCGTAGGTGTTCAGCAAAGCGGTCTCCCAGTCTGCGTCGGGTCTCGCCAATATATAGAAGGCCACATCGGGAGCACCGGACGCAGTATATCACCCCAGCCGACTCACAGGTGAAGTGTCGCCTCACCTGGAAGGACTGTCTGGGGCCCTGAATGGTGGTAAGGGAGGAAGTGTAAGGGCATGTGTAGCACTTGTTCCGCTTACAAGGATAAGTGCCAGGAGGGAGATCAGTGGGGAGGGATGGCGGAGGGGGGACGAATGGACGAGGGAGTCGCGTAGGGAGCGATCCCTGCGGAAAGCAGAAGGGGGGTGGGGAGAGAAAGATGTGCTTAGTTGTGGGATCCCGTTGGAGGTGACGGAAGTTACGGAGAATAATATGTTGGACCCGGAGGCTGGTGGGGTGGTAGGTGAGGACCAGGGGAACCCTATTCCTAGTGGGGTGGCGGGAGGATGGAGTGAGAGGAGATGTACGTGAAATGGGGGAGATGCGTTTGAGAGCAGAGTTGATGGTGGAGGAAGGGAAGCCCCTTTCTTTAAAAGAGGAGGACATTTCTCTCGTCCTGGAATGAAAAGCCTCATCCTGAGAGCAGATGCGGCGGAGACAGAGGAATTGCGAGAAGGGGATGGCGCTTTTGCAAGAGACAGGGTGAGAAGAGGAATAATCCAGATAGCTGTGAGAGTCAGTAGGCTTATAGTAGACATCAGTGGATAAGCTGTCTCCAGAGATAGAGATAGAAGGATCTGGAAAGGAGAGGGAGGGGTCGGAAATGGACCAGGCAAACTTGAGGGCAGGGTGATAGTTGGAGGCAAAGTTAATAAAGTCAACGAGCTCAGCATGCGAGCAGGAAGCAGCGCCAATGCAGTCGTCGATGTAGCGAAGGAAAAGTGGGATGATGTGTGTTGCTTGAATTTCCAGCGTCTGCAGAATTCCCGTTGTTTGCGTTGTTAAAAAGAGTATATGGTTGTTTCTCCGCCCTGTTTACCTGCTCTCTGAGTGTGTGTGTGTGTATGTGTGTGTGTGTGTGTGTGTGTGTGTGTGTGTGTGTGTGTGTGTGTGTGTGTGAGACGGTGTATATGAAAGTGCTACAATCTGGAGCATAAAATCTGCAGCGTAAAACACAGCCCTGACAGATCTTCTGCAGATACAGCAGTCTCCCTGAACATCAGCTGTAACGACCCCAGGTGGAAAACATCGGAAACTACACACTTAACAGAATGAAGTTCAAGGATATTCCAAGTGTAAAACTAAGAATTTCCTTCCAATTTCTGTCTCCGTGCCACTGGGATTCACTCCATTGTTTAGACCTCGGAATGTTCTGCAAGCTCTTTGACCTCTATGCTGTGTCTGACTGTTGGAACATTGAACAGCAAATGCCAGTGGCGGAGCGAGGGCCTAATGAAGGAATTCTGTTGTTCCCAAATAGATTTTACATCTTACACTGTTTTACATTGCAGATCCACGAGAGGTTGGACAGCAGATAATTCCCTATCTGCAGAAAATACATAGCAGTGTCCTTTAACGAGCTGAGGAGTGACAAAATTCTCACAACCACAGCTGCCGTTCTCACGGTGCAAATAGCGACGAATTGATCGAAGGTGACAGTAATCTTGAACCAGACTGAACAATCTGTCTCTGTGAACAGTAGAACGGCATTTATGTTTCACCCAGGGTGAGACTGCAGGAATGTAATAATATTTAAATAAGGGACGGAAATGTGTCTCAGTATCAGGGCCAGGATGACAATTGGCAGATTTGCCATTGGAATGGCCCACAATTGGTAGATTTGCCATTGGAATGGCCCACAATTGGCAGATTTGCCATTGGCATGGCCCACAGTTGGTAGATTTGCCATTGGAATGGCCCACAGTTGGCAGATTTGCCATTGGCATGGCCCTCAATGCAGATAGTGACAAAAGTGGAGAGACGGCACTTTCCCAAGGGGAGATCAGAATCGCCAGTATGTTAAATGAGGTAGAAAGAAATAGAACCATAGCTTACATCACGGTGAACAAACGGGATAACAGAGGTGAAATCAGATTTGTATACAGTCACGTTGACTGCTTCAGTTAAAATGACGTATCCAGGACTTTGGTTTACATTTCAAGATAAAATAACTCTAACGACAATAACAACAACAACAACAACAATAAGAGCAAGAAAACCAATCATCATCATCATGACATCAATATATAAAGAAAGAAACCATTTTACTAGGCCCCCATCTAAGAAGCAAGAGTATTGAATACAGAAGCGAAAGAGGCTGTCGCTCCCGTAAAATAAACAGCCAGAAGAGTGATATCAAGTAAAATTTGACAAATAACTGTGCTATAAAGAAACATGCGATTGAAGAAACATTCCCTGGAATTTGGAAGCATGGACAAGATGACGGAGGAAATGAACCGCTGGTGGATTGCTTTGGTGGAGCACGACGCTGCTAGAACAGGGGTTCCCAACCTTTCATATGCTATGGATCAATATATTTAAACAAGTGGTCCGCGGACCTCGGTTGTGAACCCCTGTTCTAGATCCAGAAAAATAAATACACCGAGAACAACTATATAACTACTAATTTTCCGTGTAATCCTCAGGGAATAATCTTACACTGGAATCGCCCGATCGGTTGCGCATCTTGGAAATGTTGAGGGTGAAAGGACAATGCCATAATTTATATTAAAATCAACCAAGACGATCACATGAAACCATTAGAATTCCTTTTGCAAAAGGGAGTTTTAGAGGAATTTTTAGGTCATCAACCCTTTTTCTAACTATGAACGAAAAGCAAAGCATTTTTACTCGGTACTGAACGCGGATCAAAGAGAAAAGAGAATCGTTGGATATACAAAGACGTTTGTTAATTGCAGACTACCAGATCTGACCTTCTGCTATTCAATTGAAATGCAAGGAAGTACAGATAACCGTGCAGTTCAATTAACAGCACCGCGTAGTGAAGGAAGGATATCGACAATTGAGATGACGGAGTAATATTGCAATGGATTTCCGTTCAAAATCCCAACATGTTTAAATAAAAAATATGAAAGAAGCCAGGCCAGCAGGGGGATAGATTATTGGACAAATTATATTTACTTTTGGATTTAATGAAGTACGATTTAGTGGAATACGCGCCAGGCGCGTCAACATTAACTAGACTGGGACTAGGAACTGACAGAAAAGTTACGGATAATCGAATGGAAGGACGTCGAAGTTTGCAGAAAGAGTATTAAGTCAATGTCTTGCCCTATAATCTGCCTGTCTTCCTCACAGTCTCACTACACACTTCGTCGACTTGGACACCAACTGCCCCCAATCTTAGTCCTATGACTCCGCTTCTCATACTCTTGACAAATTAGTTTAAGCCCGCCCCAAAAACTCTTGCAAACCTGCTCGCAAGGATATTGGCTCTCGCTGGTTCAGGCGTAACTCGTTCATTTGGCACACGTCGGAACTTCCCCAAAAGAGATCCCAATGATCCAGAACTCTGAAAACCTGTCCCCTCCCCCGCAACAATTCCTCGAACAGCATTCATCTACACAGGGAACAATCCAGAGATTGCTATCCTGGAGGTCCTGCTTCTCCGTTTTCTACCTGACTCCCTGTATTATCTCTTCAGAACCTCCTCCTTTTTTCTACATATGTCGTTGGTACCACTATGTACCGCGACCTCCGGCTGCTCACTCTCCCCCTTTAAAGTGCCGCGGACCCGGTCTGAGACATCACTGATGCTGGCACCTGGGAAGGAACATCCAAATAATCTTTTCTATGTTCTGCTAACTATGGAATACTCCTCTCACTACTAAACTCTTCTTTTGCCCCTTCCCTCTGAGCCTCAGATTCAGACATGGTGGCAAAGTCCTCTTAGCTGTAGCTTCGCCGCACCTCCCCCCTCCCCCCACCCAATGTTTCCAAAGCGGTATACTTATTATTGAGGGAATGGCCATAGGGGTACTCTGCACGGGTCGCCTGTTCATTTTCTGCTATTGAGTCACCCGGGTACCTGCCTCCTACAGCTTTGTTATGACTGCTACCTGTAGCTCCAATCTATCACCTCCTCGTTCTCCTGTATGAGCCGAAGGTCATCCAAGAGCAGTTCCTGTTCCCTAATATGGGTTTTCGGGAGCTGCAGATTGATGTACTTTATGCACGTGTCATTATCAAAGACGCTGAAAGTCTAGCAGAGCTCCCAAATCTCACAGAAAATACATACCATTAACCCACTCTCATCTTACTATACATGTACTAATAGTCAAAGAAAGAGAAATACAGTAAACTAAACCTACTAGAAAATTATTTAGCGCATCCATCCTTTCTCGTCCAAGCCTGTGGATCCAAAGCGTGGCCACTCTAACTGGTTCCAATTCATCGTTTCCAATTCGAATCCTCTGCTTTCAGTTTCAAAATATCGTTTTAATATTCTGATTTCTAATTCTTCCCCGATTTCTCTCAAGCCTTTGATTCGTGGTGCTTTTGGCAGTAATGCGATCGAACACATGCAAAGGAATTCTACTACTGATAGATGGAGGGAGCCCGCTTGCGACGTGGTGAGATTTAAAGGAGTTTTACCATAATTAAGCAAAACAATACACGATTCCCCTTCCGCCTCAAAACAGCTAGCGCAATAGTTGTTCAGTGTGAACAAAATTATTGATACCGTTCAGGGGGAAAAGATCGAAAGGACATTTCACAAGAATATATGTTGGTTTTTTCCCCATAAAACACTGCCAAGCCATTAAGATAGCACATTCTTCTTCTAACTTTTTATTCAATCTGCAGAATGTGGCGGTAAAAAATCTTCAGCTGAATAATAATGCATGGATAATGTTCGTTTGAGAATAGCGAAATTATACATGTCGTGCAGCAGAGCGAAGGTATGTCCGAACATTTGCAAACAAATTCCACCGAGCAATTGATGGGAAACTGGAAAATTTAACAAGGATATATGTTTGACACATCGCAGTTTGACGTTGAAAATCAGGGAATAACTTTTGAAGTTCTGATGTCTCTGGGTCAAAGAGCTGCTGACAGGACATATATGAGTTTGGCTCAGAGCTCCGGTTCCTGAAAGTGAAAGAGTTTCCTAAAGAAGCGACGATGAAGCCTTTGCTGGATCCTGCCAGTGCTGGAACGCGCAGTGTACTGATGAGGCTGAAATTGTTGTGCTGTGGTCCCCTTAGTTACCGTAATTGGAGACAGCACAAAAGACATTAAACAGTCTAAATTTTTTTTTGGTGGGGGGGGGGGGAGGAACGGTAGTCGTCTCACAGTCAGAGAAGGAATGTTTCTATATACCTTAGGGCTGTTTGCATTGAAGAACTAAAAAAGAAATTAGGGGACTTGCAGGAGAGGTGTCGGAATGATTCTAGTTGAGAGCGCAATCATGAAAGATCAGACACTCCAACCACGCTTGGATGATCATTTTAAATGAGCTGCGCAGAAAATTCTCCCTGAATCTGCTAGAGCCTCTCTGCAATAAAAATATTCCACCGACAAGTCGTTTCTACCGCACTCCCCAATGTATTTGCATTCATTATGTAAGTCCTGACCTGGTTTTGTCCTCCCTAAATGTAGCACCTCTCACCTGTCTGCATTATATTATATTTTCCATTTTCAGTTCGGTTTTTTAGTTGCTCCAGGTAACGCAGCAAGCCTAGATATCGTTCTTCACTATCCATCACTCAGCCAATTATGTTGTCTTCTGTAAATTCGTTAATCCACTTTTCTACATTTGTCATCTCAGCCACTAATATAGACGATAAAAGAACAATAGACCTAGCACTTATGCAGGCAGTACAGTCCTAATCACAGCTCTCCAGTCACAGAAGCAACCAACAGATCAACCACTCTGCCTTCTCTCGTTAAACTAAAGAAGAATCCAATTTAGCGGATCATCCTGAATTCCAGGAGACCGAACTTTCTTGACCAGTTATCCTTTGATAATTTGTCAAAAGCTTTGGTAAAGCCCACTGTACTTCCTTCCTCAGAATTCCTGGTAACCTTCTCGAAAATATCTCGAAAATTGGTGAGACTCAACCTATCCCGCACAAAGCCAATTTCCAATAGTACTTCAGATCAGATTCGCGGGAGAGGTAATTGAAAACTTCACGGAACTTACTGGGAAACAAAACTTGAAAAAGACAACTGGAATGACAAAAAAGACTGACATTAGTTAAATAAAATGCTTGAAATTTTAATAGAAGTAAAGACTATTAAACCTTCCAGACTTGACAGACTGCACCCAGAATACAACAGGGGAAGCCACAGGTCTAATGGATCTTATAGATTGTTCCAGTCATTAAAAGCTGAAAATACGGTACTGAAGACATACTTCATGGCAAAGCATGTATTACTGAAATAATACAGTGTCTTACTGTATGTAACAACGTTATACTGCAACTGCACTCTGCATATTTTGGTCAGTTTGTGGCCTGTGCAACACTGACCGTGAATGAAATTACTGGGCATGTGCGTGAATGTTATATTGTTCTCCGATTGTTCTATCAGCATCAGTCTGCATTTCGAGAGGATCAAACATTTTAATAAAATCATATTCAAACAACGAAAATAGTCGACTGTGCTATTTTCCTAGGTGCTGCCTGGCCTGCTGAGTTCCTCCAGTATTTTGTGTGTGTTGCTGGGATTTCCAGCAACGGCAGATTTTCTCTTACTTGTGTTTGGATTGCTGCACTGCGAAGTCTGTTCCGGGGATGCCTACCCTGAAGAAGTTTAAATCCTCCCTTCGACGGGAGTTCAGTGAAACCCTCTCCCACTGCTCCCACTCTGTGATCCCTGCTGCTCAGTCCAACCGAAGGGTTTCGACCCTCCTGCATTTGTGTGTGTTGCTCAGATCTCCAGCATCTGCAGATTTCCTCGTGTTCATATTTAAACATTAATTTCTGGAATGTTGAAATGGAAAATGTCTAAGTAAAAGAGACACGCATGTATTTATTTTTTCCTTCTTTCAGTTATCTTTTGTTCAACACCAGAATCACAACTCTACCTCTAGGTTTTGTCCTGGTGTCCCAGTGCGACTTGGACATTTCATCCGTTTTAATTATATACTTGTTAAGTTAAATTCAGGTGGGCAGCTGTGTAGAAGATTGTTGTGATGTTCATTTAGCAACTGCAATTAAAGCCAAGTTTCAGTGAAGCCTGAAAATGTCATCTGGGATTCTTCTCTGCTCCATTTAAGGATCTCCCGACACTGAATCCCCTCACGAAGTAAGCGTGATGTCTCCAATACGGATAATGTCCGCCTACCATGGAAGTAAAGCAATACTGCCAGATAACATTGCTGCATCCATTTATAAAATGATTATAATGAGAAGGATATTTCAGAATATACAGAGGATATTCTACCCCGTTCTCGCAGCTCTTGGTATCCCCAGTAAGTAGCAATGTTATTTTGTTGATTCTGCGAAATAGATCAAATATGCTAATGATTAACGTCAAGGATACCACTGCCTTTGTGATTTTGAATATTTGTTGCTGCATTATTATAGTAACTATTACAGAAAAATGATTGACTATTGGATCTGATTTCATCTTTGTCTATCTCAAGCCACAACGCTGTTTTCCTAATTTTATTTCTATCTTGCATTTCGAAGAGATAGTTTATTTGTAGATCCTTTGCACTGAATACCAATGATGGTTCTAACTACTGCCCTCCTCACACTGGTACCGTCAGGGAGGAAGTGCAGAAGTCTGAAGGCAGACACTCAACGATTCAGGAACAGCTTCTTCCCCTCTGCCATCCGGTTTCTAAATGGGCATTGAACCCACGAACACTGCCTGATTTCTTCTTTTTTTTATTTCTGTTATTTTTCAATTTTTTTAACCTTACTATTTAGTAGCCATGTATATGCTTAAAATAACTTTTTTTCTCTATATTTATTTATCGTGTATTTCATTGTACTGTTGCCGTAAAGTTTACAAATTTCAGGAAATATGCCAGTGATATTAAATCCGATTAGGATTCTGAATTAATCATTTCTTCAAAGTATGGCATGTCACCTGGCGTGAATTGTAAACCCCTTACATTCAGCCGGTCTCATTCCTCGCAAATCTCGTCGAGATCGCTGAGCTTTTGCAGCTTTCCGCATTTTTTATGGCATATCTTCTTTTCCTTTCTAATCTGATGTAGTCCACTATACAATGCTAAATCTATTCAAAGCCTTATTAATATCGCCTGGCGGATCCAGTAAATATCCTGTAAAAGAGAACATTAGCTGTAACAGCCCAAGAGCAGTGTGTTTATCTTTTAACGGCATCTCTGTTTCATTGTGATTCCTTCGTCCCGCGGGCTGGAGCAAGTTTCCAAGAGCCACTGTTTGATCGGAAAATAATTGGTTCAGACACATTTTCCCACATTCACTTCACCTTTCTAGTCTGAATTTAACATGCATGCCTTCTCTGTCTGCTGTAATTCTGCAGCTATCTGAATTAACCCGCTGACTTGTGTTGCAAACTAGGTAAGCAATCTCAATACAACTGAAGGAAAAGGCGTTTCCCTGTGTTCTCCCGTGACGCTCCCTTCGCTGCTCCAATAAATAATTCGTGGAGTTTATTTTCTCCTGAAAGATTAAAATAAAAAAATTCATCTGACTCAACAACGGTGGTTAGATGTATCACCCACCTGTGATCCCAAGAACTGAATCTAATTGAATAGTAAGGGTCAGTAATACAAAATAATGGTAAAAGTTAAAACCCTGTGTGGTTGGCGTTTCTGTAATTTCACTGCAAAACGCAGATTCCCTCGTAACTGGTGCCATTCACATTGCAAAGCTATATGGCTTCGGTCTTTAATCGACATATGCTTGTCCCGAATATCCAGGATGGTCACGGATCCTTAAGGGGTGGCGGAATGTGGGGTAGAATCACTATAAACCCAAATCGGTCTTTTTCCGTTCTCGAATAATCTAATAAATCCCTTGACTAAACCTATCGTCTTAAAGCTACTTCATGCATTCTTATTGCGTGCAGGCTACTTATAGTTACATTGACACGTTCAGATGTGTTCCAATCACATGATTGTTGAAAGCATTCGCTGAGCATTCTAACACGGGCGTTTCTCTCTGGCTGATAATGGATTCTGCTTATTTTCATTCTTTCCAGCTAACATACTGGCGATGGTGATTCTGTCTCAGAGACGATGTGGCCTCTCCAGGTGTGTCACCCGATACATGTTGGCCATGGCAGCGGCGGATCAACTGGTCATAATCATCGACCTCATTTTAAGGCACATTCCGATTATCTACCCGAAGCAATTCCGTTTCTTCTTGTCGCTCCCTGTGTGTAACATCCATTCTGTCCTGGTTTATGCAACCACAGACTTGTCTGTCTGGTTCACAGTCAGTTTGACATTCGATCGATTTGTGGCCATCTGCTGTTCCCAAAAGGTAAAAAATAAATACTGCACCGAGAAGACGGCGACTGTTGTTCTCGGCACAGTAACGGCGTTCTTCTGTTTAAAGGACACGACTTGGTATTTCCTACATATGAAAAATTATCTCCTGGCCAATAACCCCTCATTTTGTGCAATGAAAACGCAAGTTAGCATTTCACCTGTGTGGGGAGGAATCGAGATCTTTAACGTGATGCTCACTCCTTGTGTCCCATTTGTGCTCATCCTGCTGCTGAATGCTTTGACCATCAGAAACATTTTTATCGTCAGCAGAGCCCGCGCTCGACTCCGTAGTCACGGCACCGCGGAAAGTTTGAAAGACCCGGAGATGGAGAGCCGAAGGAAGTCTATCATTTTACTATGTGTAATCTCGGGGAATTTCATGCTGTTATGGGCGGTGTTTACTTTCAGAGTAATTTCGAGTCGACTGTGGTGGTTGGGGTATAAAAACAACGCTCCTGTGCTTGATGTTCCTGTACAAGAAGCGGGATTTATGCTCCAGCTTTTGAGTTGTTGCACAAACACAATGACTTATGCCCTGACACAGAGCAAGTTTAGAGGACAGATGAAAAATATTTTGAAATCGCCGCTTATTCAAATTAATAAACTTATTAAGTGACACCATATTTCACCGTCAGAAACCTATTCCAGTTCCTATGCATACTGCTTTCCTTTCTATAATGTACGTGTACGAGATAGTGCCTGTTAATTCCCTGCTAGTAAATGGGGTAAATTTGTTGCGACCCGTTCCTCCAAATTCCGCCGTTCCGTCCTAAGAAACAGACCCAGCCAATACACAATTCGTGTGGCGTCGGCCGTTCCAGACAATCATGACATCAATTTATTGTGTTAGCCCTATGTCCCGGGATTGGCTAACACTAATGGGAGAGTGGATTCTTATCTTTTTTGATAAAGAATATAAAAGTTTCACGGACCACCAGTAATACTTCATTCAAATTTCAGGAAATCCCGTCAACTGAGTCACCTTTACCTTCGCTCAGTTTAAGTGCGAATGGGGAGGGAGTAGTCTCCGTACTGCTGTTTAGCATTTCTGTTTCCTGTTTCTAACACTTCTCCAAAATGATCCCTTTTCTCATGTTCCCTTTGAGCTATCTGAGCCGCATTTTTCGCGCGATGTATATGATGTACCGTTTGAGTAAATTATAAGAAGTTGAAATAAAGATGCTTCCTAGCAATGATTAAACATATAGTTCAAAATGTTATTGTGCGGCACTAGGAAGATTTTCATGTCCCGGATAAGCCTTAGTAGGTTTATCAGTCGCGATTGGCATAATGCAGATATCAATAACATTCTTTAGCCCAGAAGAGAGCGCAAGCCAACTAATGAGAAAGTCAGATGGCAGCCTTTAAATGGAGCAATCAACGACCCACACAGCGAAAGCGGCTTTAGAATGGAAAATAAGTTAACCCCCCACATTAAAACTTCCCACGACTGGTGTGTAAATATAGCCTCCTAACTACTCACATCTTTGTCATCAGTTGTCTCCTACAGTCACAGTAATGAATGACCTTTCGGTCAATCACGTTCATGCCGAGTAAGACGTCTAACTCAGTTAGTCTCATTTGCCTGCGTTTCATCCAAATTCCACTTTTGTTTATCCCTGTACCTGTGTAAATGTCTTTTAAGCGTTACAATTGATAACGGTTCTCCAATTTCCTCT
The DNA here is from genome assembly GCF_963921235.1 of Mobula hypostoma. NCBI lineage: Eukaryota > Metazoa > Chordata > Chondrichthyes > Myliobatiformes > Myliobatidae > Mobula > Mobula hypostoma. Next base: position 18,360,746 of record NC_086125.1, read on the forward strand.
CCGATTTCGTCCTACGTAGCCAATGCACACGATCTCAAATTGTACTCCCAGGTTCGCTTTCAAATATTAGCACCATTATTGGACAACTATAACCTCTAGTTTTAGACACAAGCCCGAAGGAAAATACTTCGGCTTTCTAGGTATCTTCATCTTTCGTGATTTATATACATCGGTAAGGTCACCCTTCAGCCTGTTTCGCTCCTTGAGGAAATATTCCTGCCTATCCGTTCTTACCCTGTAACTCAGTGCAACAGAAAATCCCAACAACTTCACTAAACACTCTGACGATGAATTCAAGCGCGCAAAAAGCCTTCTTCATTACCCTCTACACCAAAGCTGCCGATTTCATGGAACCAAACAATGGGACTGTCTGCTCCGCGAAACTCTAGATGGTGCTAAGATCTGTCCTGATTTTAATTACCAAAATCACCCCGCACTATCGGGATAAATTTCATCCCTCTGAGACTCCAGGTCTTAAAGTCTCAATCCTCTTCTATTACCGTCTGATTCTTTCCATTAAGCTATTCTTGTATCCAGATGGCATTCACCATCAGACCAAACGTCATGCTATATTCCAGTTAGACAATGTCTGTTCCCTGCCCTCTTCAATCGGCTTGCTCACCTTCTGGAAAACCACGAACAAATTCGAGAAACATGATTTCACACGCATAAAACCATGCAATCCTTTGAATATCAGTCTCTACTTTTACAAACCTTTCTCCTTAGAATTCGGCCCAACCGTTTTCCCATCACTGCTGTTCAGCTCTGCGATCCGTAGTTTCTCCCTTTGCACATGTAGCTCTTAGTAAATAATGGTACAAAATGAGCTCACATAAGTCTTCCTGGCCAAAGTCTCTGGCTAGACTCATGCAATTTCTTCTAGCACTTCCAAAAACAACCTGCGATACAGTAAATTTATCGTGGGATTGTTTTCCTCATTAAAATGCCTTAGGACAGCCATTACTTCCCATACTGTAATGTGCATATGCGCCAAACTATCATTAAATATTCCCCTTAATCACTCATTTCCCATACATTTGTTCACGGAAAATACAAATAGGAAGTGCTCACTTTCTACCTCACTCATCTCTGCAGCCTACTTAAATCCAGCTCTCAACCATCGTCCCTGTTCACTCGTGGAACCAGCCTGCCTCAACCTCGCCTTCAGTTACCGAGTTGCCTGGTGTTTTGAGTATCTGTTCTCTCTTGCCTTGTGGCCCCTTATCGCCTTTTATATTGAAGTTTATAACTAAATGCCGTTCACTACTGAATCGTGTCCGCCGCTCTGCTTCTGGGTCAAGCCTCCTCTCTATTTCCTGGCATCCTGGACGCACGATATTAATGCAATCATGACTATGGTAGCCGGCGAAAATATTTCAGTCAGGTTGATCAGATTTGATATGGCATCAAAATCTCTAACAATTTTCAACTGATGTACCGTGGGAGAGCATTCTCTCACTGTCTGCTTGTCTGTCTGTCTACCCATTTGAATGTCAATTTCCCTCTCTCGTTTTCCTTCTCTATATGCGTCTGCCTTCAGGGAATCCAACCGAGGTCCCGACACGATGTGCAGTCTAAATAGAGAAAGACGTTTTCGCAGACAGCGGCAGGACAATCCGAGGTAGTGTCGGAAAAAAAACAGAGAAATTTATGGAGGGAGATATCTCAATCTCTTCCTGAATCTCAACGTTCAAAGTTTAAAGTAAATGTACTATCAAAGTACAAATATGTCAGTATGATTCAATTTCTTGTGAGGATATTCAATAAATCCCATGACCATAATAGAGTCAATGAAAGACCGCTCTAACAGGGTAGACAACCAGTGCACGAAAGACAACAAACTGTGGAAGGACAAACGAAAGAGAAAAAAAAAAGAAATGATAATAATAATAATCATAAATAAGCGATAAATATCGAGAATATGACATGAAGAGTCCTCGAAAGTGGGTGCATAGGTTGTGGGAACAGTTCTGTGACGCCGCGAGTGATTTAAGAGCCTGGTTTGAGAGGTAATAACTCTTCCTGAACATGCTGATGTGAGTCCTCTGTTTCTTTCTGTCTCTCTGTATCTCCCTGCCAATATACACTGTGTTCCACACACTCTCACAGTCTGGGTCTGTCTCTGTGATTTATTCTGGCTGTATTAGTATCTCTGTTTACCTGCTCCGTACTTCTGTCTCATCTTAGTATTCGCAGGATTGACTCTCTGGAGCTTAATTCAAACATCCGCCGCCTCTGCCTCCGCTCTGTTCATTCATTAATTACACTGTTATTCGGAGCTCTGATTTACAGGTTGCCAGCTGTTTCTATTTCCCGGGCCCAGCTTCCTGAAGGTTAGTCCCAATACAGTGATTGCTCCCCTCCTGTTTCTGACTTTCACCCACACTATTCAGGGGCAAATCATTTACGACGCCCTTCTTTTCGCAGCTGTGATAGTATCCCCGGGCAGCACTGCCACTCCTCAACCTCTTTAACCTCCTTCCCTGTGAAACATCTAAACTACTGAACACTCAGCAGCTATTCCTGACCTTGTGACAGCCAAGTCTCTGTATGGCTGACAAAGACGTAGTTCAAATTAATGATTCATGCAGTAGGTTGTTTGCCTACTAACTGGGATTCTAACTGGTTGTGTTAACGTCTGGTGTGGAGGGGCCACTGCACCGGATCGGGAAAAGCTGCAGAAAGTTGCAGAATCAGCCAGCTCCACCATGGGCACTGGCTTCCCCGGCATCGTGGCATCTATAATTGGGGACGTGCAAAACCCAGAACATGCCCTCTTCTCATTGCTGCCATCAGGGAAGAGGTACAGGAGTCAGAAAGCACACACACACACACTCAATGTCTGAACTGCTGTGGCAGTAAATAGCAGTGACCCTGTGGTCACAGTTTTTTTTTCTTCTTCTTTGTATTTTTAATACGTCCGCCCGAAGAAAGATTCTTAAAGAGAGTACTTTGGAGAAGCTGTGGGTAACGCAGAGGGTATATCCGGCAGTGCGTCAAAATTTTGTTCTTGTGTCTCTGGAGTGCATTTGGAATACTGAACGCCGCGGTTGCGTAGCGATCAGAGCGACAATATTACAGCTCGGTTCGTCGGGCTTCGGGGTTCTTCGCTTCCTCCCACAGTGTAGGTTAATTAGTCATTGTAAATCGTCCCTTGGGGTTATATCGGGGTTGTCGGTGGTTGCAGGGTCGAGCGCATAGCTTTAAACTGCTAGGTCAGGCAGCATCTATAGGAAGAGGTACAGTCGACATTTCGGGCCGAGACCCCTCGTCAGGACTTCACTTCTTCCGTCTTCAACCCTCCTCCTCTTCACTTCTCCCGTCTTCAACCTTCCTCCTCTTCACTTCTCCCATCTTCAACCCTCCTCCTCTTCACTTCTTCCTTCTTCAATCCTCCTCCTCTTCACTTCTCCCGTCTTCAACCTTCCTCTTCTTCACCTCTCCCATTTCAACCCTCCTCCTCTTCATGGACACCCCGCTCTGGTCTTCTGCCTGCTATGGCCTGCTGCATTCAGCAGCAACTTTTATGTGTGTTGCTTGAAATTCCAGCATCTGCAGATTTTCTCGTGTTTGAGCTTTAAACTGCTGGCAGTTTCCACTGTTGTGTCGTCAATAGAAACAGGATTGTGAGTGGTGCAAGTTCTTCTGAATTCTATAACCATTTCCTTTGTCTTGTTGACATTGAGGAAGAGGGTACTTGCCTGACACCAGACGCTCAGCTCGTCCACTTCCTCTCTGTAGGCCGTCTCAACCTTGTTGGTAATGAGACCTACCACTGTCGTGTCATCAACGATCTTGACAATGTAATTACTCGAGTGTTTGGCCATGCAGTCATCTGCGAGCAGAGTGTACAGCAGTAGCCTCAGCACACCGCTTCAGGGGGCGGCTATGTTGGGGGTGATAGGGAGGGAGGAGCAGTTGTGCACCCTGGCCATCTGACGTGTGTTGATTAGGAAGTCCAACACCCACTTGCTCAGTGGTGTATATACACGGAAGAGTATGCGCTTTTTCACCAAGGTCTGTGGGGCAATAGTGCTGAATGCCGAAATGAAATCCAGAAACGACATTCCAACATGAGTGCTCTTGCTTTCTAGGTGTGTCGGGGCCAGGTGCATGACAGATTGGGGAACATTGAGGACCATGTGGATTTCAAAATCTCGAATAGAAACCGGCGCCTTCTTAATGCAAGAAGTTTGGTGGGGGCAGAATTTATGCATCCAGGAGCGTTTGTTAAATGAGTATGTAGACAGTGCAACAGGAGATTGTGGAGGCTGTGTTGGGTGATAAGCCCAGCCGGATGACTGACATTTTAGTAGTTAAGCAGTTAGAGAACAGTGACCACAACTCCTTAAGTCTTAAGAAAAGTTTTATAGATAAGGATAAGTATTAAATTTGAGCAGGGCAAATTATGAGAGGTTTAGGCAGGTGAATAATAGAGAAAAGCTGTTTTTGGGGAAGTCTATATCTGACACATGGAGGGAGTTTAAAGATCAACTACACCCAGGAGAGGACAGATATGTTCCACGCAGTAAGAAAGACAAGGATGACAAGGTAAGAGAAACACACATAAAAGTTGCTGGTGAACGCAGCAGGCCAGGCAGCATCTCTAGGATGAGGTACAGTTGACGCTTCGGGCTGAGACCCTTCATCAGGACGAAAGCCCGAAACATCGGCTGTACCTCTTCCCAAAGATGCTGCCTGGCCTGCTGCGTTCACCAGCAACTTTTATGTGTGTTGCTTGAAATTCCAGCATCTGCAGATTTCCTCGTGTTTACAAGGTAAGAGAACCCTGGATGTCAAGTGTGGCGATGAATTTAGTCAAGAAGAAAAACAAAAAAAAAATATATGTGAAGCTTAGGAAGCTCGAATCAAACAGAGCCTTCAGGATTATAGAAGGTCCTGAAAAGAACTCAATAGAAGACTAGGAAAATAGAGAAGGACCATGAAAAGTCCTTGCAAGTAGGATTAAAGAGAATCCCAAAGCATTTTATAGAAACATCAGGAGCTAGAGAATAACTAGGGAGAGGGTAGGACCACTCAAGAATAAAGGGAGAAACATCTGCTTGGATGGAAATTGGGTAAGGTCCTTAAATGAGTACATTGCATAAGAAGAATAGGGAGATCAGTGCTGAGTGTATTGATGTGTTTGGGCATTTTAAGGTAAAGAAGGAGGTAATGTACACTTTCTTAAATAGCATTAAGATAGATAAGCACCCAGAGACTGATGGGATAAACCCCAGCTTATTGAGAGAGGCAAGAGAAGAAACTTCTAGGGCCTAGACCAGTATCTTCATGTTCTCCCCAGGCATTGGCAACATAGAAACATAGAAAACCTACAGCACAATACAGGCCCTTCGGCCCACAGGGCTGTGCCGAACATGTCCTTACCTTAGGTAATCCAGAGCCCTCTATTTTTCTAAGCTCCATATACCTGTCCAGGCCCTTTCGTATCCACCTCCACCACTGTCACTGGCAGCCCATTCCACACAGTCACCACACTCTGCGTAGAAAACTTACCCTTGACGTCCCCTCTGTAAGTACTTCCAAGCACTTTCAAACTCTTCTCTCTTGTGCTAGCCATTTCAGCCCTGGGAAAAAGCCTCTGATTATCCACACAATTAATGACTCTCATCATCTTATACACATCTATCAGGTCACATCTCGTCCTCTGTCGCTCCAAGGAAAAAAGGCTAAGTTCACTCAACCTATTCTCATAAGGCATGCTCCCCAATCCAGGCAATATCCTTGTAAATCGCCTCTGCACCCTTTCTATGGCTTCCACAAGCTGCCTATAGTGAGGCGAACAGAAGTGAGCACAGTACTCCAAGTGGGGTCTGACCGGGTCAACATTAGCTGCAACATTACCTCTTGGGTCCTAAACTTAATCCCATGATTAATGAAGGCCAATGCACCGTATACTTTCTTAACCACAGAGTCAACCTGGCAGCAGCTTTGAGTGTCCTATGGACTCAGACCCAAAGATTGCTTTGATCCTCCACACTGCCAAGAGTCTTACCATTAATACTAAATTCTGTTATCATATTTGACCCACCAAAGTAAACCACCTCACACTTATCTGGGTTGAACTCTATCTGCCACTTTTCAGCCCAGTTTTGCATCCTATCAACGCCCCACTGTAACCTCTGACAGCCATCCACAGTATCCACAACACTCTCAACCTTTGTGTCATCAACAAATTTACTAACCCATCCCTCCACTTCCTCATCCAGGTCATTTATAAAAATCACAAAGAGTAAGGGTCTCAGAACAGATCCCTGAGGCATGCCACTGGTGACTGACCTCCATGCAAAATATGACCCGTCTACAACCACACTTTACCTTCTGTAGGCAAGGCAGTTCTGGATCCACAAAGCAATGTCCCATTGGATCCCATGCCTCCTTACTTTCTCAATAAGCCTTGCAGAGGGACCTTGTTAAATGCCTTGCTGAAATTCATATAAACCACATCTACTGCTCTACCTTCATCAATGTGTTTAGTCACATCCTCAAAAAATTCAGTGAGGTTTGTTAGGCACGACCTGCCTTTCACAAAGCCATGGTGATTATTCCTAATCATATTATGCCTCTCCAAATGTTCATAAATCCTGACTCTCAGGATCTTCTCTAACTTACCAACCACTGAAGACTCACTGGTCTATAATTTTTGGGCTATCTCTACTCCCTTTCTTGAATAATGGAACAACATCTGCAACCCTCCAATCCTCTGGAACCTCTCCTGTCCCCATTGATGATGCAAAGGTCATTGCCAGAGGCTCAGCAATCTCCTCCCTCACCTTCTTCAGGAGTACAGGGTACATTGCGTCCGGTCCCAGTGACTTATCCAACTTGATGCTTTCCAAAAGCTCCAGCACATTCTTTTTCTTAATATCTACGTGCTCAAGCTTTTCAGTCCACTGTAAGTCAACCCTACAATCACCAAGATCCTTTTCCGTAGTGAATACTTAAGAAAAGTACTCATTAAGTACCTCTTCAATCTCCTTCAGTTCCATACACACTTTTCCACTGTCACACTTGATTGGTCCTATTCTCTTACATCTTATCCTCTTGCTCTTCACATACTTGTTGAATGCCTTGGAGTTTTCCTTAATCTTGTCCGTCAAGGTCTTCTCATGGCCCCTTCTGGCTCTCCTAATTTCATTCTTAATTTCATGCTGGCCTTATAATCTTCTAGATCTCTAGCATTACCTAGTTTTTTGAACTTTTCATAAGATCTTCTTTTCTTCTTGACTAGATTTATAACAGCCTTTGTCCATCACAGTTCCCGTACCTTACCATCCTTTCCATGTTTCATTAGTATGTACCTATGCAGAACTCCACAGAAATATCCCCTGAACATTTGTCATATTTCGTCCGTACATTTCCCTGAGAACATCTGTTACCAATTTATGCTTCCAAGTTCTTGCCTGATAGCCTCATAATTCCCCTTACTCTAATTAAATGCTTTCCTAACTTGTCTGTTCACATCCCTCTCTAATGCTATGGTAAACGAGATAGAATTGTGATCACTATCTCCAAAATGCTCTCCCACTGAGAGATCGGTTTAACAATTAATTATCTGCTTGTAATTTTTATAATTACTTATAAACAAGTATGCTTTTGAGTGATAATAGTCTGTCTATGCAATCAGTGTGCTCCCCTAGAGGTTATACAAAGTATGATTCTGGAAGCTTCTCTTGGTATTGCATTAATTGACAGGAATTTTCTCATGGTTAACTCTTATCTACAAATTTGAATGGAATTTTACTTATCTATGGGTATAACAGAGCTGCACCACGATGTCAAAGACATCTTAATATTAATGTTCTTTTGACTCTCCCTCTCTTCACTTAGTAGACTTCTATAACTGTTCATTTCACTTTGTTCTGTTATTGTTTGATAAAACACTTGTGAGAGCAACAAGTCTTATTTCCTCTTTCCTGACTTCTGAAAGAACCTCGGTTTAAAGCATCAGAATCCAACACCACTCACTGAAATGGATTTCAACAGCCTATGTGTCAAACTGGCCAGGGGCACATTTCAAATTTAGTCTCAGAATAATGAGGATGTGGGCAGGGCCGAATCAGTAATAATTTAAAGCTCAACATAAGGTAAGTATAAATACAGGTGCACACAAGGGCACGTCATGCACAGGAAGTACTGTTGTATCAACACGTTTAAGTTACCCTGATCAAACGATGCTAGACATTGATTCAGTTTCAAGGCAAGGTTTCAAAACCTTGCTGTATAACCACAATCTGACTTGATATTACTTAAAAATATATGTAAGATTTGAAAAGATATTTAACATTTAACAACTTGCACTACTATACATAAATCAAAGTGGAATGGAAAACTGCTAAAGGCATAGAAATGTTGCAAGAGAAGTAGTTCATCCATGTAATGCAGTAGTTACTGATTCTAAGAATCTTCAAATATTGTTCTTATTGTCATCAACAGGAGCAATCTTTGAATAAAAAAACCCAGGAAAAAGCAACTGAAGAAAGTATCAGAAATTGTCATAAGGGGGTGGCTGGGAAGGGACCAAAATGCAAGACACAGACACTAGGGACAGGACTAGGATACAGGGTGAGGGCAAGGACATGGACATGAAAACTGGCAACCCGGAACAGGACTGGACAAGAGAGCTAGAAGCCAGGGCTTGGACTCTGAGCCAGAGACTGGACAAGGACCCAGAACCTGGGTCTTGCCTTTGGTTCGGACCCCAGAACTAGCCAAGGATGTGACTTGGCTGGCAGGCAGGATGAGGCTGGAGTCTTCAGACTAGAGGCCAGGCTTGGCTAGAGACTTGAGGCGAGGCTGGAGACCAGAGCCTTGAGGCAAGGCGGGAGACCAGCAACTTGAGGCAAGGCTGGAGACCAGAGACTTGAGGTGAGGCTTGAGACCAGAGACTTGAGGCGAGGCTGGAGACCAGAGACTTGAGGTGAGGCTTGAGACCAGAGACTTGAGGTGAGGCTGGAGACCAGATACTTGAGGCGAGGCTGGAGATCAGCAACTTGAGGTGAGGCTGGAGACCAGAGACTTGAGACTACAGGCTTGAGGCTTGGGGTCTTGAAGCTTGGTGTGGGGCTCAGTTCAGCTAGAGACTTGAGGCAAGGCTTGGCTAGAGACTTGGGATCTTGAAGCTTCTCCTTGGCAGGGTGCGGTACTCCTGGGCAGGGTGTGGATCTCCACCCGATGGAGGCAAGGGACAGAAAGGGATAGGACCCACCACAGGGTAACGGCAACCTGGTCTGGCTTACCGGACGGAGGTAAGGGACAGGAAGGGAGTTAGGTACAGGGTCGCTCCAAGACAAGACTTCAGGCAAGATGAGGCAAGAGTTACCAGCAAGACAAGGCAAGGCTTCAGGCAAGGAAACAGAAGGCAGGGGAAGAGATACTATGAGTAAGGACAAGAACAATCCAGCCGCCCTGGTCTCTGGAGGTGTTTATGCAGACAGCCCCAACGAGAATCAGCTGCCTCAATTAGTGCTCAACAGGAACAGAAACAGGGTAGACAGGAATACCTGGAGCAAGGGTCGATAGACCGGACCGTGAACCGGAATGCGGACTTCACAGACCGGACCATGACAGTAATAGACTTTGAAGAGAATATTAATTTGACAATCATTTCAGAGAGGAAAGGGTTTGTACCTCACATTGGTTATTTGGGCTACTTGGAAGAGTTCAAACTATTTTGCATGTCGGAGACCACAGCATTAGGTCAACAAGTGGAGTGACTGAGCAGAAGTGGAGGTTTAACCAAATGTATAATTGCAATATCAGGCAGGAGCGGATTAACGAATATGTGCATTTTGCAACAGGAGCACAAGAGGTAAAGCAGATGAACTTAGAGCTTGAATTAGTACATGAAACTATGATGTTGTAGCCATTGGTTGAAGCAAAGGAAGGACAAGGTTCCACACGGTAGGCTTATTCAGAAAGTCAGAAGGCATGGGATCCAGGGAAGTTTGGCCAGGTGGATTCAGACTTGGCTTGCCTGCAGAAGGCAGAGGGTCATGGTGGAGGGAGTACATTCAGATTGGAGGATTGTGACTAGTGGTGTCCCACAAGGATCTGTTCTGGGACCTCTACTTTTCATGATTTTTATTAATGACCTGGATGTGGGGGTAGAAGAGTGGGTTGGCAAGTTTGCAGTTGACACAAAGGTTGGTGGTGTTGTGGATAGTGGAGAGGATTGTCAAAAATTGCAGAGAGACATCGATAGGATGCAGAAGTGGGCTGAGCAGTGGCAGATGGAGTTCAACCCGGAGAAGTGTGAGGTGGTACACTTTGAAAGGACAAACTCCAAGGCAGAGTACAAAGTAAATGGCAGGATACTTGATAGTGTGGAGGAGCAGAGGGATCTGGGGGTACATGTCCACAGATCCCTTCAAGTTGCCTCACAAATAGATAGGGTAGTTAAGAAAGCTTATGGAGTCTTAGCTTTCATTAATCGAGGGATAGAGTTTAAGAGTCACAAAGTAGTGATGCAGCTCTATAAAACTCTGGTTAGGCCACACTTGGAGTACTGTGTCCATTTCTGGTTGCCTCACTATAGGAAGGATGTGGAAGCATTGGAAAGGGTACAGAGGAGATTTACCAGGATGGTGCCTGGTTTAGAGGGTATGCATTATGATCAGAGATTGAGGGAGCTAGGGCTTTACTCTCTAGAGAGAAGGAGGATGAGAGGAGACATGATAGAGATATACAAGATATTAAAAGGAATAGGTAGAGTGGACAGCTAGCGCCTCTTCCCCAGGGCACCACTGCTCAATATAAGAGGACATGGCTTTAAGGTAAGGGTTGGGAAGTTCAAGGGGGATATTAGAGGAAGGTTTTTTACTCAGAGAGTGATTGGTGCGTGGAATGCACTGCCTGAGTCAGTGAAGGAGGCAGATACATTAGTGAAATTTAAGAGACTACTGGACAGGTATATGGAGGAATTTAAGGTGGGGGGGTGGTTACATGGGAGGCAGGGTTTAAGGGTGGGCACAACACTGTGGGCCAAAGGGCCTGTACTGTTTTGTACTGTTCTATGTTCTATGTTCTAAGGACTGGCAGATCAACAGTCTAGAACACAGATGTTTCAAACATGATAGAAAATGATGCAAAAGAGGTGTAGGAGTTACTGATCAGAGAGAAGGTTCAGCTGCACTTATTGAGGACATATTTGAAGACTAGTGCAATGAAGCCATGTGGGCAGAACTTGAGGATACATTGTGATGGGGTTATACTGTGTGTCTCCCAAAAGCCAGTAGTATCTAGAGTCGGGGCTCCCAACCCTTTTTATGCCACGGGCCCATCAAGCGAGGGGTCTGTAGACCCCAGGTTGAGAACCCCAGATCTAGAGGAACAAATTATGGAAAGGTTAAAAACAGCAGGGCTGTTGTAGTGGCTGATTTTTAATTTTCCCAGTATTAATCAGGAGACTGTTACTGTCAGGGCTTAGATGGGAGAGAGTTAATTAAGTGCGTCCAAAATAGTTTCTTCATAAAACATGTAGAATAATACTATGTAGGGATAAAAAGTTCTGTCCTTAGCAGGAGTTTTACCTTTGTCACCCTGTGCCTGCACCACGGTGAGTTCCACTTCAGTCATGACACCAAGCTCTTCCTCCATTGCCTCCAACTCCGGGCCCATTTCTTTGGCAAGGATTCCCCACTCCGCACCAATGGCCCCTTCTCCATATTTCAACCCTCGTCCTCCTGTTCTTGGACACCCTGCTTTGGTTGTCTGTCTGCTCTAGATCTTTTCACCTCTAACTGCTGACAAGACATCAACTGTCCTATCTGCAACACTTCTCTCTCCTATTCAAACCCTACTCCCTCTGAGCTCACTGCCCTTCACCCGCTCTGTGCAAATCCCAACCTCACCATACAACCTTGCTGAGGCCAGGCAGCAACTCTCAGACACCTCCTCTCACCACTTGAACAGGACCCACTCAGAAGCATCAGGCCATTGACTCCTGCACCATGAGCAACCATCAACTCTGGAGATCCCTCATGCAGCCTCAACGTTCTCTAATCCCACACTGCTCATTCCTACCTCCCACCCAAGATCCATAAGCCTGATTGCCCATGTAGGCCCATTGTTCGCGCCTGCTCCTGCCCCACTGAAATTGTGTACACATACGACGACTCCCTTGGTTCAGTACCTTCCATCCTACATCCATGACACTTCACATGCTCTCAGTCTCTTTCACAACTTTCAGTTCCCAGCCCCGATCACCTCATTTTCACCAGGAATGTCCAGTCGCTATAAGCCTTTCTCCGTCATCAAGGCCTTGAATCTCTCTGCTTCTTGCTAGTCAAACCAACCAGTTCCAGTCCACCAGTACCTTCCTCCATCTGGCAGAACTAGTCCTCACCCTCAACAACTTTTCCTTTGGCTCCTCCCACTTTCTGCAAACTCAAGGTATAGCCATGGGTATCCAGGTGGGCCCCAGCTAAGCCTGTCTTTTTGTTGGCTATGCGGAACAGTCCATATTCCAAGCCTTCCCTGGTATTTCTCCCTAACTCTTTCTGCGCTACATATATGGATGACTGCATTGGTGCTGCTTCATGCGCTCACACTGAACTCATAATTTTATCAACCTTGCCTCAACTTTTTCTGCAGGCACACTTAGCAAATCTATGGAACAGTAACTGTGAATTGTAAACATCAGGAACTGTTAACTGTAAACAAACCTAATGCAGATCACCTTGTCGATCTACTTGTCTCCATTTCTGGAGGCAAACTATTTACTGACATCTTTAATGAAAAATAGATTCCCACAGCTATCTTGACCATCCCTCTTCCCAGTCTTTGTCCAGTTCCTTCACTTCAGATGCATCTGTTCCCAAAATGCAGCTTTTCTTCCCAGGATATCAGAAATGTTCTCCTTCAAAGAATGAGGTTTCACTCCCTGCACTATTGATGCTGCCCTCACCCACAACTCTTCCATTTCCCAGACATCTGTCCTCGTCCCATCTTCCCACTGCCTTAACAGGGATAGATATCCTCTTTCTTACCAATCGCCCCATAAACATCCACAACTTCCGCCATCTTCATTGGGATCCTGCCAACAGACACATCTTTACCTCACCCCAGCTCTCCACTTCCCACAGCAATCATGCTCTCTGCGATTTCCTTGCCCACTTGTCCCTCCCCACTGATATCCCTGCTGGCACATCCCAGCGAGTGGGACAAGTGCTACACCTGCCTACTGACCACCTCCTTCACCACCATTAAGGGCCCCAAACAATTCTTCCATGTGAGTCATCACTTGACCTACGAGTCTATCAAAGTCATCTACTGCATCTAGTGGTCCCAGTACGGCCTCCTCTATATCAGTGAGACCCAATGTAGAATAGGGGGACCACTTTTGCTCCTAATGCAATGGGGAGGCCAAACATTTCAATTCCATTCCCCATTCCCATTCCAGCATGTTGCTCATGGCCTCCTCTACTGCTCTTACTGATGAGGCCACTCTCAGATTGGAGGAGTAATGCCTCATATTCTGGCTACTCCCTCCCAGCCAGATTCTCTCATCTTCCATTCACCATTCAGGCTCCAGTCTCACCCCTTCTCCTCTCCTCAAATCCCTCTGGTACCCCTCCCCCTAACTATCTCCAACGGTCCACTATCCTCTTCCATTAGATTCTTTCTTCAGCCCTTTATCTTTTCCTTCTGCCTCCCCGATTCACCTACCTTCCCCTTCACCTGCCTTCAGCAACCACCTTACACAGCTTGTACTCCTTCCCCTCCCCCAGCCTTATTCTGGTCAGCCCTGATGAAGGGTCTCAACCCAAAATATTAACTCTTTATTCATCTCCATAGACGCTACCTGACCTGATAAGTCCCTCCAGCATTTTTAGTGTGTTCCTGTAGATAACGAAATATAGTGTAATGCTCAGGTCTATCAGCTCATGTTTATTTAGGGGAAACCCCGTCTGCCCGCCAAACCGTATCTCACGTTTGCATAGTTGCTGTGTAATGCCACCTGGTACAAACTCACACATCAAATATCAGACAGCACACAATGCACGATTTACAGATTACACTTTATAAATCTTACTGGAACTATGTAATTAATAGAGATACAATATAAAAGGGAAAGTAAAAGGCGCCAGACTTATCAGACTTCAACCACTTCGTGCACAACCGTTGGAGCTCAATTAACGGGGTCTTCTTTCCACCATTCAATCCCCTCCGTCCCCCTTGACTCGCAGCTCGGGACCAACCACGGTGGTCAACCAGAGCGCTTCCAACACGTCCTTCCTCTTCGGGTCTCCTCTCGAAAAGCCTGCCAAACCACACGGTTCTCACCCATATGAGATAGAATATTACCCACAAAAAGAATAATATGGACACTCATTGGTTCGTTCCCTCTCTTATCAATAATAACCCAAACAAGCAGAGAGAGAGAGAACACCTTACATTGCACTTATTATTACAGAAAAAACATTTTTATTCTAACATAACAAAGAAGCCATTTTATGAGCCTTCACAGTAACATAAAAGAAGAAACCCCTTACAATAGGATTACAGCATACTGGACCTTGTATAGGGGATGAGCCTGGTTAGGTGACTGAAGTTACACTGAGGAACATTCTAGGAACAATGATCATAATTTTGTAAGTTTTAAAATAGCTAAGGGTAAGGATATGACTGGTTCCTGGAGAACAGACTAAATTGAAGGAGGGCTGATTGGTGGGTTGGGAGAGGCTGTTTGAGAGTAAATCTACATCTGACATGTGGGCATCTAAACTTTAAAGGCCAACTAGTTAGAATTCATGACAATCTATTGCAGTGAGGATGAAAGACAGAGATGGCAAGGTTTGGCAATGTTGGATGTCAAGAGTACGTTTTGGACAAGAAGGAAAAGGAAACAATCCTAAGGTTTCAAAAGCTGAAATTGGATAAGACCCTTGAAGAATGTAAAAGAAGCAGTAAAGAACTTAGACTAAAGAATGATCATAAATTATCCTTGGCACAAGGCACTTATTAAGTATACTGAGATTAAGGTGATAGCTTCCAATAGCATAGGTCCACTCAATCATAAAGTAGGGATTTATGTGTGGACCCAGAGCATAGGGTGAGGTCCTTAATGAATATTTTGTATCTCTATTGTATCTCTGTTCACTAAGGAGGAAATGGGTTGTGGTGAGGTAAAGGAGAGGCAGCTTGATTTCTATGGTATGTCGATCCTAAGGAAGAGATGTTAAAGATTAATGTGCATGAGTCCCCAGCTCCTGATGTGTTCTATTTGAGGTACCAAGGGGGCCAAGAGAACAGGTTGCTGGAGCCTAAAGGAACTCTGTTGATTAGCAATTGCCTTATTTGGTTCCATGCTCCTCCTTCTGATCAGCGTCCGTCATCTTCAGCCCTTGTAGCCTATACCATTCACCTCCTAGTTTCTGTCACTATTCTCACTCTCCCCTCCAGAGATAGAGGGCTGTACCAGAGGGACATTAGGACCACTTGTTTTTTGTTTCATGGAATCTTGGTTAACCCCCTCCATTCCAGATGCAGTGATACAGATTGTTGGGTTCATAATACACCACCAAGATCGGACTGCTGAGTCTTTCAAAGGCAGTGGAGATGAAGTATGCTTCATGATAAACTCCTTGTCACCAGGTTCGGATATGACTCAAGTGCGGAGTGAGGGACACTGAAGTGGATCGATATTTCACAGACTTTAATGCCAACATTGTTAAAGGGAAAAGAAAACGATAAACGCTAGGCCAAACAGTGCTGTTAACTAAAACTCTCAAATGGAAAATGAAGCCTACACTGCGGCTCAAAAGAATATCTGGATATTAAATGAAGGCCGCTAGTCTTCAGAGTCAGTTGACTCGACAGTCCCATGTCTCAGGTAAGGCCAAATACAAACAGGCAGCGAAGTGTTGCTGTGCTGTGTCCAAGTCTCGACGAGCACTACGACGACAAGTATGGAGTTAAATACTATCATAATGGAATAATAATTGGCCAACAGGTGCATATTCACGAGTGCAATTGCTGTATCTACTGTGCTGCCAAATCCGTGGTTGTGACAGGACACCCTTCTCTAGGCACAGCCCCTGAGGCAACACAGACCTGTGTCTGTTGGAAGTCCCAGATCAGCATGTCCAGGATATCCTTAAATGGGATCCAAATACGTTCTTCAGGACCATACCCTTCCCAGTCCACAAGGTACTGGACCTTACCATGTAGCGGGCGAGATGCCAGGAGGTGCCGCACAGTATAGACAAGGGAACCATCTACCAGGCAGGAGAAGAGGGAGGTGGGGTGACTTGGGCCAGGGGAGAGGTAGTAACTGGCTTGAGCTGGGAAACATGGAATACTGGGTGGATCTTCAGTGATGCTGGTAGACGCAATCTATAGGACACCTTATTGACAGCCTTTTTCACTACAAATGGCCCCACGTAGCGCGGTGCCAATTTCCGGCTCTCGACTTTCAGGGGAAGATCCCTTGATGCCAACCAGACCTCCTTCCTGGCTTGAATGGCCTTACCTGTCGACGGAGCCGACCAGCCTGCCGGGAAAGCTGTATCTGGGCACGCAGCAGAGAAGCCCTGGCTTGTCTCCAAGTGCACTTGTAGCGCTGGATCAGCTGTTCAGCAGCAGGAACTCCTACGTCGATCTCCTGATCAGGGAAGAGCGGAATCCCTTCTGGCATTCAAAGAGAGACATGCCAGTGGTGAACGACTGGAGGTTCTCTGAATTGATTCTTGCTCTGGGGCAATCTAATCAGAGCAATTCAATGTGGACACAAGGAGCTTCAGCTAATGACCTGATAAACCATGAGATGATTCTCTTATGTCCACACTAGACCGGATAACTTTAAAAACACCAGTTTCGCATAAAAACAGCAGGTGTCCACACCAGGTGTTTTTGAAAATACCTCCGTCCACATTAAAATGGGTATTTGGGCGAATTTCCTCCTACTGGGCAGGCGCAGGACACATCTACGGAAAACAAGCGAGGAGGAAACGGTATACTTGGTGTGCGTTTGTCCAGTTACAGACTAGAAAAACATAAAATAAAATTACCAAACGACAGACAGCTGTTAGCTCTTGTGCAGGAGGACTTAAAACTGAAAAAAAAACAAATACTGGAGCGTATGGAGGCAACCGACAGGGAGTTCCCGGACAGTATGACCCTGGCTGACGACGAATATTAAAAAACTGACTATTAAAACTGACTAGCAGAGGGATTTTCAATGATGAGGAAGATGATGGCTCCCCCCCCCCCAGTACTTTTCACCGCCACAATACCAGCCTCACAGCCACTACAATAGCTACACATACGGACACACAGACCCCACCGGTGGCCCCACCAGCATCCTCCCCACTCCCACAGAAGAGTCACCTTGGAAACATTTCCTACAGCCATATTCTCTTCACCGATGAAAGGGACAACAGGTTTTTTAAAACCTCAGGTTACCCCGTACACATTACAATGCCAACCGGCGTTTTCAGATTTAGAAAACTCTGGAGAGCGTTTTAAAAAAGCTCTGTTTTCGGGGGAGGAAAACGCCGTTTCAGGGTGGATGGAAGGTCAAAATGAAGAGAAAAGGCTTTGGTTACAGATTTATCTTGTCTAGTGTGGACGAACAGCTATTTATTATGTAAAGTGATAGACTTGCCAGAGAAGTGATCTGTAATCTCGTTAGATTCTGGGTCTAGTCACCTAGTGTCTGGGTCACCTAGTTCTGACTGTTTTGAACCAGTCAGTTGAAAGGAACAAAGGCACAAATCTGGGGTGGTGGGGGCGGGGGGGGGGGTGGCAGAAAACATACAACAACATTGGCTGAACGTTGAGACAATAAAGGTTACTTGTCAGTAGATACAGATTCTCTCTGTGCCTCTCTGATCATTATTACAAGGGGTGATTCTTATAACACTATTGTATCAATCTCTTGAAGATCCCTTCAAAACTCTAGCATAGCTTTTATCTCAGTACTTTCTCAAGATACACAAAATTTTGTACCTGCACAATGACCTCAACTTCCATGTATTCATCATTATCTACTCTCAAGGTTGTAGCCTTGCACTCGTGTAACTTTCTCCAGGCGAGCACCATTTTGTCTTACAGATTTCCATTTTATTTTATCAAGGAGCAATCATATTTAGCTTTTTCCTTGCAGTTATTTGAAATGGAACAGGAGAAAGTGATGCAAGATGGCATGCTCATGACATTAAGGTAAGAGCTGAGTATGGATGCTAATCCTCTGACATTCACTTCTAAATTATTCAGTATACAAAAAATGCATTCCGTTTCTTTCTCCCACATACCTATTTGGCCTTTACGACTTGTATTTTGACTGATTGTTTCAAATACTTTCTATATTCGCAGGTTCCACTATCTACTCAATTTCCTGTCTCAGAGGTTTTGAAATTATGACCTGCAGGTTTGGAAGGCATCTCTGGTGCAGGTGAGTTGTCTGCATGGAAAATGTTGCATATTGATGGATTTGTGAGGATAAAGACTTTTACCAAGAGGTTGCAGAGAGGGTTAGAAGCCTTGGGGATTTGAAGAAAAGATCGTGAAGATGGTCAGGCAGGTATCCACAGGAATACAGGAATGACAGGATTGTTAGCAGCATGGAGGAACAGATGGAAATTGGGGTTCATGTCCATAGATCCTCAAAGTAGCCACACAAGTTGGTAGGGTTGTTAAGAAGGCATGTAGTGTCTTGGCCTTCATTAGTTGTGGATTGAGTTCAAGAGCCGTGACATGACATTGCAGTTCTATAAAAAATGTGGTTACACCACTGTGTACAGTTCAGGTCACCTCAGCATGGGAAGGATGGAGAGGATCTACAGAGGGTGCAGAGGAGATTTACCAGTTTGCTACCTGGATTAGAGGGGATGTCTTGGAGGATAGGTTAAGGCAGCCAGAGTTTTTCTCTTTGGAGTGAAGGAGATTAGAGGTGACTTGATCATGGTGCACAAGATAAGAGGCATATATGGAGAGGATAGCCAGAGACTTTTTTCTCAGGGCAGAAATGGCTAATACAATGGGTATAATTTTAAGATGATTGGAGGAAATTATTTTGGAGGGGGAGTGGTCGTGTCAAGTGAATCTTACACTGTGGTGAGCGCATGGAACACCCTGCCAGATACATTAGAGCCAGATACATGAGGGGCATTTATGAAACTCTTAGACACACAGATTATAGAAAACTAGAGGGCTATGCAGGAGAGAAGGGTTAGATGGATCTTGGAGCAGGATAAAAGGTTGGCACAACATGGACTGGAAGGTCTGTACTGCACGATAATGTTCTATGTTCGAAGTGGATGGGCATATGGCTCGGTTGCTGGATAACCATCAGGAAGATACAGTATCATGCACAGGTATCATAATTGTCAATTTTCCAGTCTGAGAGCTCCTGGGAATCTATTATAGATTAGGTACTCAAATTTAATAGCTTAATATCAGATCTCAACAATGCAAACTCCATTGTGTAGTGGCTAATCTTACTCAATGCTCCAGGATTTAAATGCTTTAGTCATGATAAAGAGCAATGTAAAAGAGGTGGGGGAGTTGCATTATACATCAGGGAGCATGTCACAGCCGCACTTAGAGAGATGAAGTTCCTTCTAGCGTGGTCATATTGGTGGAATCCAGGAAAAATATATGAGTTTTTACATATGGATGGTACCATTGGCTTTCTGACAGCCAGTAGAAGCCACAAAAACAAGTGTACAGGTAGGTGATGGAAAGATATCAACAATAACAAAAATGCAGTGGGTGATGTCAGATTTAACTAGGACTCCTTTTGAGCCAAGGGCTTAGATGGGGAAGAAGGTACTAGGTGCATCCAGAAGGCTTTCTTAGACAGTACATGTATGTCGACAGTGCAATTTGCATAGAAGCCTATTAAATCTTGAACTAGGAAATAAGCCTGGTCGGTTTCAATAGTCATTATAATTCTGTACATTTCAAGACAGTTGTGGGTAAGAATAAGACTGGTCTTCAGAAGAAAATGTTAAATCAGGGGAAGAGAATATTAAGCAGGAACCAGGGAGAGTAGATTGAGAGTGGTTGTATGGGTGTCAATCTACAGTGATATCTTAAACCTAGCTGGTTGGAGTTCAGGACCAGCATGTGAGGATGAAAAATATGGGTGACAAGATGTTAAAAGAGCTAATTTGAGTTTAGTCAAAGGGAGAAAAAAAGAAGCCTATATAAGGTTTAAGACAAGGCTGTTGTGGAATATAAAGGAAGCAGGAAACAATGAATTAGAAAGGACATAAAGGGCCATAGTGTCCTTGGAAAGTGGGGGAAAGGATAAACCCAAGGCATTTTATACTTAAATTAATGCAGGAAGGTAGCTGGAGATGACAAGGTTAACTTCAGGATGAAGTAAGGAAATTATATACGGAGTCAGAGGAAATGGTTGTGGCCCTAAATTATTACTTTGTACCAGTATTCACTAAAAGAGGCCCTTCTTTGGTTGGAGTTGTCCATGGGTGTAGCATCATTGCTGTCTACATGATACTCAAGCGAATACCCAAGATGGGGCTGTGCAAAATGCAGAGCAAGCTGTGCCCATGTAGCAAGTTCCCCCCTCTTTGCTCAGCTGAAGAATCCAAGTGAACCACAGAGACCAATACAGTTGGCATCAGTGACCCTGCAGGGAGTTGCCAGTCAGAGTTGGATTCAATGTGTGACTGCCTTAGGGAATCCAGCTCTGGATTTTTCCTAGGGGTTTACTCCCAGAGCCTTCCCCATGAGTGTAACAGCCACAAGGCCGCCGAGGTTTGTGATCAGAATATTCTTTCTCCTAGGTGAGCTGCCAACCAGTTGCTAATGAGCTGCAGCTGCCTGAAACAACTGGTTTTGAGGCACCAATAATTTGCCTTTGCCTTTCTCCTGTTTAGAAATGTTCTGCTGGGCCTAGTAGCTAAACCACACATGAAGGCCAGGAGCTGGACTTGGATGTCAGAGGCTATTTGGGATACACACCATTGGAAGCTGTGGCAGTTACTGGCCCATCTCCCCATGCTACTAAAAAAACTACAAACAACAGGAATTCTGCAGATGCTGGAAATTCAAGCAACACACATCAAAGTTGCTGGTGAACGCAGCAGGCCAGGCAGCATCTATAGGAAGAGGCGCAGTTGACGTTTCAGGCCGAGACCCTTCCTATAGATGCTGCTTGGCCTGCTGCGTTCACCAGCAACTTTGATGTATATTAAAAAACTACAGGAGTTTTTAGGTAAGGTAATTTCTATCATCACTTCATTCCTTGAGCTGTTGAACCTGTACTTCCCCTGTATAGTGCACTTAAAGGCAACACCCCCTAATCATGTGCTTGACTGGGTCATTGAACTTGACCAGGGCATTTGATGATACCAAACAAGCTCTTTCTAACGCGACCCTACTGGCACACCCGCTCCCCAATGCACCTGTAGTCATTACTACTGATACCTCAGACTATGCCGTGGGTGCTGTGCATGAACAGTTAGTCAGAGGCGTGTGGCAGCAGCTCCGCTCCCCCGAGTAGGAGGTACAGCACGTTTGACCATGAGCTTCCTGGTCTCTATCTCACTGTCTTCCTTTTGTTTTCTTCTAGAGGGTCACAGAGTTCATTGACCACAAGCCCCTCGTGCACATGATGGCCAAGTTATCAGACCCTTGGTCTGCAGGGCAGCAGCGCCACCTGGCCTACATATCAGAGTTCACAACATATCGAAGGGAAAACTAATGCAGTGGCTGACTGCCTCTCACATCCAACCTGTGAGGCCATACACACGGGGGTTGACTATGTGAGTAAGGCAGCCGACTATATTGATGCAGCTATAAAGAAAGCAAGGCAGCAGCTATATTTCATTAGGAGTTTGAAGTGATTTGATTTGTCAACTAAAACACTCAAACATCTTTAGTTGTACTGTGGAGAACATTCCCACAGGCTGCATCGCTGTCTGGTATGGGTGGGCTGGGGGCTACTACACAGGATAGAGAGAAGCTACAAATAGTTGTAAAATTAGTAGCTCTGTCTTGGGTACTAGCCTCTGTAGTATCCAAGATATCTTCAAGAAGCAGTGCCCTCACGAAGGCAGTGTCCATTATTAAGGGCCCTCGTCACCCAGCACAGGCCGTCTTCTCATTATTACCAGCGGGGAGGAGGTACAGAAGCCTGAAGGCACACACTCACTGATTCCGGAACAGCTTCGTCCCCTCTGCCATATGATTCCGAAATGGACGCTAAACCCATGAGCACCACCTCACTACTTTTAATATATTATTCCAGTTTTTGCACTATTTTAATCTACTTCATATTTTTACTTTTTCTCTATATTTTCATGTATCGCATTGTACTGCTGCTGCAAAGTTAACAAATTTCACGACGCATGCCACTGATAATAAACCGGATTCTGATTCTGACCAAGCGACTGACCCAGAGGCTCAGCCTTACCGAACAGCAATCACAGGCCTGCGGTTGGCTGACGTTAAATTCGGGACAGCTGGGATTTATTTCTCTACTGTATGATTTCTCAGCCGGCTGCCCTTGCCCCATCATGCCGGCAAACTGGAGGGGGGACTGTCTTTAACTTCGTACATGGCCTCTCGCATCCGGGCCAGAAGACCTCACAGAAACTGGTTGCACTAAGGTTTGTGTGGCACACCCTTAGAAAGGACATGCGTGATTAGACTGTGTGAAGTGCCAGAGGCCAATAATTATCCCTCATGTCCAGGTACGATTGGCACATTTTGAGATCCCTGAGCAACAATATGACCATGACAATCTGAATCTTTTTGGTCATCTTCTCACCCACCCCACCCCCCACGGTTTCAAGCACCTCTTTCCCATGGTGAGCTGTACCACCAGATTACCAGAGGTCACCCCCTAGCATCAATGATGGCTACAGACATGGCTCGGGCATTCATCGGCACCTTGGTTGCTCGGTTTGGCACTCCACTTGACATCTCCTCTGACCACAATTCATATCAGACCTCTGGACTGTGATAGCCCAGAACCTTGGTGTTAAGGCCAATTTATACTTCCGTGTCGAATCTACGCCGTAGGTACGGCATAGCCACGTACCCTACACCGTAGCCTGACGTGCACCTCCCCAAAAATGTAACCACGTGTCGCGGCGACGCAGACCACAACAATTGTGATTGGTCTGCTTGGTAGCACCACATTTCCTTCTACGCAATTTCGGTTGCTACTTCTTCTCCGCCATTTTTGAATTTAGAGAGAAGAAGAACGTGAGTTTGTAGCTAGCTGCTACAGCCTGTTGACTTCCACCTGAAGCTAAAACTCGAATGGTGATTGCCAGTCTCTGAGTATGCTGTGCGTACACTGATGCGAAATAAGTGATTGGAGACGATGAACAAAATCGTCAAATCTACCTGCCGACATCCGAAAATATTTGAAATGCATTTCCTCGTCCATGTCTCTCAGTGGCCAGACAGGCACAGAAAATTCACCCTCCTACCTCAATCCGTTCAATGGTCGTACACACCATCTCCTCCGATGTCTTCTCTCTTTCCTGCGTTGCAGTAATTCAATAAAAGTAACTCTTGTTCAACATTTATTAGCTCCAACTCCAACACGATGCGCTCAGTTTCAGTCGCCATTGTTTGAAGTACACAAAGAAACTCAACACAGTGGCATAGAAACCCCACCGCCAATTAACGTTTTGGCGGTGAATTGCAGAGCAACGCAGACACACCAACGCACAAGTAAAAAAGCTCACAACGGTGTAGGCTACGGCGTAGAGCCTACGCAGAAGTATAAATCAGCCTTTAGGCCACATCACACCATGCTGTGTCATGCACAGTCCAATGGCCTATGTGAGCATTTTCACCATTCCTTAAAGGCTGCTCTGGGGCTTCCCTGACCAAAGAGTTTTGGCATGATAATCTCCCCTGGGTTCTGCTGGTGCTCAGAACAGCTCCAAAAGAGGACCTGCAGTGTCCATGGCTGAGGTGGTATACAGAAAGCCATTATAACTGCCAGGTGATTTCATTCCTGGCACCTGGTCAGCCTCTCCTCAGTAAATTCAATTCCTTCGCACCTATTCCTACCTCCCATCATGGCATACAGCACTCACGGGTTCCTGTCGACCTCCATTCCACCTCGTTTGTTGCACAGCAACGTCCTGTTAGGCACCCTTGTGATGGCCCATTCTGTATTTTAGAACGGGGAGAAAAGACTTTTATCATAGATAAGAGGGATAAACCTGAACGTATTTTGCTAGATTGCCTTAAACCAACCCATCAAGATCTCGAGGATTCCACTACCATGCCCCTGCCATCACCAAACGATCATCAGCGTGCCAACACACCTCTGGACGAGCCAGAGGAACCTGCTGTTCCTCCGCCAATGGAACACAGGACCCGAGCCGGGCAGCTTATCTGAGCTCCAGACAGGCTCACAGTGCTGGGTTTAGTGAATTTTGGGGGAGGCTTGTGTAGGGTAATATAATTCACAACCATCGACATCGAGTTGCAGTTTAAGAGGCTGGTCTGTCGTGATGACGGAATTATTTGAAGTGTTTTTCAGCATGCTTTTGTTGAGGGCTTTGGAGTTCAGTAAAATGTGTTATGGCTTTTCTTAAAATCCAAATGCCTCACTTTGTTTTAATTGTGAAAACCTATAGTGGAAGTAGATACAGCAGCAACATTCAATACACTCTTAGACAGACACATGAACCAGAAGGGAATGAATGGCTTGCGCAGGTAGTTGGGATTAGTAGTCAGCACTGACACAGAGAGTGAGGGGTCTCTTCCAGTGGTGCACTGTTCTATGTTGTTTTAGTTCTATGCACAAATCTCCTCAACCAATAACTTCTACAATGAATGTGATGAAGTACACATTAAAAAATCCATGATGACTTTCACAGAACTGTTATCATTGATCTTATATTTCAAGGATGACTAATTCACCTGCATGTGGACATTAGAGTGGCGTGGTAGCATAGTGGTTAGCACAACGCTTTACGGTACAGGCGAGCCCGGTTCAATTCCCGTCACTGCCTGTAAGGAGTTCATATGTTCTCTCCGTGACGGCGTGGGTTTCCTCTGGGTTTCTTCCTCCCACAGTCCAAAGATGTACCGGTTGGTAGGTTAATTGCTGATTGTAAATTGTCCTGTGATTAGGTTAGGGTTAAGTCAGGGGATTTCTGGGTGGCACGGCACAAAGAGTTTGTTCCGCGTTCAATCTCAATCAATAAAAATAAATAAAATGAATGAGGATATCATGCAGGACATGCCACAGCACAGTGACTTCTCCTTCTGCTTTGCTTTATTTTATTTCTGTTTCCAGATGCAGCACGAATACTAGCCCTTCCAGCACAACAAACACACCCAATTTCAATCTAAGCCCAGTTACACCCGCATGATCAATTAACCTCCTAACCCATATGTCTTTGGAATGTGGGAGAAAACTGGAGAATCCAGAGGAAATCCACGCAGTCATGGGGAGAACGTACAAACTCAATACACACAGCAGAGGACTGAACCCAGATTAAGAACATAAGAAATAGGAGCAGGAGTAGGCCATCCGGCCCATCGAGCCTGCCCTGCCATTCAATAAGATCATGGCTGATCTGTCCGTAAACGCAGCTCCATCCGCCTGCCTTTTCCCCATAACCTTTAATTCCCTTACTATGTAAAAACCTGCCTAACTGTTTCTTAAATATATATAGTGAGGAAGCCTCAACTGCTTCCCTGGGCAGAGAATTCCACAGATTCACCACTCTCTGGGATAAACAGTTTCTCCTCATCTCCGTCGTAAATCTTCTCCCCTGAATCTTGAGGCAATGTCCCTTAGTTCTAGTCTCACCTACCAATGGAAACAACTTTCCTACTTCTGTCTTACCTATCCCCTTCAAAATTTTGTATGTTTCTGTAAGATCCCCTTTCATTCTTCTGAACTCCAGAGAGTATAGTCCCAGGCGACTCAAACTCTCCTCAGAGGTTAACCCCTTCATTCCTGGAATCAACCTGGTGAACCTCTTCTGCACTGCCTCCAAAGCCAGTATATCCTTCCTCAAGTGTGGAGACCAGAACTGCACACAGTACTCCAGGTGCGGCCTCACCAGATTGCTGGTGTTTTAATAGCATTGCACTATCGCTACATTACCATATAGCCCCAATTTTGATTCTACAATAGCCATTAATTTATTTACCTTAGTGTTACCATGTGACAGAAATTGAATGCTCTTCCTATCTGTTTTCATGGTCAGGATTGAATAGAATTTACTTAGTTTCTCATTTTCCAGAAGAGTCTGTGAAAAACAAAAGAGATTATAGATCATAAAGAGCAATAACACAAGACAATAATCTCTCACCCCTTGTGTACAAGAAACTATTGACTTTTATCTTAAAGCTATTGAAAAAAATCTTCCACTGTTCTTTGAGGAAGAGAGATCCAAAGTCTCACAGTGCTGTGGGGAACAGGAATTCACATCATCTCCATGTTAAATGGTTTAATTTTAAATAGTGACCATCTACTTGTAGATTCTCCTGCAGGAGAAGACATCCTGCCCACACTCACCACTCATGGTTTCATCTGTTTCAATCAAATCATCTTTCAGCTCCCTAATCTGTAGCAGATTAGACCATATACAAGTTTGCTGATGACACCACTATTGTGGGCTGTATCAAAGGGGGTGATGAATCAGCACACAGGAGGGAGACTGAGCATTTAACTGAGTGGTGTAATAACAACAACATCTCACTCAATGTCAATAAGACCAAGAAACTGATCATAGACCAGGAGAGGGAAACCAGAGGTCCAGGAGCCAGTAATTATTGGAGAATCAGAGTTGGAGAGGGTCAGTAACTTTAAATTCCTGGGTGTCACTATCTCAGAGGACCTGTCCTGGACCCAACATATAAATTTTATTGCGAGGAAAGCACAACAGCACCTCTACTTCCTCAGGACTCTGAGGAGGTTTGGCATGTCATCGAAAACCTTGGCAAACTTCTATAGATGTGTGGTGGAAAGTGTTCTGACTGGCTGCATTACAACCTGGTAAGTGAACACCAATGCCTTTGATTGGAAAATCCTAAAAAAGGAAGTGGATTCAGGCCAGTACATCATGGGTAAAACCCTCCCAACCACTGAGCACATTTATATGCACCGTTGTCATTGAAAAGCAGCATCCATCATCAAAGATCCTCACCACCCAGACCATGCTCTTTTCTTGCTTTTGTCATCAGGAACCTCCAGGTTCAAGAACAGTTACTACCCCTCAACCATCAGGCCCCTGAACAAAAGGATAACTCATTAAAGGACTCTGTCATGTTGTTATTTCATGCTCAATATTTATTGCTATTTATTAATACAGTATCTGTATTTGCACAATTTGTTTACAGTTTATAGTTCCTGATGTTTACAGTTTACAGTTACTGTTCAATGAATTTGCTGAGTATGCCCGCAGAAAAAGAATCTCAGTGTTGTATGTGGTGACATGGATATACTCTGATAATAAACTTTACTTTGAACTTTGATTCAAGTCTAGCCTGTCCAACCTGACAACTGGGTCCACTCCCCCCAACCTACCGTCTCTATCTGCCCATCCCAACTCCTTATTTGGTTTCATGCTCCACCTTCCTTTGTCAGATTCCATCATCTGACCTCTGTCAACTTTAGCTACCACCTCTCACCCATCCCTACTCCATCTGCTAATCATCCATTCTTCACTTATATTCACCTATTGCTTCCCAGTTCTTTACCTACCCCTTCCGTTCATTTTTCTAAACTGGCTATCCTCCCTCTATTCTTTCAGTCTAGATGAAGGATCTCGAGTTGAAATGTTGACTGTTCATCTTCCTCCACAGAAGCTGCCTGAACTACTGAGTTCTACCAGCAGTTTATCTTTTCATTACAAGATAACCCATGTGTTCCAGGTATAATCCAATAAAAGTTTTCAAGTCTGCTTCCAATGCATTAACTACCATCCTTAAAGAAGGAGGTCACTTCTGTATACGGATTTCAGATGTGATCCTAATAGCACCTTCTATACAGTAACTGAATTATAACCTCCTGACTTTTATACTAATTTCCCTAGCAATAAGCGGTAGCATTCTGTTGATGACCTGTTGTACCTGAAAGTCATGCATCAGAACGTCCTACAACTCAGTGCTCTGTATTTACTTAGATACTTAGAGAGTATGTCTTCCACTTTTCTGCCAATGGAAAAAATTATGTTTTATCACTTTACACTCTATTTGACAGATCTTTGCCCACCCACTTAACTTACTTATATAGACTCTTATGTTCTCTTTACAAATTATTTTCGTAGCATTGATTGTTTTGTGAGATATTATAGCAACTCTACTTTGAAGTCATGTGTAGTAATGCAAAAATTTGAGAGCACGACACCATTCCTGAGGCACATGACCTTGCTAACCAGACAAAGGCCAATTCCTTCCTACATGCATGCGATCCTGCAGTTGCTGGAAACCCAAAGCAACACACACAAAATTCTGGAGGAGCTCAACAAGTCAAGCAGCATCTATGGAAATGAATAAAAAGTTGACGTTTTGGACCGAGACACTTCATCAGGACTGATTCATTCATTCATCCCTGCTCTGTTTCTCGCTAGCCAGCCAATTAAAACAATGTTACCTCCTGCACCATGAGTATTTATCTTCCACAATAATTTGTGAAGTGACACTTTATCAATGCATTCTGAAATCTAAGCCCTTGAGATCCATTTCACAATAACAATGGTTATTTTGCCTGATTACCTTGAATTGTTTTCTAAGCCACCCTGCTATAACACCTTTAATAAAACAATCTAATATTATACCTTTGAGAAATGTTAAATTAAATGGCCTGAAGTTACCTGCTTTCTGTCTGAACAGATTGAGTTACATTTGCAATATACATAGAATTTTCACCTGTTCTAGGCAATGTTGGTAAAATAAAACCAAATCCTCAATTAAGACAGTGGAATGACACATTCTAGGACCTCAGAACTTGTTTGTCTGCAGTGCCAATATTTATTCTGTATCATTTTCTGGGAGACTATTTTTCTTGATATAGTCCCTCCCTTTCAATTCCAGGATTACAGTTGCTTCTTGCATTCACTACAGTACGACTGAAGGAGAATGCTTATTTATCTCATCCATTTATTTTCAATTAGAATACAGTACCTACAGACACCTGCAGTCGATTTTACATTTCCGACGAGTTTTAGTTGTGCTTTTTCCCCATTTCCTTATAGATCTTTTAAACCATGGTTCTCGACCTGGGGTCCACAGGCCCTAGGTTATCATAAACACAAAATACCCTGCAGATGCTGGGGTCAAAGAAACACTCACAACACGCTGGAGGAACTCAGCAGGTCAGGCAGCATCGGTGGAAACGATCAGTCAACGTTTCGGGGAGGAACATTGACTGATCGTTTCCACGGATGCTGCTCAACTTGCTGAGTTCAGTGTGTTCTGAGTGTTGCACAGACCCTAGGTTAATGGTTGGGGTCCATGGCATGAAAAAGATTGGAAACCCCTGTTTTATACGTTATTCACAGTATTCTATACCCATGTTCTCACCTGCTATTTGTTCATACGTAACATACTTACTTTAAAAGGTCGTATCAACATTTTTGGGCATAATTTGCATGACTCTCTCTCTTTCCACCTGGATATAAAGGGAGGCAGCAATGGATTTTCACTTCCAATATTAACCATTTTAAATTTGTTGTGCACCATTGTCCCAATGAATTCCCTTTACATGGCAAATTCTAAAGCATAATATTTTGTCACATAGTGCTCTTACCATTGATCAGGTGAACTGGGACAGAAGTGTTTATTAGTAAGTCCTTTCCAATAGCACACATGACTAGGGTCTGCAGTCCCAAACACGTTCCACATAAAGGAAAATAATCACTGGTATTAAATGCCTAAAGAAACAACACAGAAATGGCATGAAACACAGAAGAATGAACTTAATAAACAAGCAGTAACCACATCTGTTATAAGCTTCAAATAGTTAGCAACTCCTGTCTTAATGGAGCCAAACAGAATTCACAACACTGCTTGATGCTAAACTTTATCGCAAGGTCATAGAATATTTTTGCAACTTTAACTGCAATGTTAACTGCTCCATTAGGTAAGAGAACCCCAGGAAGAGGAAAGGGATATGCATGGCTGATGGAATGTTTTGTGCAACATTTTGTACATTTTCTTTTTCCCTTCATCCCCAGAATATTTTAACCCATTCATTTGTCATGTGGTTCATTGCATTGATTGCAAACACTGATACGATTCTTTATTCATATGTAAGAGAGGGACAAGTTGGAAGCTTTCTGCCCCTTCATTCAGCTGGTTTGGGTTAAAATTCCACATTCAGTAGATAATCATGAGAAACAATTCAGTGCAGTATCGAGGAATATTAAATCAAAGCCCCATCTCTTAGATGGACATCAGTAATCTAGAGTGTGATTCTGGAGAGCGGCTAGGATTTTCCCAGTATCCTGTCCAATATTTAGAATAGTCCTAATTTTAAGTGATTTTTTCCACAACAGGTGTTCCCATTTTCCATTCATTGCAAAGTGTTTCTTAGATTTGAGTTTTTCTATTAAATATTGTCAAACACTTCATTACTTATTAAATTGGATTGCTTTCCTCTGACCTCCAACAATTTTCTCTCCTAATCTTTAAAGCACGTACTCTTGCTCACATAAAGTTCTTCACATTAGAGAGCCTCCACTGGTAGTTATTTCAGGAAGGGAAAAGTTCCATCATTTCACTTATCATGACCGGAAAGGCAGGAGCAATTCAAGATGGCTTACCACCGCCCACTGAAAGGCAGTTCGAGGGGCAGTAAGTGATGGTCTATCGATGACTCTCATGTCCCATAAGTTAGAAAGTATGTGAACGTAATATTATTAATACAGTTGTTATGTAGAATTAAAGAAATGAGGTTGGAGTAGGTGATTTGGACCTGACCTTGTTTTGCCACTAGATATGATCACAGTTGATTACTGAAGTTTAAAATCCTCTTCCTGCTTTACTCCCCTTTGCCTTTAGCCATTACTACTACATCTAACTCCTTTCTAAATATATGTAATGAATTGGCCTCTGTTACTTCCACTGGTTCAGAACCTCACCTTTGCTGAATAAATCTCTCCTCTGTTTTATTCTAAACTGCCTGTTACTCCTGATGCTGGACAATGCTTCACTGGTATATTTGAGGAACTCTGCAAGCCATGAATATGTTTGTGGTCTTCTTGCACCTTGCTGGAGGTGGGGGTGTTGGTGGGGGGGGGGGAGGATGATGTGCTTCCATTTCAGTTGAATGATACCTCAGGTGGCTGTGGATGACATATTGGCGGTGGGGGGGGGGGGGTCTACAAAATCAGCAGTAGGTGCCTCATGAGTTGGTTGGGCAATATGGGAGCTGGTGGGGTTCACTGATACCGGGGCATCATTTGGACCGATGTGTGTAGCTGATCTGAACAACGATAAGAGGAAGTCACAGAATTACAAGAATTAAGAGTTGGAAAGGGTGGTGTGGCGGCAGCGAGAGCCCGTTGGCATTCTCCGCGGCTGGAACTTACCCGTGATTGGTCTCTGCTCGACTTTCGGCGTCCAGAATCCGGCGAGACATCTGTAGCTGTACCGCAGAATGAATAGTGCCGATGACGGTCGCTGTTCTTCCTATGAGGCTGCCACGGAGATCCAACAGCTGAGTTACCGGCGGCGAGGGTTACGTGTATCAATCACATCCTTTGGGGCTGTCGACGAGCTGAGGTGTCAGTGTAGGGGCAACCGGCTGGGGGTTGCCCGGGATCCCCCCGCGGCTTGACGGCTGGTTACGTCACAGGGGTGGTATTGTAACGAAACGGCAGCGTGAAGCCAGTGGCGCCTCTCCTGCTGCCACGAAGGACCAGGGGTGAGACAGTCTGGCTTCCCACTGATCGGCCCGGAGCTGCTGCATCAAGGTCAGATGCTCCATTCCTCTTGCTTCCCTTAATCAGCGCCTACGGAAATTTGAAACCGTGTTACTTTCCGAATCAGTCCCCTCAGCATCCTAATCACCGATTCCGCCGCAGCTCTTGTCCCACATCGAACCGAGATCCGACCACTTACTCTCCCGGGTTGAGTTCGCACTTTGTACTCCGCTGGAAGTCTTTTGTTTAGGTAGCATTTTTAAAAATTATTTTGCAAAGTGTATTTTAGTATTCTTTATTTACTACGCGTGGCCAATTTATGCAATTTAACTCTCCTTTCAAGACGCCTTCCTCCGCCCCAAGCCCTTTCCACTCATTTAAATGCTTTTGAAGAGTAGTTATTGTTATAATTCAGGAATCACAATTAATTTGCCCGTGACGTAGAAACATAGAAAATAGGTTCAGGAGTAGGCCATTCAGCCCTTCGAGCCTGCACCGCCATTCAGTATGATCATGGCTGATCATTCAACTCAGAACCCTGTACCAGCCTTCCCTCCATACCCCCGATCCCATTAGCCACAAGGGCCATATCTAACTCCCTCTTGAATATAGCCAATGAACTGGCCTCAACTGTTTCCTGTGGCAGAGAATTCCACAGATTCACCACTCTCTGTGTGAAGAAGTTTTTCCTCATCTCGGTCCTAAAAGGCTT
Organism: Mobula hypostoma; assembly: GCF_963921235.1. Lineage (NCBI taxonomy): Eukaryota > Metazoa > Chordata > Chondrichthyes > Myliobatiformes > Myliobatidae > Mobula > Mobula hypostoma. The sequence goes on from NC_086125.1 coordinate 18,393,308, forward strand.
CCCCTTTATCCTCAAAGTGTGACCCCTCGTTCTGGACTTTGTGACATACGCACACAAATGTTAAACTGGATAAAGTGGAAGTTGAGATGGTGGGAGAATCTAGCACCAGAGTGTAGAGCCTCAGGTCAGAAGAAATGGATTATTGGGGGGAAATATGAACGTTTATAGACAGATTCTTGGGCCAGTGTTCTTGCCCTCTTAAAAATACGCCATTTACTTTGTGCCCCTCCTCATTCTTCTCATCTTAATCTCTATAAAATGTTGTATGCTTATCATGTTTCTGTCTATATTTGGGTCAACTGAGTAGAGTAGAGAAGAAATGGTTAGCTTAAGAATGAAATTAAGAGAGCCAGAAGGGGCCATGAGAAGGTATTGGTGGTCAGGATTAAGGAAAACCCCAAGGCATTCTACAAGTATGTGAAGAGCAAGAGGATAAGACGTGTGAGAATAGGACCAATCAAGTGTGACAGTGCAAAAGTGTGTATGGAACTGGAGGAAATAGCAGAGGTAATAAATGAATACTTTGCTTCCGTATTCACTATGGAAAAGGATCTTGGCAATTGTAGGGATGACTTGCAGTGAACTGAAAAGCTTGAGCATGTAGATATTAAGGAAGATGATGTGCTGGAGCTTTTGGAAAGCATCAAGTTGGATACGTCACCGGGACCGGATGGGGTGTACCCCAGGCTACTGTGGGAAGCGAGGGAGGAGATTGCTGAGCCTCTGACAATGAATTTTGCATCATCAATGGGGATGGGAGAGGTTCCGGAAGATTGGAGGGTTGCAGATGTTGTTCCCTTATTCAAGAAATGGAGTAGAGATAGTCCAGGAAATTATAGGCCATTGAGTCTTACTTCAGTGGTTGGTAGGTTGATGGAGAAGATCCTGAGAGGCAGGACTTATGAACATCTAGAGAGGCATAATATGATTAGGAATAGTCAGCATGGTTTTGTCAATGGCAGGTCATGCCTCACGAGTCTGATTGAATTTTTTGAGGATGTGACTTAAACACATTGATGAAGGTAGAGCCGTAGATGTAGTGTATATGGATTTTAGCAAGGCATTCGATAAGGGACACCATGCAAGGCTTATTGAGAAAGTAAGGAAGCATGGGATCCAAGGGGACATTGCTTTGTGGATCCAGAACTGGCTTGCCCACAGAAGGCAGAGTGTGGTTGTAGATGGGTCATATTCTGCATGGAGGCCGGGGACCAGTGGTGTGCCTTAGGGATCTGTTCTGGGACCCCGACTCTTTGTGATTTTTATAAATGACCTGGATGAGGAAGTGGAGGGAAGGGTTAGTAAATTTGCTGGTGACACAAAGGTTGGGGGTGTTGTTGATAGTGTGGAGGGCTGTCAGAGTTTACAACAGGACATTGATCGGTTGCAAAACTGGGCTGAGAAGTGGCAGATGGAGTTCAACCCAGATAAGTGTGAGGTGATTCATTCTGATAGGTCAAATATGATGGCAGAATATAGCAGTAATGGTAAGACTTCTGGCAGTGTGGAGGATCAGAGAGATCCTGGGGTCCGAGTCCATAGTTCACTCAAAACTGCTACGTAGGTTGACTCTGTTGTTAAGAAAGCATATGGTGCAATGGCCTTCATCAATCGTGGGATTGAGTTTAAGAGCTGAGAGGTAATGTTGCAGCTATATAGGACCCTGATCACACCCCACTTGGAGTACTGTGCTCAGTTCTGGTCACCTCACTACAGGAAGGATGTGGAAACCATAGAGAGAGTGCAGAGGAGATTTACAAGGATGTTGCCTGGATTGGGGAGCATGCCTTATGAGAATAGGTTGAGTGAACTCGGCCTTTTCTCCTTGAAGCGATGGAGGATGAGAGGTGACCTGATAGAGGTGTACAAGATAATGAGAGGCATTGATCGTGTGGATAGAAGGAGGCTTTTCCCCAGGGCTGAAATGGCTGGCATGAGAGGGCACAGTTTTAAGGTGCTTGGAAGCAGGTACAGAGGAGATGTCAGGGGTAAGTTTCTTACACAGAGGATAGTGAGTGCATGGAATAGGCTGCCGGCAACGGTGGTGGAGACGGAAACGATAGGTTCTTTTAAGAGACTCCTGGATGGCTACATGGAGCTTATAAAAGTAGAGGGCTATGGGTAAGCCTAGGTAATATCTAAGGTAGGGAAGATAGGGACATGTTCGGCACAGCTTTGTGGGCCAAAGGGCCTGTATTGTGCTGTATGTTTTCTATGTTTCAATTTTTAATTTGTAAGATCAGAACCATGTTAGACGTTGGTGTCTCTCTCCCCCCCACCGCCCCGGGAACAACAAACCGAGAAATAGCTGGACTGATTTCAGGCTGGGATGGAATTCACCTTATGTAAGAAGGACACGCAAAGTTTATTAGATTCGGAATGGCTTCCTAGTCTCATTACGATTACATACCGTGGAGTCAGAGAGTAATATTATATATTTCCACTCCAGCTTCCCTTTACCTGGCTCTTCATCTTTTTTTAAATTTACATAATCCTTGGAAGAACATGTATGCAGTGTTATGATGCCCATACACTTGAATTATTTGGGGAACGTACAGTGCCTATAAAATGTATTCACCCCCCTCTTAGAAGTTTTCATGTTTTATTATTTTACAACATTGAATCACAGTGAGATTTAATTTGTTTTTTTTGTCACTGATCAACAGAAAAGGCTTCTTTTGCATCAAAGAAAAAAGAGTTCTCTACAAAGTGATCTAAATTAATTACAAATATAAAACACAAAATGACTGATTGCATAAGTATTCACCCGCTTTACTATGACACCCCAAATCATCACTTGTGCAGTCAATTGGTTTTTGAAGTCACACAGTTAGTTAAATGGAGATCACTATGTGCAGTCAAGGTGTTTCAATTCATTGTAGGAAAAATACACCTGTATCTGGAAGGTCCAACTGCTGATGAGTCAGTGTCCTGGCAAAAACTACACCATGAAGACAAAAGAACACTCCAAACAACTCCGTGAAAAGGTTATTGAAAAGCACAAATCAGGAGATGGATACAAGAACATTTCCAAGTCACTAAATATCCTTTGGAGTATGATTAAATTAATCATCAAGAAATGGAAAGAATACGGCACAGCTGCAAATCTGCCTGGAGCAGGGGTTCTCAAAAACTGAGTAACCATGCAAGAAAGGGGCTAGTGAGGGAGGCCACCAAAAGATTTACGACAACTCTGGAGGAGCTGCAAGCTTCAGTGGCTGACATGGAAGAGACTGTGCATACAACAAGCTACCGGGTGCTTCACCAGTTGCGGCATTATGGGGACATGGCAAACAGAAAGCCACCTTTGAAAAAACAGCTCACATGAAATCTTGGCTAGAGTTTGCCAGAAGGCATGTGGGGGACTCTGAAGGCAGCTGGATAAGGTTCTATGGTCTGATGAAACCCAAATTCAGCTTTTTGGCCATCAGACTAAACACTATGTTTGGCGTAAGTCAAACACCGCACATTATCAAAAACCCACCATCTCTATTTTGAAGCACGGTGGTGGCTGCATCATGCTATGTGAATGTTTTGCTGTAGCAGGCCCTGGAAGGCTTGTGAAGCGGGAGGGAAAAGTGAATGCAGCAACATACAGGGAAATCCTAGAGGAAAACTTGATGCAGTCTGTAAGAGAACTGCAAATTGGGAGAAGATTTGTTTTTCAGCAAGAAGATGACCCCAAGCATAACGTCAAAGCTACACTGGAATGGCTTATAAACAAGAAAGTTAATGTCCTGGAGTGGCCAAGTCAGAGTCCAGCCTTCAATCCAACTGAGAATTTGCAGCTGGGCTTGAAAAGGGTTGTTCACTCACAATCCCCATGCAATCTGACAGAGCTTGAGCAGTTTTGTAAAGAAGAATGGGGAAAAATTGCAATGTCCAGATGTGCAAAGGTGATAGAGACCTATCCACACAGACTCAAGGCTGTAATTGCTGCCAAAGGTGTATCTACTCAATACTGACTTCAAGCAGGTGAATTCTTATGCATCCAATTATTTTGTATTTTATATTTGTAATTAATTTAGATCACTTTGTAGAGATCTGTTTTTACTTTGACATAAAAGGGTCTTTTTCTGTGGATCAGTGTCAAAAAAGCCAAATTAAATCCACTGTGATTCAATGTTATAAAACAATAAAACATGAAAACTTCTGGAGGGGTTTGAATTTATTTTTGTTGTCGTTGAGCGGTCACGTTATTCAGATGAAAGAGGAATGTCTGCCGAGACAAATCTTCTACTCCCAGCTTAAAGAAGGCAAACGTAAAAGACACGGACAACAGAAGAGATTCAAAGACGTCTTAAAAGCCAAAATGAAGAAATGTAACATCGACATCAACAATTGGGAGACCAATGTCAAGGACAAGAAACTCTGGCAAGCCATCATTCCGAGAAGGAACAGCAACTCTCGAAGCCAACGGATGTGCAGAATTAGAAGAAAAGAGAAAAAAATGGAAAGAGAGGCAGCAACAACCAAAGCCCAATCTGCCATCTGGAACTACCTGTCCTGAATGCGGAAGAACTTTCAAAGCCAAGATTGGACTCGTAAGCCACTTGAGAGCCCATAAGTAGATCTACAGAACGAAGACCATCATCCTCGACCTCGAGGGATAGCCGTGATGACGACGACGACATTGGCATTATTTGGGGAATGTATATACAATGTTTTGATACTTGTACACTGGAATTGCTTGGGGAACATATACTGTACACAATGTTATGATGCACATACGCTAGAATTGTTTGGGAAATGTATATTCAGTGTTATGATGCCCATATGCTGGCATTCTTTGGGGAACGTGTATACAATGTTATGATGCCCATATGCTGGCATTGTTTGGGAAAAACTAGATGTCTCATTTACTTTTCTTCCTGTAGTATTGGTTTTCTGACCAATCTACATTAGCACACAACCACAGCTTTCCCCCTGTTCTGCAGCCTATTATAACTCCATAATTAATAGATCAGGAATCTTCCATTTCTTCTCTGATTTGTTTCTTCCCAATAGTGGAGCAAATTTCTACCCTTTGGCTTTTTGTGATGATGTAAATATACTGTTTAAAAGTCTAAGTTTGGCTCCATCTAATGATAATGCATCAGCAAGATAGGTATGCATTCATATATTCTAATCAATTTTTTTTGGACGTCAATGTTCTCATGATTTGTAACTGTATTTCCAGTTAATCTCTACATTGGTACCACATATCTGCATCACATTCATGTGTCTATCTAAATGTCTCTTAAAAGTCTCTATAGAACGCAGAGCAATACAGCACAGGAACATGCCATTCAGTTCACAGAGTTCTGGCAAACCAATTAAATAGTAATCAAATGTCTAACTAAACTAATCTCTTCTGAATAAATGATGTACATAGACTTCCATTTTCCTCACATTCATGGCACGTGGCCAAATGGTTAAGGCGTTCGTCTCGTGATCTGAAGGTCGCTAGTTCGAGCCTCAGCTGTGGCAGCGTGTTTGTGTCCCCGAGCAAGGCACTTAACCACACATTGATCTAGTGTCTGTGCGAGAAGTGGCGCCCCACACAGACTTCCAATCTGCGCCTTGTAAGGCATGAAAATGCCCAACGCAGGCCTCTCGTGGTCTGAGTCGACGTTCCCTCCCTCCCTGCATTCAATAATTGCTATGTTCCCGCTAACTCCAATTATCTGCTTGTTGTTCACAGGATGCTATCTCTGTTAAGGCTTTCCACTGTGGGCCTCCTGATGATAATAGGGAGCTTGGACCACCCCCGCCTCCTAAGCGATGAAGTGGAGAGTGAAGAGTTGGAGAGTGAAGAGTTCAGGATAAGATGGAAGGAGCAGGAGTATCAGCCTAAGCTGGTGCCGGAACAATTCCAGGAAGAAATGGAAGAGAAAGCTAAACATGATTGTTATGTGAACATCAGTAAATTTGCAAAAATGGAAGATCCGAGAAAGGAGAGTTGGAGGACCAGGAATATTCTCTTTATTGTCACAGTCCTATTTTTGGGATTCTGGACGAAAGACATATGGCCATATATACCCCATGATGAAAACAGTGAGGAAGAAGAGGAGGAAGAAAAGGAAAATGAATTTCAACAAAGAATTTACAGTGATATTTTAAATATTCCTGCCAAAAGCGTGCTGGATCAGTTCTACAACATCTCTGTTCAGAAGATGAACCAGGAGCCAATGCAGATCCCTGAATTTGTAGAAGGTTTTGTGGACAATCTTTTAGAAGCTTGCAGGAATCAAATCCTGTTTGACTCTGAGCTGATCTTTGAAGACTGCACGGGCATTGGAAGTCAATTTGAGAAATGGGGTTGCAAGATGCCATCTGTATATGATATCTTGGTTCCAATTGTCCTCCAGGACAGATGTTGCTTTAAACCAGAGATTTGTTGCATCCCACCTGACAATCATAGTTATGGCAGGATTCTCATGGTCACACCAAGCAATGCTGTGTTGACCTGCCAGTGTTACAGCACAGAACCTGAAGGGCATGTGCTTTGCCTTATTCATAGCAAAGGACAGGAGTCTGATGTTCATGACAATTACCTAGCTTCTATCATGTGTATTGAGGGGTATTTGGATTATAAGAAAGTTGTGAAATTGTTCAGACTTGCATTATCCAACTCCTGGGACAAAATTTGTCATAAATATGATTTTAAAGTTACCTTCCACAAAATTACTGGTTGCTGTGGTTTACAAGTCCTCTATCAGTCAGAACAAACCATTCGCATAAAAGTCTTCCCTGCTGTGAGGCTGAAGGATTCAGAAGTCTACCTTGTACCTAGCTTTTCAGATTACTCCAAGGATGCTTCATTATCCACTACCTACTGGGACATTTCCTGTGCTGTCCATGAGTATAGGTTTCTGAAAATCATGGCCAAAAAAGTCCCCGAGAGCAGCTGTCATATTAAGTGCCTTAAAATACTGATCTTTCTAACCGAAAACTTGCGTAATTCTTCAGATCAGCGATATGTCCTTGGGTCCTATCTTTTTAAAACTGTCCTTATGCATCTGTTGCTAAGTCAGCCTCACTCAAAGTGGAAAGAATGTTACCTGGAACATAGGCTTAGAGATGTTTTGAAATACCTTGGAAATTGTTTGGATGAGAAACAGCTCCACCGATTTATGATTGGAAATCAAACTCTTTCTCAGCAAAGTGAAATTCCAGAAATGCTTCTCGAAACAGAACCTATTAATCTCTTCCGGTCATTTGCATCAGATCATGATTCTTACTGCCAGGCAGTTCTAGAATATCAGACAATATTAAAGGAGATGGGAAATTTAATGAGGGAATATATTAAAAATAATGCAGTCAGCTGATTTTGCCTTTGCTCCCATGCTGGGAGTGGAGTTCTGCTAAAAGTATAATCTTCTTTACCAAAATAAACTTTATTCATTATAAAAATATTCACAAGATTAAAACAGTGGAACATCTTTTTGTTCTTATACTCATAGACAATGTTTCATGCTAAATCAGTTTTTTATCACACCAATAGCACTGTTGCCATTCATGTGACCCCCTAGGGTAGTACACTACCACAATAATTCACCCAACCCAGCCTCTCTCTGTCCAATAGTGGAAGAACCCTACACTGTGGTCCTTCTCCACCAAGCCCTTGAGATGACTGCACCAAACTTCAGTGCATCCGTCCTGCAGCCTGGAATATTCCAGTCAGAGCATTTCGCTTTGCTCATCTTAATATGCTGGGAGACGATCAACTGTGGGTGACAAAAGGGTATACTTCACTGAGTTAGCAGCACTTGATGTCCATCTATGTCTGCAATGAAGATAGTCTTGACAGTCTGCTCAGGGAACCACCTCACAGTATGCATTGAGTCCTTCTCATGCACTGTCTGCAGAATGTTCCCTGTTGATCGCTGCCTGATGGATTATAAGGCACTGATGAGGCCTCACCTTGAGTATTGTGAACAGTTTTGGGACCCTAATCTTAAAAAGGATGCGCTAGCATTAGAGAGGGTCCAGAGGAGGTTCACAAGGATGACTCTGGGAATGAAAGGGTTATCATATAGAAAACCATAGAAAAACTACAACACAGAAACAGGCCTTTTGGCCTTTCTTGGCTGTGCCGAACTATTTTCTGCCTAGTCCCACTGACCTGCACACGGACCATATCCCTCCATACACCTCCCATCCATGTATCTGTCCAATTTATTCTTAAATGCTAAAAAAGAAACCGCATTTACCACCTTGTCTGGCAGCTCATTCCACACTCCCACCACTCTCTGTGTGAAGAAGCCCCCCCCCTAATATTCCCTTTAAACTTTTCCCCCTTCACCCTTAATCCATGTCCTCTGGTTTTTTTTTATATGAGGAACATTTGATGGCTCTGGGCCTGTACTCACTGGAATTTAGAAGGATGAGGGGGGACCTCATTGAAACCTTTCAAATGTTGAAAAGCCTAGACAGAGTAGATATGGAAAGGATGTTTCTTAGGGTGGGGGAGTCTAGGGCAAGAAGGTACAGCCTTGGGATAAAGGGTGTCCATTTAAACAGAGATGTGGAGAAATTTCTTTTACCAGAGGGTGGTGAATTTGTGGAATTTGTTACCACAGGCAGCCGTGGAGGCCAGGTCATTGGGACTATTTAAGGCAAAGATTGATAGGTTCTTGATTGGACACAGCATCAAAGGTTTCGGGGAGAAGGCCGGGGAGTAGGGCTGATGAGGGGGAAGAAGAAGGATCAGCCATGATTGAATGGCAGGGCAGGCTCGATGGGCCAAATGGCTTCATTTTATTCCTATGTCTTATGGTTTTATGGTCTTATACCAATAGAACAAAGGATGTTGATTTATATATTGTGTGAAAGGTGATGGAAAACTGGTGACTGCCTTGGCAGAGGAGTGAGGGGCAGGCCACTCCTGTGTGAAATACAGCAATACAGGGAAAATCTCACTCCTGATGGCCAGTTGTGGATGTCAATGAGAGGAAGCACCACTGCCACTGACTCCATTTTCATTTAACCTGCCGGTTGCACTCAATCAAAGTACAACTGTGTAAATGGTCTATAAGCTACCATTGTTACTTACCACCTATGTAACAGGAAGGATGTTATAAGGTACATTCATTTGAGAAAGAATGTTGTTCAATGCATCACAGTGATGCATGCATTAATATACTAGTTGCAAATATGAAAACACTGCTTTTCTGTGAACTAGGTATCAATTTTTCTATGGAATAAAGAACAATTTTCCAATGGGAGCTCCCAGATGCATTTTTCACCAACGTTAACTTAGCAGGTTAATAACATAAACACGAGGAGATCTGCAGATGCTGGAAATTCAAGCAACACACACAAAATGCTGGTGGAACGCAGCAGGCCAGGCAGCATCTATAGGAAGAGGTATAGTCGACATTTCGGGCCGAGACCCTTTGTCAGGGCTAACTAAAAGAAGAGATAGTAAGAGATTTGAAAGTGGGAGGGGGAGGGGGAGAACCGAAATGATAGGAGAAGAGATTTCGGGTTCTCCCCCTCCTCCTCCCTCTTTCAAATCTCTTACTATCTCTTCATTCAGTTAGTCCTGACGAAGGATCTCGGCCCGAAATGTCGACTGCACCTCTTCCTATAGGTTAATAACATGTTGGTGTTGTGCAATTCCATTGACTATAACATGGTGCACCAGAACAGCTGTTGAGAGGACTTTACAATATTTAGAATAAAATGGTGAGGCCAAACTATAGTTCGAATGTTGAAATTTCTGTCAAAAAGAGAGACAAAACACCTCCGAGATTTTGACCTTCGACTATTGCAGAGGCTGAGGTGACAGACAATCACCCACCTCACTGCCTCGCCCTCACCCAATGATATTGCCAAATGTGTATAACTATCGCAGTAACTGAGGTAATCGACGATCATACACGTCACTGTTTCACCCTCACCCAATGATACTTCATTCATCTCCACTGCCTCTACCCTCACCTAATGATATATTTCTAAATTTGCATAAAATTGCATTTATACTTTTTGATTGTGATGGTAGACACAATGAAAAAAGAAATGAATGGGTTATTCACTGTACATATTTTGTTTCCTGGGGTCCTTGTGTTTATTCAGATACAGTGGTCGAGAATTGGTAAAAAAAATGATAAATGTAATATACTGAAGATGCAATCAGACATTCAAATGTGCTAACTTTTTGTGTACACAAAGCACTGTATCATTTACCTGTTGACCAGAGACTATTATAGAAAGAATATGGCCACACCTTCAGTTCACATTTGATGGTATCACACAGAGGAAACAAACATTTTTCGTTTTGTTCATGTCATCTCAGGGACAAATTCAATGAGGTTGCTCTGCCAAGACTGCAAGAAATTGCAGAGAGTTGTGAGTGCAGCCCACATCAGCCTCTCCGGCATTAACTTTGTGTACACTGCCCACTGGTTTGGGTAAGCGGCCAACATCATCAAGGACCCCCTTCTGGCAGGGACGTTCTCTCTTCTCCCCTATCCCTTCAGGCAGAAGATACAAAAGCTTGACAGCCCATAGCACCAGGCTCAAGTACAGATCCTATCATGCTGTTACCGAACTCTTGAATGGATCTCATATTCACTAAGACAAATTCCTGATCTGCCATTTACTTCGTCATACCCCTTTCACCTTAGTTATCTACCTGCACTACAATTCTCCGTAATAGCAGCACTATGTTCTGCATTTCATTTTCTATTTACTGTGTCGACCTTCTTATTTATGGCACGGACTGTCTGGATGGTACACATACAAATGTTTTCACTGTATCTCGGTATATAACAATTGAATGCCAATGTCAAGAACTCATATTTAATGTCAACCATCTCTCTACACTCTCAGTCCTGCTGCAGAGTCTCAACCAGAAATATCAGGTATCCTCTTGCCCCTACAGATGCTGCTCGACCAGTGGATATTGTGTGGCATGCTGCACAAACTCATTACAGGTCAGCAATAGAGGCATTATGTTAGCCTGTATCTGCATGCATTTATTTTACAGGACAGATACGATACCACAGAAATCAAGGGTCAAAAATCTTACATAATTTTTACTTTTAAGATTGTTTGAAAACAAAATGAATATGCATATGGTTCATCCTGAAGGCTGAGACAATAACGTTTCTTCAGCAGCATTTCCACTCGTAAGTTCAAAGCAAAACTAGTCCTTATGAGGGATCTTGGTCCACAGCTGTTCACTCTGCTGACTCACGACTGTGCAGCAATACACAGCTCGAATCACATCTTCAAGTTCGCCGATGACACGACCATGGTGGGTCTCATCAGCAAGAATGATGAGTCAGCATACAGAGAGGAGGTGCAGCGGCTAACGGACCGGTGCAGAGCCAACAACCTGTCTCTGAATGTGAACAAAACAAAAGAGATGGTTGTTGACTTCAGGAGAGCACGGAGCGACAACTCTCTGCTAAACATTGTTCCATTGAGATCGTTAGAGGCACCAAATTTCTTGGTGTTCAGCTGGAGGAGAATCTCACCTGGTCCCTCAACACCAGCTCCATAGCCAAGAAAGCCCAGCAGTGTCTCTACTTTCTGTGAAGGCTGAGAAAAGTCCATCTCCCCCCCCCCCCCCATCCTCACCACATTCTACAGAGGATGTATCGAGAGCATCCTGAGCAGCTGCATCACTGCCTGGTTTGGGAATTGCACCATCTCGGATCGCAAGACTCTGCAGCGGATAGTGAGGTCAGCTGAGAAGATCATCGGGGTCTCTGTTCCTGCCATTACAGACATTTACACCACACGCTGCACCCATAAAGCAAACAGCATTGTGAAGGACCCCACACACCCCTCATACAAACTCTTCTCCCTCCTGCCATCTGGCAAAAGGCACCGAAGCATTTGGGTGCTCACGGCCAGACGGTGCAACAGTTTCTTCCCCCAAGCCACCAGACTCCTTAATACCCAGAGTCTAAACTGACATCTACATCATTTATTATTACATTATAATTTGTCCTCTACTGTGCCTATTGTCTTGTTTATTATTTATTATACCCCCTGCACTGTTTTGTGCAGTTTATGTAGTCCTGTGTAGGTCTGTAGTCTAGTGTAGTTTTACATAGTCTAGTGTAACTTTGTGTTGTCTCACTTAGTCTAGTGTAGTTTTGTCTTGTTTCATGTAGCACCATGGTCCTGGAGGAACATTGTTTCATTTTTACTGTGTACTGTGGCAGCAGCTTATGGTCAAAATGACAATAAAAAGCGACTTGACTTGACTTGAAACGAGGACTGTTTATTCTCTTCCATAGACACTTGCTGGATTTTGTGTGTCTCCGGTTTAAAGTATTAAGCAGTTTATGGTGTGTGCTAAATCCAGATCTGTGACAAATTAATTTCCTAACAATTGTGGGAAGTTCATAAGCTTACTCGCTTAAGGATTCCCAGGTCTCAAACTTTGCCTCAGTGGACGATTGCAGGTGAGGTTCAATTTCATCCAGCTGTACCTGTGACAAATGAAGCTACGAGAGTGCAGGTGATGGAATTTGGAGCCAAGCAAGCAACAAATGGAGGAATTGAGAGCATCAGGCAGCTACTGCATTTGCTTCCAGACTCCACCTTCCTTTTCTAAAAGACTCCATCAATGGCAGCTCTTGTTTGCCTCCACCAATCACCCCCAGCCTCTGTCACTATTTCCACTTCCCCCCATTTAACTCTCTGACAATCAATTTTCCTCATCCGGATCCACTGATTCCTTGCTGGATATTCCCCTCTTCCTTTATATCGGCTGTATCACATAGAGTGATAGAGTCCTAGAGAAGTACGGCACAGAAACAGGCCCTTTGGCCCATCTATTTCATGCTGAATCTGCCTACTCCCATTGTCCTGCACTGGACCATAGCCTTCCATCCACATACCTATCCAAACTTCTCTTAAACATTGAAATCGAGCTCGCACGCACCACCTGTGCTGGCAGCTCATTCCGCACTTTCCTCTACCAATTTCAGTCCAATTGAATTGTCTCAACACAAAACCACGACTGTATATTTCCCTTTACTGATGTACCCTGAGCACTTAGCTCCTCCATCTGGCATTCTCCTTACGTTTGGAACGGTCATACCAGGGACGATAACAAGAGAAATTCCAGGATTCAGGATTGTTTACTGTCATTTTTCAATACATGAGTGTAAAGGAGAATAAAATGATGCAGCATTAAAAACACAATAAGCATAAAAAACACAACAAATATAAACCTACAAGCAATCCTGTAAAACACAGCATGCAAGTAACAGTTGAGTGTGCCCATATATACATAAGATTAGGTTATATACATAAACAACAGGAATTCTGCAGATGCTGGAAATTCAAGCAACACACATCGAAGTTGCTGGTGAATGCAGCAGGCCAGGCAGCATCTCTAGGAAGAGGTACAGTCGACATTTCAGGCCAAGACCCTTCGTCAGGACTCTGGGCCCTTTTTACACACCTGTCTCTGTAAGTGTCCTGAATAGTGGGAAGATCACATCTACAGATGTGCTGGGCTGTCCACACCACTCTCTGCAGAGTCCTGTGATTAAGGGAAGTACAGTTCCCATACCAGGCAGTGATGCAGCCAGTCAGGATGCTCTCAACTGTAACCCTATAGAAAGCCTATACCAAACTTCTTCAACCATCTGAGGTGAAAGAGGTGCTGTTGTGCCTTTTTCGCCACACATTTGGCATGGTTTAGTGATCGATAGCAAGTATTATTTTGACTTTTTTACTACTTCATTAACTATTTTTCTTTCTTTCTGTATTTCATTGTCCATATAACTCTCATAAAGTAATTTCTTATGGGGTTTAACACATGTATAACACCTGTTTGCAGATACCCCTTGCTGCTGAATCAGAAAGGAACAAGAAACCACTTTAAAAGATTTTTATTACACAATCAGTGTAGTCAACAGTATTCAGCAGAATGTTCTGCAAACAATTGGGCATGCCCCCAGGCAGGACTAAGTTTAAGTTGGACAACACTCATGGCTTTGGAGTGAAGGCCAACATATTATGTGAGTATGACCTCCCATATATGAACTTAGTCCTGCCTATTGGAGAACGTGGATGGAGGGCAGTCATGGTGACGTCCCTGGTATAGTAGCAAGTTTTAAATAAGTTAGGGCTTGCTAAACAGAAGGAAAGCAAGGAGGTTTGGATCTTGTTATTCGCTAGGTAAAAATATATAGAACATATTGAGAGCAAGAGATTGCCACCTTTACTGTGGTAACTCTAGAAAGGCAGAAGGTTGTCTTGAGTGAACTGGCTAAGTCAACAATGAACAGAACAACAAAGCCAAAACCCAGCAAAAGCACGCTCGCTTGTCAGGAGGCTTTGGGAAGGCTGACAGATCAGGGTCTGGATCTCATCAAACTAAGGAGCTAATGGCTAAGGTTTGGGGCTCCAAAAGGTGGGATAGCAATATTTGCTCTGATCCTGAAACGGTGTTGCGATGGTCATCAGGACCACCCCCAGCAGCGCACGTGTGGAGTTTCACGCATAAGAATCTGACAGTATTCATCTGCCCGGTGATGCTCCATAGTCATAAAACAACAATTGCCCTGGATGGCGAACAAATGGTACTCGAGGAAAGAGTGAACAGAACATGGAAGTCTGAAGAGAATGGGGCAATGTGGGATAAATATATGCAAAAGACTGGGGAAACCCCACAATACGTGGTTAACTTGATTGTGGGTTAAGGGTGCATCTAACTATGGAGGAGATTAACAACTTTCTTTCTCTTTCTATATAGGATATTCTTAACAATTAGATATGAAATGAAAATGGGGAGCCCTATAGACTTCTTTGTGTGAGACTGACATGCTCTTTTGAGGGTTTACCCTTCCACAGTAGACTAGGAAAAACAGGGCACACCTCAGGTGAGGGAATTATGATGGCCTGATCATACAGGAGTTTATTGCATCCACCATTATCAGTTATACCAAGGCAGAGTGTGTGGGCCGTGTCTCCCAGAAGCATCTTCTCAGTGTAACACCTCGCTGATGGAAAGCAAAGGGTTTTGAGGTCAAAGGGAGGTATGGGTGGAACTAAAAGTAGCACAGGCTGTAACCCCCACCTGGCCTGCAGAGAGATGTTTCAGACCCTGTTGATACCAGGAGTGAAAAAGGCAAAGACCGATGATAAGCCCACGGAACCATTTATGCTGTATGGAAACATCATCGTGATGAGGAGGAAGCCTCTTCTAATAAGGGAGCTGAGCCCAGTGCCCCAGGCTGAGGTAGAAAGAATAGTGAAAACAATGATTGACAGCAGGGGCAAGTTAATGGGTGCGGGTAGGTACAGCATCCCCCAGCCTGTTGGCCAGGGTCTCCTGGCAGTCAGAATGATGGAGCCCCTCCACCAGGGGAGAGCTGAGACCTTGTGTAGTTAACACTTTATAGTGGAAGGACAGAAACAAGCAAAGGGTTAATGCTCTGTTCGAGTGATTGGCTATTGGGGAGGAACTGCTGATAGAAACCCAAATACTGATAAACACGTTATGTGAAGGCACACAGTAATTGGAATAAAAGTTCTGCAGGGACAGACAGTGCAGACAAAATTGGGAAATTTCATATTTGGCATCTTTAAGGCGACTGCTTTAGTTAGGCTAGTGAAATTGGGTTAGGGTTTCACCCCAAACTGTTGACTGTTTAGTCCCCTCCATAGATGCTGCCTGACCTGCTGAGCTCCTCCAGCATTTTGTGTGTTGCTCTGGATTTTCAGCATCTGCAGAATCTCTTTTGTTCATGAAAACAATCCAATTTAGTTTATCCACTTTTCCAAAGAAACATTTTGATAAAATCCTTGTCTCTATTTCTGAAGGCTAGATCCTATAGGTATCTTGAACCGCTTTCTCAACTTGCCCTGTCGCTTCAAACAAACCATGATCATCATGGTTTCCTGTACTTGTAATAGAATGGTGCTCTCTTTTCATTCTTATAGAATACATCCTGTTTCTTGGCACTAAATATCACATGAGAGCTGTTTAACATTTACACCACCATATTTGAAATTTATTACTATCAAGGTCATAGAGAAATACAGGCCATTCAGCCCATCGAGTGTGTTTCACCATTTCAACATGGCTGCTTTATTATCCATCATAACCCCATTCTCCTGCCTTTGACACCTTGATTAATCAGCAATCTCTCAACATCCGCTTTAAATATACCCAATGACTCGGACTCCACAAGTGTTTGTGGCAATAAATTCCACAGATTCTCCACCCTCTGGCTAAAGAATCCTCATCTTAGCCAGGGCATCAAAGGTTATGGTGAGAAGGCGGGGGAGTGGGACCAAATGGGAGAACAGATCAGTTCATGATAAAATGGCGGAGCAGACTCGATGGGCTGAATGGTCGACTTCTGCTCCTTTGTCTTATGGTCTTATGATCTCATCTGAATGGACGTTCCTTTATCCTGAGGCTAAGCCTTCTGGTCCTAAACTCCCCCACTAAGGGAACATCCTCTCCACATCCACTCTATCTAGGCCTTTAAATATGTGACCGGTTTCAATGAGATTCCCCCCTCACTTTTCTAAACTCTGGCAAGTACAAGGCTGAAGCCATCAGAAACAGCTCATATGTTAACCCCTTCACTCCTAGAGTTACTCTTGGGAACTTCCTCTGGACCTTCTCCAATGCCAGCACATCGTTGCTTAGATAAGAGGTGTCAAAACGGCTCACATTACTGCAGGTGCAATCTAACTAATGCCTTACAAAGCCTCAGCGTTACATCCTCGCTGTTATGTTCTAGTCCTCTTGAAATGAATACTAACATGCCTTCCTTAGTAAATCCAGGCAGGGCCAGGAAATCTGAAGGGACGAGTGGGTCAGGATAAATTACCTCATACACAACCTGAACCTTTCCTCAGGATAGGCCATTCTGCCCATCAATCTGTACAAACTCTCATCCTCATTTACAGGAGCCTGAAAACCAGAAGGTGACCACTAAGCCCCTCAGTCCTGTCCCTGGATTTCCGCCTCTGCCACTTGCCAGTGAGCTTGAGATGATTTGACGTGGCTGAGAAATTATCGCAGGGGGGCCAGGGTTTCAGATTTCCAGTGCATTGAGATCTCTTCTGGGGAAGTTTTGAGCTGTATGAAAAGGACAGATTACACTTGAACCCGAGAGAGATCAATATTCTTGTGGGCAGTTTGCTAGAGCAGTTGGCGAGGATTTAAACTAATTTGGAAGGTGGATGGGACTGAGGATGGGGAAGTTGGTGTAATGCAGTGTGCAGTGAGACTGAGGAAGGACTCACAGACGATTGGGTAAAATCGCAGTCAGTGAAACATGGGGGCAAAATCGAAAAGGGTGATGAATACAGAACTGAAGGTTTTATATTTGAATGCACAAAGAACGCAGAATAAGGTAGATTATCTTTTGGCATTCCTAGAGATTGCAGTTATGATCTGGGAATCGCCAAGTCGTGGCTGAAATATCATCTTTGGGAGCTTAACATAGAAACATAGAAACATAGAAAATAGGTGCAGGAGTAGGCCATTCGGCCCTTCGAGCCTGCACCGCCATTTATTATGATCATGGCTCATCATCCAACTCAGAACCCCGCCCCAGCCTTCCCTCCATACCCCCTGACCCCTGTAGCCACAAGGGCCATATCTAGCTCCCTCTTAAACATAGCCAATGAACTGGCCTCAACAGTTTGCTGTGGCAGAGAATTCCACAGATTCACCACTCTCTGTGTGAAGAAGTTTTTCCTAATCTCGGTCCTAAAAGGCTTCCCCTCTATCCTCAAACTGTGACCCCTCGTTCTGGACCTCCCCAACATCGGGAACAATCTTCCTGCATCTAGCCTGTCCAATCCCTTTAGGATCTTATACGTTTCAATCAGATCCCCCCTCAATCTTCTAAATTCCAACGAGTACAAGCCCAGTTCATCCAGTCTTTCTTCATATGAAAGACCTGCCATCCCAGGAATCAATCTGGTGAACCTTCTTTGTACTCCCGCTATGGCAAAGATGTCTTTCCTCAGATTAGGGGACCAAAACTGCACACAATACTCCAGGTGGTCTCACCAAGGCCTTGTACAACTGCAGTAGTACCTCCCTGTTCCTGTACTCGAATCCTCTCACTATAAATGCCAGCATACCGTTCGCCTTTTTCACCGCCTGCTGTACCTGCATGCCCACTTTCAATGACTGGTGTATAATGACACCCAGGTCTCGTTGCACCTCCCCTTTTCCTAATCGGCCACCATTCAGATAATAATCTGTTTTCCTATTTTTGCCACCAAAGTGGATAACTTCACATTTATCCACATTAAATTGCATCTGCCATGAGTTTGCCCACTCACTCAACCTATCCAAGTCACCCTGCATCCTCTTAGCATCCTCCTCACTGCTAACACTGCCACCCAGCTTCGTGTCATCCGCAAACTTGGAGATGCTGCATTTAATTCCCTCATCCAAGTCATTAATATATATTGTAAACAACTGGGGTCCCAGCACTGAGCCTTGCGGTACCCCACTAGTTACCGCCTGCCATTCTGAAAAGGTCCTGTTTATTCCCACTCTTTGCTTCCTGTCTGCTAACCAATTCTCCACCCACACCAATACCTTACCCCCAATACCGTGTGCTTTAAGTTTGCACACTAATCTCCTGTGTGGGACCTTGTCAAAAGCCTTTTGAAAATCCAAATATACCACATCCACTGGTCCTCCCCTATCCACTCTACTAGTTACATCCTCAAAAAATTCTATGAGATTCGTCAGACATGATTTTCCTTTCACAAGTCCATGCTGACTTTGTCCGATCATTTCACCGCTTTCCAAATGTGCTGTTATCACATCCTTGATAACTGACTCCAGCAGTTTCCCCACCACCGACGTTAGGCTAACTGGCCTATAATTCCCCGGTTTCTCTCTCCCTCCTTTTTTAAAAAGTGGGGTTACATTAGCCACCCTCCAATCCTCAGGAACTAGTCCAGAATCTAACGAGTTTTGAAAAATTATCACAAATGCATCCACTATTTCTTGGGCTACTTCCTTAAGCACTCTGGGATGCAGACCATCTGGCCCTGGGGATTTATCTGCCTTCAATCCCTTCAATTTACCTAACACCACTTCCCTACTAACATGTATTTCACTCAGTTCCTCCATCTCACTGGACCCTCTGTCCCTTACTATTTCTGGAAGATTATTTATGTCCTCCTTAGTGAAGACAGAACCAAAGTAATTATTCAATTGGTCTTCCATGTCCTTGCTCCCCATAATCAATTCACCTGTTTCTGTCTGCAGGGGACCTACATGTCTTTCCCAGTCTTTTCCTTTTCACATATCTATAAAAGCTTTTACAGTCCGTTTTTATGTTCTCTGCCAGTTTTCTCTCATAATCTTTTTTCCCCTTCCTAATTAAGCCCTTTGTCCTCCTCTGCTGAACTCTGAATTTCTCCCAGTCCTCAGGTGAGCCACTTTCTCTGGCTAATTTGTATGCTACTTCTTTGGAATTGATACTATCCCTAATTTCTCTTGTCAGCCACGGGTGCACTACCTTCCTTGATTTATTCTTTTGCCAAACTGGGATGAACAATTGTTGTAGTTCATCCATGCAACCTTTAAATGCTTGCCATTGCATATCCACCGTCAATCCTTTAAGTGTCATTTGCCAGTCTATCTTAGCTAATTCACGTCTCATACCTTCAAAGTTACCCCTCTTTAAGTTCAGAACATTTGTTTCTGAATTAACTATGTCACTCTACATCTTAATGAAGAATTCCACCATATTATGGTCACTCTTACCCAAGGGGCCTCTCACGACAAGATCGCTAATTAACCCTTCCTCATTGCTCAAAACCCAGTCCAGAATAGCCTGCTCTCTAGTTGGTTCCTCGACATGTTGGTTCAAAAACCATCCCGCATACATTCCAAGAAATCCTCTTCCTCAGCACCTTTACCAATTTGGTTCACCCAGTCTACATGTAGATTGAAGTCACCCATTATAACTGCTGTTCCTTTATTGCACACATTTCTAATTTCCTGTTTAATACCATCTCGGACCTCACTACTACTGTTAGGTGGCCTGTACACAACTCCCACCAGCGTCTTCTGCCCCTGAGTGTTACGCAGCTCTACCCATATCGATTCCACATCTTCCCAGCTTATGTCCTTCCTTTCTATTGCGTTAATCTCTTTTTTAACCAGCAACGCCACCCCACCTCCCCTTCCTTCATGTCTATCCCTCCTGAATATTGAATATCCCTGAACGTTGAGCTCCCATCCCTGGTCACCCTGGAGCCATGTCTCTGTGATCCCAACTATATCATAATCATTAATAACAATCTGCACTTTCAATTCATCCACCTTATTACGAATGCTCCTTGCATTGACACATAAAGCCTTTCCAAGGGTACGTTGTGTCAAAAGGAAAGGCAAGAAGGCAGAGAGGGTGGGATGGCTCTGTTGGTAAGAATAAAATCAAGTCATTAGATAGGTTACATAGGATCGGAATATGCAGAGTCCCTGCGGGTAGAGTTAAGAAACTGCAAGGGTAAATATAGGAAGGAGATTGAAAATGTAGCAGAGTGGTGCCATAATAACAACCTCTTACCCAAAATCAGCAAGACCAAGGAGCTGACTATTGACCAGAAGGAGGAAACAAGAGTTCCACAAGCCAGTCCTCGTCGGAGGATCAGCAGTGGAGAGAGTCGCCAACTTTAAATTCCTCTGTGTTACTATTTCAGAGTATCTGTCCTGGGCCCAGCATGCAAGTGCATTTGCAATGAAGGCACGTCAAGGCCCCTACTTCGTTAGGAATTTACGTAGATTCGACATGACATCTAAAATTTTGACAAACTTCTATGGATGTGCAATGGAGAATACATTGACTGACAGCATCATAAACTGGTACGGAAACACCAATGGCCTTGAACAGAAAACTCTACAAAAAGTAGTGGATGCAGCCCAGTCCATCATGGGTAAAGCCCTCCCCACCCAGAGCACAGCTACGTGGAAATGGTGCCCCAACAAAGCAGCACCCGTCGTCAGGGACCCCCACCACCCGGAACATGTTTTATTCTCGCTGCTGCCATCAGGAAGAAGGTATAGGAGCTTCATGACTCGCACCATCTGGGTGAGGAATAGTTATTACCCCACAACAATCATCTTCCTAACCAATGGGCATAACTTCACTCGCCCTATCATTGAAATGTTCCCACAAACTATGGATTCACTTTCAAGGACTCCATCTCATGTCTGTAATATTTGTTGTTTATTTATTCATTATGATTGTTTCTTTCTCTATTTGCACAGTTTGTGTCTTTTGCACACTGCCCACGTTGCTGCAGTCTTCTCATTGATTCTATTGTGATTATTATCCTATCATGGACTTACTGAGTATGCCTGGAAGAAAATGAATCTCGGGGTTGGAGATGGTGACATATATATACTTTGATAATAAATTTACTTTGAACTTTGAACCTGTTGCTCTCCGTGATAACAGATTGCAATGGTCACTATTCTGTGAGTGATGAGACTTCTGTCCTGACTTTCTGTAGACTGAATAAGGTAATGAGTTCTCTGTGGTTTTGTCCCAGGCATTCCTCATGGCTTTCGGCCAAATAAGAATGCCAAGGGTAGTTAAACTCCTTCTTCCATGCTCTTAACCGAATTTTGGTTCATTTTCACTGACTTCAAAGGGCTGTATCTCACACAGCTTGTTGTTTCAATACAACGCTCACCTCTAAAGCATGAGAGCAGATTGGTAGGCAAATATTTGATGGAGCAGGGTCAGAAACCAAAGAGGGTACAGCATGATGCAGGGCTTTGGGGCCCCAGAAAGAGATGGGGGCCAGAGTTTATTGGTGAGAAGGAAATCAGACCAGAAGGATTTGGGTACGAATGAAAGATCAGCAACATTTGGAAACTGATTGACTGAAAAAATGTTGGTTATTTCTGAAAAATGCTAGAGAAACCCGTGGGTCAGGCAGCAACTATGGTGAGGAATAAATAGTCAACGTTTCGGGCACAGATCCTTCTCCATGTCTGGTCTGTTTATTCCTCGGTTTAGATGCTGCCTGACCTGCTGAGTTACAGCAGCACTTCGTGTGTGCTGCTCTATATTTCCTACAAATGCAGAATCTCTTGTCTCTGTTGACATTGAGTATATGATCTGTGCCAGCTTACTGCTGAGTGTTCTACATAAAAGTATGGACTGCCTTTGTGGCATGTGGCGTGGAGCCGGTGCTTGAACACTCCGCGGAAGCCTGGTTTTGATGGAGAAGTAGAAATACGTCTCCATCAAAGGAGGTGTAAGGCGCTCCTTCCCTCCGATAACTGCAGGTCACCCTTCGGCCCGAGTAACAGATGCTTAATCCCCCGATTAGGGCCACGGGAAGCACTGGGAGCAGGTGGTGGATGGTCGTATGAGCAGCTGGTGTATATCACAAGGTCCTGGTTATGCGACCACTGACGCCAGGCAGGCAATCTCTGAAGAGTATTGATAATGGCTCGGGTCACCCCTCTTGCAGAAACTACCCTGAAGAAGGCAAGAGCAAACCACTTCCGTGGAGAAAACAACCAGAACAACGACACAGCAATTAAATTTACCCAGGAACCTCCGCGCCTCAGAATTCACGTGGTGACCAGTTGATCAAATGCGCAGGCGCAGGGGGTCACAGCTCGGGCCGGGAAATCGCGCATGCGCTCAATGGACTAAAACCTCGGCAGAACCGGCAGCAGGTAGGACAGGGTTTTCATCTGCTTCGGCTTCCCCTCCCCGACAAAAAGAACGATTACTGTGACCTCCGCACAATCTGTGATCCCACAAACCCTGGCAGTCCCAGTCTATCACTTTCCTCTCAGGCCCACGATCCGGGTCCAGGGAGTTTTCTCCTGATGAACAAAAGTGTTTGCGCCATTTCTGCCGCGCATGCGCAGCACTACAACCGAGGCGGATAGACGGGTATCTGTTTCGTGGGGTATTCTGGGTATGAAGGCAGTCATTGGTGACACTGGCAACGTTTCCCCCCGCAAATCCCTAGGGTATGATTGGGAGCGGATGGATCTCTCAGCTGAGTTTCGGCTTTCTAAATCCAAAGATAGGAACTCGGAACAAAAATAATCTCAGTGAAGAGTCTACTTTCCAGTTAATGAAAATGTTAATTAGTGTTCCACAGGGGAAAATATATATATATATTCCTTCCATCAGCGTTAGTTTTTGAGAACATCACGTTCGTTATCTCTTTTCTTGTTCTGTCCTTTCTACCTGCGAGTGCAAGTTTTGTACCAGTCTTTTTGTGTGCAAAGTATCAAACACCTTTATCCTGGGAAATAAGTAACCTGTAGCTTTCACATCACAAAAGTGCCACACTTCAGTGAGAAGGACTACAACCCTTCACATTCATTGGCATTGCCATCAGTCAGGAAAGACAGGTGGATGATATGGCAAAACTACAGGCAGTGCAATGGGTTGCAGTATAAGCGGGGACAAAATTGTAAAGGGAGATAAATGCAGGAATGAAGGTGTTATATTTGAATGCACACAGTATATGAAATAAGATAGATGATCTTGTAACACAGTTGGTGGTTGGCAGATATGACGTAGTCATTGCTGAAAGATGATTGTAGTGGGAGCTTAATATCCAAGAAACAGTGTATCAAAAGGACAGGTATTTAAGAAGAGGAGGAGGAGTGGCCCTGCTGGTTTAAAAATGAGATCAAATCTTTCGAAAGAGATGACATAGGATCAGAAGATATAAAATCCTTGTGAGTAGAGTTAAGAAACTGCAAGCTTACGAAGATTTTGATGGAAGTTATTTACAGGCCTCCGATCAGTAGCCAGGATGTGGTCTATAAATTACAACGGGAGAGAGAAAAATCATGCCAATGTTACGTTAGTTATGGTGAATTTTAATCTGCAGATAGATTGGAAAAATTAAGTTGATGCTGGGTTCTAAGAGAGAATTTATGGAATGCCTATGAGAAGGGTTTTTGGAACAGCACATGGTTGTACCCACTAGGAGATCAGCATTTCTGGATTGGGTGTGAGTAATGAACTGGATATGATCAGGGAGCTTAAGGTGAAGGGACCTTCAGGAAACAGTGATCATAATACAATAGAATTCGCCCTGCAATTTGAGAGGGAGAAGCAAAAGTCAGATGTATCAGAATCAGGATTAATATCACTGGCATATGTTGTGAAATTTGTTAACTTAGCACAGCAGTACAATGCAATACATAATGTAGGGAAAAATAAATCAATTACAGTAAATATATGTATATTAATTAGTTAAATTAAAAATAGTGTCAAGAACAGAAATAATATTTTTAAAAGTGAGGTCGTGTGCATGGGTTCAATGTCTATTTGGGAATCGGATGGCAGAGCGGAAGAAGCTGTTCCTGAATTGTTGAGTGTGTGCCTTCAGGCTTCTGTACCTCCTGCCTGATGGTAACAATGAGGAGAGGACATGTCCTGGGTTATGGCAGTCCTTGATAATGGATGATGCCTTTCTGAGGCACCACTCCTTTAAGGTCTTGGAAGCTAGTACCCAAGATGGAGCTGACTAATTGTACAGTTTTTTGTAGCTTCTTTTGATCCTGTGCAGTAGCACCCCCTCCCCCAATACCAGACTGTGATGCAGCCTGTCAGAATGCTCTCCATGGCACATCTGTAGGTGTTTTCAAGTGTTTTAGATGCCAAACCAAATTTCCTCAAACTCCTAATGAAATATAGCTGCTGTCTTGCCATCTTTATAGCTGCATCGATATGTTGGGACCAGGTTAGATCCTCAGAGATCTTGACACCCAGGAACTTGAAATTGCTCACTCTCTCCACTTCTGATCCATCTATGAGGATTGGTTGATGTAATCAGCTCTTTCATCTTACTGACATTGAGTGCGAGGTTGTTGCTGCGACACCACTTAACTAGCTGGTATATCTCGCTCCTGTACGCCCTCTCGTCACCATCTGAGATTCTACCAACAATGGTTTTATCATCAGCAAATTTATAGATGGCATTTGAGCTATACCTAGCCACACAGTTGTAGGTATAATGAGAGTAGAGCAGCACACATCCCTGAAGTGCACCAGTGTTAATCATCAGTGAGGAGGAGATATAATTACCAATCTGTAGATGTGGTCTTCTGGTTAGGAAGTTAAGGATCCAATTGCAGAGAGAGGTACAGAGGCCCAGATTCTGTAGCTTATTGATCAGAATTGCTGGAATGATGGTGTTAAACGCTGAGCTATAATCAACGAACAGCATAATGACATAGGTGTTTGTATTATCCAGGAGATCTAGGGCTTTGTGAAGAGCCGTTGAGATTGTGTCTGCTATAGACCTATTGTGGTGATAGGCAAATTGCAGTAGATCCAATATTGCAGTGGAATAAAGGGAATTACAGAGACTTGAGAGAGGAGCCAGCCAAAGTTGATAGAAAGGGGACACTAGCAGGGATGATGGCAGAGCAGCAATGGCCGGAGTTTCTGGAATCAATTTGAAGGACGCAGGATAGATGCATCCCAAAGGAAGAGGAAGTATTCTAAAGGCAGGGTGACGCAACCATGGCTCACAAGGGAAGTCAAGGACAACATAAAATCAAAAGAGAAGGCATATAATATAACAGAACTAGTTGGAAGTTAGAAGATTGGGACATTTTTTTAAGAATAAGAGAAGGCAGATAAAATACCGTAAGGAAGGGGGTAAGATGAAATATGAAGGTAAGCTAGTCAATAATATCAAAAATATATTCAAAGCTTTTTCAGATATATAAAGAGTAAAAGAGAAGCAAGGTTAGATTCTGGACCACTGGAAAATGATGCTGGAGAGATAGCGATGGGGGACAAGGAAATGGAAAGATGGACTGAACAAGTATTTTGTGTCGGTATTCACTGTGGAAGACACTAGTATTATGCTGGAGGTTTGAGAGCGTCAAGGGGCAGAAGTGAGTGCTGTTGCTATTGCTAAGGAGATGATGCTTAGGAAACTGAAGCGTACGATGGTATATAAGTCACCTGGGCCTGATGTACTACACCCCAGGGTTCTGAAAGGGGTAGCTGATGAGGTTGTGGAGGCATTAACAATGATCTTTCAAGAACCAATTGGTTCTGGCATGTTAAGTGCCACTCCGCTCTTTAAGAAGGGAGGTAGGCAGAAGAAAGGAAATTATAGGCCAGTTAGTCTGACCTCAATGATTGAGAAGATGTTGGAGTCAATTGTTAAGGATGAGGTCTCAGGGTACTTGGAGGCACATGATAAAACAGGCTAAGATAGGCATGATTTCCTTAAGGGGAATTTTTGCCTGACAAATCAATTAGAATTCTTTGAAGAAATAACAAGCAGGACAGACAAAGGAGAATCGGTGGATGTTGTGTACTTGGATTTTCAGAAGGCCTTTGACAAGGTGACACTCATGAGGCTGCTAAACCAGTTGAGAGCCCATGGTATTACAGGAAAGATGCTAGCATGGATATCAGTGAGACCCGCTGCAGACTGGGAGATCAGTTTGTCAAGCACCTTCACGCCATCCGCCACAAAAAGCCGGACTTCCCAGTAGCTGCCCATTTCAATTCTACTTCCTATTACCATTCCAATATGTCCCTCTATGGCCACCTGTACTGCCACACATATTCTGTCTCGGTAGCCTCCAATCCGATGGCGTGAACATTGATTTCTCGAACTTGTGGTAATTGCCCTCCCCCTCTCCTTCACCATTCCCTCTTATACCTTCTCTCCTTACCCTCCCATCATCTCCCTCTGGTGCTCCTCCCCTTTCCCTTTCTTCCATAGGCTTCTGTCCTCTTGTATCAGGCTCTCTCCAGCCATTTATCTCTTTCATGAGTCAACTTCCCAGCTCTTTACTTCATCCCCTCCCCCTCTCCTGGTTTCACCTATCACTTGCCACCTTGTATTTCATCCTCCCCCTCTCCTGCTACCTTATCGTGACTTCTCCGCTTCCTTTCCAGCCCAAATGAAGGGTCTTGGCTCAAAATGTAGATGGTTTAGTCTTTCCATAGATGCTGGCCTGCTTTGCTGTTCCTCCGGTATTTTGTGTGTGTGTTCCATGAATAGAGTACTGGCTGATTGGCAGGAGGCAAAGTGTGGGAATAAAGGGATCCTTTTCAGATTGGCTGCCGGTGACTAGGGGTGTTCCACAGGGGTGTGTGTTAGGACTGCTTTTTATATTGTACTTAGATTATGAAATTGATTGCTTTATGGGCAAATATAGATAGATGGAGGGTTGGGTAGTGTTGAGGAAGCAGAGAGGCTGCAGAAAGACATACAGATTAGGAGAATAACGGGGGGCAAAGAGGTGGGCAGGTGGAATACGTTGTTGGGAAGCATATGGGCATGCACTTTGGAAGAAGAAATAAAAGCATAGACTATTTTCTGAATGTGGAGAAAATTCAAAAATCTAAGGTGCAAAGGGATTCTCATGCAGTATTCTCTAGATTTGCAGGTTGAGTTCGTGGTGAGGAAGGTGAATGCAATGTTAGTGTTCGTTTCAAGAGGACTAGATTATAAAAGCAAAGATGTAATGCTGAGGCTTTATAAGCACTAGTGGGCCTCATTCGTAGTATTGTGAGGAGTTTTTGGCCCCTTGTTTAGAAAACAGTATGTTGACATTGGAGAGGGTTCACAAAAATGATTTTAGGAATGAAATGAGTGTTCATATGAGCAACGATTGAAGGCTTTGCCCCTTTGTGCTTTAGGACATCATAGAATTTGAAATGATACTACAGGTTGACCTTCACTAATCCAACTACCTGTAATCGGTTCCTTCAATAATCCGCACTGATTTCAAATTTTCCGCGCAACTGTAATTTCAAATTTTCTGGGCCACTGTACCAATCTGCTGTGCATTGTTCTGGTTGCGCTAGATCTGTTCACGTGTTGGCGCGCTCTTGTAAGCACAGACAGGCGATCCCTGCTTGTTTTCCTGCATTTATTAATATCATTTGTGTGAGGCGTGGCCACCCAGTACCCGCCTGTCTCACCCGCCAGCGGCGGGAGAGCTGGCGCACGCTGGGTCGGTCCACCTTCTCGCCCGCCTGCCGGCAGTCGCGCACTGCCCTCCGGCGTCACTCGGCTGGTGCTCCATTCTCTTCTGCCTACGACCTCAGACCAGACGTGGTGACCCGCTGAATTTAAGCATGTTGCTCAGCGGAGGAAGCGAAACTGACGAGGATTCCCTCAGTAACTGCGAGTGCAGTGTAGTCTTTGGGGTAACTGCAAGTCTGAGTCTTTGCTGTCGCTTAGCTCACGCTTGAGTGCTGGTAGTGGGTACGCTTTATTTTTTGCCGATGGGGAGGGGGGGTTGTTGTTCGCTGCCGCTTTACGTGTGGGAGGGAGGGGAGTGGGGGGACTTTGGGATTCTAACATTTAACTGTCATTTATTCTTTGGGGCACTCCTCTGTTTTCATAGATGGCTGCGAAGGAAAAGCATTTCAGGGTGTATATTGTGTACATTTCTCTGACATTACATGAACCTTTGAATCGTTTGATATTTTGAAGGTATGATGAGGCGGTTAGCTATTGCTTCATGTAATCCTTCTGTAATTCAGCATTTTCACTATGGTGCCGGATTATAGAAGGTCGGCCTGTATTGGAGAGAGACAAATTGAGCCAAGTCACAGATCGAAGACAGAAAGTAATGGACCATTCCAATATAGACAGGAAAACGGTCAGAGAATTTGATGGTCAGTCCCAGTAAGAAGATGAGGAGTTGTTCCTCCAACTTGGTTTGAACCCTGCTGTAACAGTGTAATGTCAGACCTCACCGTAATGATTAAAATGATCTCATCTGAAATGTTGTCATTCACCCATTGATGTCTTTTGAAAATCTTTTTACAGGTTAAAATGGCAAAGAATTTGTGTGTGGGGATCTCAAACACAACAACATGTCAGATTTGCTCTCTCAGTCCAGATATTTAAGGAGTGTCCAGATATATCCTTTGTAATGCCAATATATCTGTTGTTGGTCCTTGAAGATGAAGGAGTGTCTCATTGCAACTGAAAATGAGCTTTGTGTCTGAACTGAAGTTTTCTGTTCTAACTCAGTGAAATCCAATGGAAACAGGCTGCTAACAACACACTAGCATTTGTTCACTGGAAATCAGTTTTTAAACTACACTGGGATTCACTATGTCTGACTTCTGAATTGCCAGAGAACTGACCACAGGGAGATATCATTCTCCTTTTCTCAGTGTGGGAAGGGATTCACTCACTCAGCCGACCTGCAGACACACCAGTGAGTTCACAGTGGGAAGAGGCTGTTTACCTGTCCTGTGTGTGGGAGGGGATCTACTGAGTGATCCAGCTTGAAGATACATCAGCAAGTTCACACCACAGTGAGACAGTTCACCTGCTCTGACGACGGGAAGCAATTCTTTGTCATCCAAGCTGAAGATATCTCAGAAAATTCAAGCAGGGAGAGACTGTTCACTTGCTCCATGTGTGGGAAGAGATTCACTCAGAGAGATTCTCCTCCACAGATGGGAAGAGATTTATTCTTTCAGCTGATCTGCTGACACACAAGTCAGTTCACACTCAGGAGATGTTGTTCACCTGCTCAGACTGTGGGAAGGGATTCACTCGGTCATCTGAACTGAAGGTACACCAGCAAGTTCACTCTGGGGAGAGTATTTTCGCCTGCTCAGACTGTGAGAAGGGATTCACTCAGTCATCTCACCTGCAAATACATCAGCGAGTTCACACAGGAACGAGGCCGTTCACCTGTTCCGTGTGTGGGAAGGGATTCACTCAGTTATGCCACCTACAGACACACCAGTTAATTCACACTGGGGAGAGGCCATTCACCTGCTCAGACTGTGGGAAGGGATTCATTCAGTCATCTGAACTGAAGCTACATCAGCGAGTTCACACTGGGGAGAGGCCGTTCACCTGCTCAGACTGTGGGAAGGGATTCACTCAGTCATCCCACCTACAGAAACACAGGCGAGTTCACACAGGAGAGAGGCCGTTCACGTGTACTGTGTGTGGGAAGGGATTCACTCAGTTATGCCACCTACAGACGCACCAGTTAATTCACACTGGGGAGAAACCATTCACCTGCTCAGACTGTGGGAAGGGTTTCACTCAGTCATCTGAACTGAAGCTACATCAGCGAGTTCACACTGGAGAGAGGCCATTCACCTGCTCAGACTGTGGGAAGGGATTCACTCGGTCATCCCACCTACTAGCACACCAGTCAGTTCACACTGGGGAAAGCCCATTCACCTGCTCTGAATGTGGGAAGGGGTTTCCTCAATTATCTCACCTACTGGCACACCAACGAGTTCACACTGGGGAGAAACCATTCATCTGCTCAGACTGTGGGAAGGGATTCACTCTGTCAGCTCAGCTGAAGGAACATCAGCGAGTTCACACTGGAGAGAGGCCGTTCACCTGCTCTGAATGTGGGAAGGGATTCATTCGGTCATCTCACCTTCTGACACACCAGCGAGTTCACACTGGAGAGAAACCATTCACCTGCTCAGACTGTGGGAAGAGATTCACTCAGTTATCTCAACTGAGGGAACATCAGCGAGTTCACACTGGAGAAAGGCCATTCACCTGCTCTGAATGTGGGAAGGGATTCATCCGGTCATCTCACCTACTGGCACACCAAGCACTTCACACTGGGGAGAAACCATTCACCTGCTCAGACTGTGGGAAGGGATTCATTCAGTCATCTCAGCTGAAGATACACCAGCGAGTTCACACTGGTGAGAGACCGTTCACCTGCTCAGACTGTGGTAAGGGATTCATTCTTTCATCTCAGCTGAAGATACATCAGCGAGTTCACACTGGGGAGAGACCATTCACCTGCTCTGAATGTGGGAAGGGATTCACTCAGTCATCGCAACTGAAGGTACATCAGCGAGTTCATACTGGAGAGAGGCCATTTATCTGTTCCGAATGTGGGAAAGGATTCACTCGGTCATCCCACCTTGTGGCGCACTATCGAGTTCACACTAGGGAAAAAGTTTAAGTATCCTGCCTGCTGAATATTTAACCATCACAGTTGCTGAATTCAGAAACAATTTCAAAAGTGACTGCTATTTTGAACTCTGCAATTATTGCTGCTGCTCATCACACCCAGTTCTGCACCCTGGACACTGGGCATGGGAGGAGTCTCTTCTGCTGGTGTTCACCTTTACTGGGACTGGAGTTTAAGGTTTGGGATCTGTGACAAATAAATTAGTTATATTTTAATCTCTGTCTCTACTTAGTGAATCTACAACACACCCAGTGTACATTTAGGGAGTTAACTCAGTCCTGTTGCTTCCTGTCTGTCTGTTTGTTCAACGACAGTTCTTTTCAACATCCCTGCTGTTCACCTCTTGTTCTCCCTATGGTGTTGGGTGCCAGTCACCCCTCTGTGGGTGAAGAGGTTTCCCATGAACTTCCTGCATGACTTTCTACAGACTGAAGAAAATGAGCTGACTGCAGTTATGTCTGACATGTTCTTCATCTCTCAAATCTCTGGCCAAGGAAGAATGACATTGGTAGTTAACCTCCTTATCCCCTGCTCATTTCAATATTCCAACCTTTAGTTGGATGTTCAATGGAGGAAGGTCAGAAACTAGAGATAGGACAACATAGGGCAGAGTTAGGGGCTCTGGACAGTGGTAGGGGTAAGAACGTATAATGAGGAACGGCGTATAGCAACAAATGATGGAGTAGCAAAATTTGGAAGCTGATTTTGATAGAAAATAATTAGGTTGACAATATTCTTGTGGACCAGCCGACTGGGTGGGTGTTCAAGTAGGGTTAAACTCACCTCAACATGTCTTTTACAGTTAAGGTTGCCAACTTTCTCACTCACAAATAAGGGACAAAAGTAGCAGTCAAATTCCGGGACACTTTACCCCAGGAAAGACTACCATGACCATGAAGCCTTGCGTGGGCACCTGTGTGTGCATGTGTGTATGTACTGATTTTTGTCCCCACAAATCGGTTTTGCCGTCATCTTCCTGACTACACTGTACATACTTAATTTCTACTTTATATAGGCTGTGTTTTTATCATATAATTCCTGCTTTTACTATATGTTAGTGTTACTTATTTTCGGTTTTATGTGTTATTTGGTATGATTTGTTAGGTATTTTTTGGGTCTGGGAACACTCAAAATTTTTTTCCATATAAATTAATGGTAATTGCTTCTTCACTTCACGCCATTTCGGCATGAAAGGCTTCATAGGAACGCTCTACCTTAGTGGGGGAAATACGGGACAAGGGCGGTCCCGTATGGGACAAACAAATTTAGCCCAATATACGGGATGTCCTGGCAAATACGGGACAGTTGGCAACCCTATGTTCAAGTTCAACAGTGCGTGACAGGGAATGAGGAAAGGTGCAGCTGGCTCGTATCGTTTCCTCACGGCGCGGTAGCACATGCTTTGCGGCCCGGTACCGGTCCTCGGCCCGGTGGTTGGGGACCGCTGCCTTAGGAGGATAAGTTGACCGAGCTAGGACTTTTCTCTTTGGAGCAAAGGAGAATGGGAGGTGACTTGATGGAGGTGTACTAGATAATAAGAGGCATGAATCGAGTGGACAGCCAGAGATATTTTCCTAGGGCAGAATTAGCTAATGCCAGGGGACCTAATTTTAAGCTATTAGTAGGAAAATATAGGGCGGGGGGGATGTCAGAGATAATCTTTTACACAGAGTGCTGGGTGCATGTAGTGGTTGTAGAACCAGATGCATTAGGGACATATAAGAAACTCTTAGGCACAACAATCATTGAAAAATGGAGAGCTATGTTGTAGGAGAAGGTTAGATTGATCTTATAGTAGGTTAAAAAGTCGGCACAATGCTGTGTGCTGAAGGGACTGTACTGTGTAGCGTTTTATGTGAACACAGCAAAATGGCACTATTTTGGGAAGACACCATTGTCATTTGGACCGGTTGAGCCAAGATCAGCGATACACTGGCCAGAGGTCACACAGCAGCAGGGACTATGATACCATCAATTAAGTGACAATGAATGCAGGATCGCAAAGCAGCAGGTTGAAGAGATCCCTTGGGAAAGAGCCTGTTCCACAGTGGTACGGGGGTGGTAATGTCTCACCAACCCTGTTGTGGAATGGGGAGTCCTGAGGAAAGTGGGAAATGTGAGTCAGAGACCGTGTAACCAAATGGGATCAATACACGTCCCATTGAGGAAGGGTATGTTAGCGTGAGGAAGGAGCAGATGCTGGGTGTCCTGGGATGAATAACAGTGGATAAATGCCCAGACCAGATAAGATATATCCCATGCTGCTGTGAATTAGGGACCAATAACTAGAGGACAGTGAACATCATCCCTTTACTCAAGAAGATAAGCCCAGTAACCACAGGCCAGTGAGTCTCACATCAGTGGAAGGGAAACTATTGGATAAACTAAATGACAGGATTTACCTTCATTTGGAAAGGCAAAGGTTGATTAGGGATCTTCGGCATGATTTTGTTTGTTGGAAATCCTGCCTCAAAAATGTAATTCAATATTTTAAACAGGTAACTAAACATATTGATGAGAAAACGTGCAATAAATTGGAAACACAAGAGACTGAAGATGCTGGTATCTCAAGCAAAATATGAGCTGCAGGAGGAACTGCAGGCATCATCTAGAGGGAAATGGGGAGACAACTTTTCAGACTGTGACCCTGTTTCAGGGATGACAATAGAGAAGGAAGCTTGCCAGAATTAAAGAGGAACATGGAGGGATAGAAATAGTCCAGCAGGTTTTATGTAGACTCAAGGAGGGGTAAAGATTGATAGGCAGATGGTGTCAGGAGAGGCAGTAGGAGGGGTGGATTTGGGGGAACAGGGACAGGAGAGTGACATGGAAACAGAAGAAAAATAAGAGCAGATGGAGCCAGCTGGGGTAACGGGAGTGTGAAGGTGGAGACTGATGTGGAAGGTGATTGTAGAACAGCATAAGGAAGGGATGATTGCTGAATGGGAACAGTATGGGGATGGGATACAGTGTGAGGGGTGTGAGTTATGGCCAATGGAAGAAGTGGGTAAGGGTAAGGGAACGTGGTAACCAGGGGCTGGGGGTGTAGTGGACAGAGGGGGTGTGTGCAAACATTTGCGTGGTTAAGAAGAAGAGAGAAAGAGAGGGGGGAAGCAGGTTACATTATCCATATGGCCTTTGAAGAGATCCCAAATGTCAGTCTGGTCAAGAAGGTTGTAGTCCATGATATCCAGTTCAGGCTGGCAAATTGGATCCAAAATTAGTTTGGTGATAGGAGGCAGAGAGTGGTAGATAGAGGAGGGTTGCCTGTCTCAATGGAAGGCTGGGACCAGAGGTGTACAACAAGGATCAGTACTGATACCCCTAATGTTCGTGATGTTCATTAACAATCAAGGTGTGAATGTACAAAGTCTGATAGACATGCAAATGATATGAACATTGGTGGTGCTGTGGGTAGCAAGGGAGGGTGCTTAAGGCTATATGATGTAGACCAGCCCAAACAATAGCAAATGGAATTTAATGCTGACAAATGTGAGGTGATACCTTTTGGGGGGGCAAACAACCACAGGACACAGACAGTAGGCGGTAGGACACTAGAGTGTTGATGAACAGAGGAACTTTGGGGTAACACTCACAGATCCCTGGAAGTGGCAGCACAGGCAGATCAGCTGGTCGAGAACGCACAAGCAATGCTTGTCTTCAGAGAATATGCTACAGAACAGCTTCATTTTGTTTAAAGTGCTACACCTGTCCCTACACCTCCTCTCTTGCCACCATTCAGGGCCCCAAACAGTCCTTCCAAGTGAGGCAACACTTCACTTGTGAGTCTGTTGGGGTCATCTATTGCATCCGGTGCTCCCGGTGCGGCCTCCTCTACATCAGTGAAACCCGACGCAGATTGGGGGACCGCTTCGTCGAGCACCTCCGCTCTGTCCGCCAAAACAGACAGGATCTCCCAGTAGCCACCCACTTCAACTCTGCTTCCCACTCCCATTCAGATATGTCCATACATGGCCTCCTCTACTGCCATGATGAGCCTAAACACAGGTTGGAGGAGCAACACCTCATATACTGTCTAGGTAGTCTCCAGCCCCTTGGTATGAACATAGAGTTCTCCAACTTCCGGTAATTCCCTTCCCCTCCCTTCCCCTATCCCTATGTCACTCTGCCCCCTCCCCCAGCTGCCTATCACCTCCCTCATGGTTCCACCGCCTTCTACTACCCATTGTGTTTTCCCCTATTCTTTCTTCACCTTTCCTGCCTATCACCTCCCTGCCTCCCCTCCCCTACCCCTTTATCTTTCCCCTTATTGGTTTTTCACCTGGAATCTACCAACCTTCTCCTTCCCACCCTCCCCCCACCTTCTTTATAGGGCCCCTGCCCCTTCCCTCTACAGTCCTGACGAAGGGTTCCGGCCCGAAACGTTGACCGATCTTTTCCACGGACGCTGCCCGACCTGCTGAGTTCCTCCAGCGTGTTGTGAGTGTAGCTTCATTTTGTTCTTTTCCTCTGCTTTGCTTTAGAAAACATTAGTCAGGCCACAGCTGGAGTGTTACGTGCAGTACTTGTCAGGATGGCATTCCATTTGATGCGAGCTTCTGTGAAAGATTTAAACTGGTTTGGCAGAGGGATCAGAACCAGAGTAATAGGTCAGATGATGGTGCAGTTTCTGTAAAGGTAGATTCAGCATGTTGAGAGACCGTGAAGAAGGAAGGCAGTAGATAGGTCATAAATAAGTTATTTGGACGGGTTAAAACGTGTTTCATACGAGAAGTATTATGAACATGGGCAAAGAACATGGAACTACGATGTTGTGGCCATTACATAAACTGCTGCCACAAGGGCTGAATTGACTGTTGGACGTTCCGGGGTTCGAAGATTCATAAGGGACCGTGAGGGAGGTAATAGAGGCAGAGGTGTGGCATTGCTAATTAGGGATAATATCATTGCTGCAGAAAGGGAGGACATCATGGAGTGTTCTTTTACTGAATCAGTGTGGGTAGAAGTCAGAAACAAGAAACAAGCAATCATTCATTCTATTGGGAGTATTCTGTAGACACCCTCTCCCCACCATCCCATAGCAACAGAGACACTGAGGTGCAGATTGAGAGGCAGGCAGAGTTTGGAAAGTGCAAAAAAAAACATGGTTGTTGTCATGGGGCTCTTCAACTTCCCTAACATTGATTGGCACCTCCTTAGAGCAAAAGATTGAGATTGGGTGGAATTTGTTAGGTGTGTCCAGGAAAGATGGGCAGGCTGACTAGAAGAAAGACCATATTGGATCTGGTACTGGGCAATGAACCTGGTCTGGTGACAGATCTCTTAGTGGGTAATCATTTACCATAGCCTTGGACTGCGATAGGAGGAGATGGTATGGGAAAGTATTTAATGGGGGGGCCAAATTATGATGCTATTAGGCAGGATCTTGGAAGCATAAATTGGAAACGAGTGTGCTCAGGGAAATGGCAATGGGAAATGCAGGTTCTTTAGGGAGCACTTGCATAGGGTTCTGAATAGATTTATCTCATTGAGGCTGGGAAAAGATGGTAGGGTGAAGGAACCATACTAATACTTGTTGAAATGTGGAACATGTAGTGAAGAAGAAGGCACTTAAGGTTGACGAAGCAAGGATTAGACAGGGCTCTAGAGATTTACAAGGTAGCCAGGAAGGAACTTTAAAATGGACCTAGCAGAGTTGGAAAGGGGTATGAGAAGGCCTTAGCGAGTAGGATTACGTGAAGTCCCAAGACATTCTAACATACGTGAAGACCATGAGGATCACTAGGGTGAGGGTAGGACCAACCAGGAATGGAAGAGGAAACTTGGAGTCAAACAAGACAGAGATGGTTCTTCATAAATACTTTGCTTTAGTATTCACAAATGAGAGACTTTGAGGAATGTGAAATCGGTGTAGAACAGGCTGATATGTTGGAACATGTAATCATTAGGAAAGAGGATATGCTGGAAATTTTGAAAAACATTAGGATCCAGGGTTAGATGGGATATACCCCAGCTTATGACAGGAAGAGGAAGAGATTGCTGTGCCTTGGGCATTGATCTTTGCTTCCTTACTGGCCTCAGGAATAATACAAGAATATTGGAGAGTATCAAATGTTATTTCTTTATTCGAGGAAGATAATAGGGATTATTCAAGGAAGTTAAAAGGGATAACCATGGGAATTATAGACCAGTGAGACTTACATTAGTGGTGGGCAAACTATTGGAGAGGATTCTCAGAGAGAGGATATATAAGCATTGAAAGAAGCTTAGTCTGGTTAGGGATAGGCAACATGGCTTTGTGAGAGGCAGAATGTCCGTCGCAAGTCTGATTGAATTCTTTAAGCAAGTGACAAAACAAATTGATGAAGGCAGAGGAGTGAATGTGGTGTATATAGATTTTAGTAATGCAAGGTGTCCAATGGTAGGCTTATTGAGAAAGTCAGGAAGTGTGGGATCCATGGAAACCTGGCTGCATGGATTCAGAATTGACTTGCTCAAAATAAAGTATTGTGTGGTAGTGAATGGAGCATACTCTGGCCAGTGATGTTCTATCTGGACATGTCCTAGGACCCCTGTTCTTTGTGAGTTTTGTAAATCACTTGGATGAGGAAGTGGAATGGTGCTTTAGTAAGCTTGCAGATGACATGAAGATCGGAGGTGTTGCGGATCATGTAAGAAGATTGTCACGGGTTGCAACAGGACATTGATAAGAAGTTGAGCTGGACTGAGAAGTGGCAGATGGAGTTCCAGCTGGAAAAGTATCAAGTCATTCACTTTGGAATGTTGAGTTTAAGCAGAACATAGGGCTGTAGTTCTGTAGATGTATAGTGGAGAGTATATTGACTGGCTGCATCATAGTCTGGTATGGAAACACCAATGCTTTTGAATGGAAAATCCTCCAAAAAGTAGTGGAAATGGCCCAGTCCATCTCAGGTAAAGCCCTCTCCACCTTTGAGAACATCCATGCAGAGCCTAGTCACAGGAAAGTAGCATCTATCATCAGGGACCCCCACACTCAGGTCATGCTCTCCTCTCACTGCTGCCATGAGGAAGAAGATACAGGAGCCTTAGGACTCACACTGCCACATTCAGGAACAGTTATTACCCCTCAACCAAACAGCAAATTGAGGAGCAAATATAAAGAGGAATAGACAGTTCACAAACAAGACAAAATCTGCAGATGCTGGAACTAAAAGTAATACACACAAAATGCTGGAGGAACTTAGCAAGCCAGACAGAGAAGAGTAAACAATCGATGTTTCCAGCCGAGGAATACACAGTTATGTTTTGGGCTGAGACCACTCATCAGGACAGGCAAGGAAAGACACAGAAGCCAGAATAGGGCAGGGAAAAAGTACAGGCTAGCAGGTGATAGGTGAAACCAGGTGGGTGGGTGGGTGGGGGGGGGAAATGAAGGGACAATTTTGTATTACAGGTGGAAAAGGGCAGAAGAGGAAGGAATATGATAGGAGAGGACAGTTGACCATGGGATAAAGAAAGGAGGAGGGGCATCAGAGGGAGGGGAAAGATAGGTGAGCAGAAGGAAAGGAAGATGAGGGGAGCCAGAATGAGGATTGGTAAAAGAGAGAAGAGGAAAGGGGAGAAATTATTGGAAGTTAGAGAAATTGATGTTCATACCATCAGGGTGGAGGGTACTCTGATGAAATGTGAGGTGCTATTCCTCCGAGGGTGACGTCATTGTGAGTATAAAGGATGCCATGGATTGACATGTCAGAATGGGAAGTAGAATAAAAATAGGTGGCCACCAGGAAATTCCATCTTTTGTGGCAGATAGAGTGAAAGTGATCAATGAAATGGTACCCCAATCTAGAGTGAGGGGCTGCTTGCAATATTCCAGACCTTCAGAACCATTCCAGAATCTAGTGATTCTTGAAAGATAATTACTAATGCCTCCACAATCATATTAGCTACCTCTTCCAGAACTCCAGAACTCCATCTGTTCCAGGTGACTTGTCTATCTTCAGACCTTTCAGCTTCTCAACCACCATCTTCGTAGTAATAGTGACTACACTCACGTCTGCCCCGTGATTCTCTCAAATTTCTGTGGTGTTTTCCACAGTGAAGACGAATGCAGAACCTGGGCCTCTGTACCTCCCTCTGCAGTTGGATCCTTGACTTCCTAACTGGAAGACCACAATCTATGTGGATTAGTGATAACATATTCTCCTCGCTGATCAACACTGGCGCACCTCGGGTATGTTCTCTATCTCTATCTCTATCTCTTCCTCACACACATTCTGTCCCCCACACACACATATATTCCCACACCCACATGGGATTATTGCTCATGCCCCCCACCATCCTGCTCTCGCACCCCCCCCCCAGCCACTGGTATTCTCCCCAGATGCCTACATTTAAGCTGGTGAATACATCAGACCCATAATCCTCTCTGCCTCGCCATGGTTATTGGAAGATCCTGTTTACAGTGGACAGAGCAAAGGTGCTCAACAAAGTGTTTCCTTCAGCAGCTGAGAAAAGCAAGATCTCCCGGTGACCACCCACTTCAATGCGACTTCCGGTTCTCATTTCAACATGTTAGTCCATGGCCTCCTCTACCATCATGGTGAGGCCAGACTTAGGTTAGAGGAGCTACACCTCATATTCCGTTGGGTAGCCTCCAACCGGATCGCATGATAATCAATTTTTTCAACTTATGGGAATTTCTCCCCCATATCCCATCTTTCTTTTTTTTCCCTATTCCCCATTCTCATTCCCTTCTCTATCCTCTTTTCATCAGCCCATCGCTTCCCCCTGGTTCCGCTCCCCCACCTTCCCTTTCTTCAGTGGACCAAGGGCTGAAAAGAAGGAATAGAAGACAGTGGTCCATGAAAGAAAGGTAATGAGAGAAACCAGAGAGAGGTAATGGGCGGGTGAGAAGAGAAGGGGTAAGGCATAAGCAAGGATGGGGAATGGAAAAAAGAGAGCGAGTGGAGGTAGAAGAAATTAACAGAAGTTAGAGATAGTCATAGCTTAGGGCTAGAGGCTACCTAGAGGGAATATGAGGTCTTGCTCCTCCAACTTGAGTTTAGCCTCATTGTAGCAGTAAGGAGGCCATGGACACATGTCAGAATGGGAATGGGAGGTTGAATTGAAATGGGTGGTCACCAGGAGATTGTGCCTTTTGCGGTGGACAGAGCAAAGATGCTCGATGAAGCGGTTCCCCAATTTGTATCAGGTCTCACCTGGAAGGACAGTTTGGGGCCCTGAATGACAGCGAGTGAGGAGGTGAATAAGCAGGTGTAGCAGGGATAAGTGCCAGCAGGGAGATCGATGGGGAGGGATGTGGACAAGGGCATCATGGAGAGTACGATCCCTATGGGTTACGGAGAGTGAGGGGGCGAGGACAGACGTGTGTAGTGATAGGATCCCATTTGAGATGGCAGATGTTGCAGAGAAGGGTGTGCTAGATATGGGGGCTTGTGAGGTGGTAGATGAGGACAAGGGAAAATCTATCCCTATTATAACTGCAGGAGGATTAGATTCCTCCTTCATCAGCTCATTACCTCTCCTACCGACCACCTCTCAGCTTCCCATATGGTCCTCCCTCTCCCCCACCCACCCTTCCTCCCTCATCATGTGGTCTCACCGACCACCTGTCAGCTTGTATTCCTCCCCTCCCCTCCCCCAACCACCTTATTCTGACTTCTGCAGGTTCTGAAGAAGGGTCTCATCCCGTAACGTAAACTGTTTATTCTTCCTCATCGGTGCTGCCTGACGTGTTGAGATCCTCCAGCATTTTGTGTGTGTTGCTCAAGATATTCAGCGTCTGTGGAATCGGCACTTTCAAGTTCCTGGGTGTCAACATCTCCAAGCATCTATCCTCGGCCCAACACTTTGATGCAATTACAAAAATGGCATGCTGGTGGCACTACTTCATTATGAATTTTAGGAGACCTGGGATATCACGAACAGCTCAAACAAATTTCAGCATCTGTAGAGTATTGAATTGAATTGACTTTATTACTTACATCTTTCACATACATGAGTAAAAATCTTTACGTTACGCCCCCATCTAAATGTGCAATGTGCAATTTATAGTAATTTATAATAAATAGTATGTATAACAGGATAGTCAATATAACATAGAAATACAGTTGCGTCAGCGTGAATTAATCAATCTGATGGCCGGGTGGAAGAAGCTGTCCCGGAGCCTGTTGGTCCTGGCTTTTATGCTGTGGTATTGTTTCCCGGATGGTAGCAGCTAGAACAGTTTGTGGTTGGGGTGGCTCGGGTCCCCAGTGATCCTTCAGGACCTTTTTTCACACCTGTCTCTGTAAATGTCCTGAATAATGGGAATAGCTGACTAGCTGGGCTGTCCGCACCACTCTCTGC
The DNA here is from genome assembly GCF_963921235.1 of Mobula hypostoma. Classification (NCBI taxonomy): domain Eukaryota; kingdom Metazoa; phylum Chordata; class Chondrichthyes; order Myliobatiformes; family Myliobatidae; genus Mobula; species Mobula hypostoma. Next base: position 18,434,541 of record NC_086125.1, read on the forward strand.
AGAGACCTGCACCTGAGGGAAATACAGTTCCCCACAATTGCTCTCAATTGTGCCCCTATAGAAAGTAGGGAGCATTCTGACTGGTTGCATCAATGCTTACTCCAATCATAGGAGCTCAAATGCATAAGATTTAAAGAGCCTGCAGGGGGTTGTAGACCCATCATCCTAGACATGCCCTCTTTTTGTTACTGCTATCAGTAAGAAGGAGCAGAGGCATGAAGATCCACATTCAGCATTCAGGAGCAGTTTCTTCACCTCCACCATCGGATTTCAGGTTGGTCCATGAACACAATTTTATTATTTTATTCTCTTACACTATATTAGATTAGCTTATGAGGACACACAGTCCTCTTTTATTGTCATTTAGTAATGCATGCATTAAGAAATGATACAATATTCCTCCGGTGTGATATCACAGAAACATAGGACAGACCAAGACTGAAAAACTAACAAAAACCACATAATTATAACATATAGTTACAACAGTGCAACAATACCGTAACTTGATGAAGAACAGTCCATGGCACAGTTAAAAACAGTTCAAAGTCTCTCGAAAGCCCCACATCTCACTCAGACGGGAGAAGGAAGAAAACTCTCCCTGCCATGCCCGACCACAGTCCGACTCTGAGTTGTCTGAAAACTTCGAGCTCCGATCAGCCCTCCGACACCGAGTACCGAGCACCATCTCTATCCGAACGCTTCGACCTCAGCCTCGGTCGCCAGCAGCAGGCAAAGCCGGGGATTTTGGGGCCTACCCTCCGGAGATTCTCAATCACACAGTAGCAGCGGCAGCGTACCGGACATTTCAGAAATTTCTCCAGATGGTCCTCTGCTTCTCACGTCTGTCTCCATCAAATCAGAATTGTGCACGGCCCCTATTTAACAGAAACGATATCATTTCACCGGAGAGCTGCGTCGCGCTGCCATCTTCTCCTCCCGCCTCTATATAAATATAAAGGTGGGATATATATATATATGTTTTATATATTCTTACAGTAATTTATAATTTTTATGTATTACACTATACTGTGTGGAAATATATCTGTAACCAAGAAGTCTTCATGAATTTGCAACTTTTGTAAAATGTAATGTATTGAAATGGGGTCTATGAAATCCTAAGGTGCTTTGCTGGTTTGGGCAAGAAAACTTGCACGTTGTTTGTGTTATACGGAAACAAACTATTTTCTTTTGACAGGCATTTGTTTTATGGCCAGAGGGAATGTTTGGTAACAGGGGAAACTGGTGGAACTACTAAAGATCAAATGTGTGAACGAGATAAGAAAGAAGATAACAAAGGAATGTAATGTTACGGAATAGAGCAACCAAATTACTGTTCTTTGTGGGGGGAAAAAAAAGGTGTAAAGGTACTTAAGGCAGAAGATCAGAGCTATATTTCCAGATGAAACATGGCTGGAAGTATATCTCCCCTTGCAAGTACAATAATAAATGCATTAATCATTTGATCCACTCTGAATTTGCTGTAGTTTGTTTCTTTATACTGGAAGACGTCACAATCTTTATATTGTGAGACAACTGCTGCTGCAGAACAACAAACTTCATGACAGACTGTGTGTCAGTGATAATAAACCTGATTCCAATTCAGATTCTTGTATCTAAAATCAAAGAGTTCTTGGGGATTTTAAAAAGCCAGAAGATAACTCAAGAGGGGTATTAGGAGAGCCAGGAGAACTCATGAAAAGTTTTCAGCAAAGTAGGAATGGAAAGAATCTCAAGGCATTGCAGACATCAAGGGCAAGAGGCTAACTAGGGAGAGGGTAGGGCCACTCAAAGATTCAAGGAGGGAAGGTGCCTGGAGGTGGAGGATCTGGGTGAGGTCCTAAATGAGAACTTTTGCATCAGTATTTACCAAGAAGTATGTGAAGTACAGTGAGATCAGTGTGGGGTGGGCGAGTATGCTGGGGCAGATTGATGTCAAGAAGAATATCAGAATCAAGTTCAGATTTATTTATCACATGCAACATCACAGGGTGTCTCCTGATGACATTTTACTCAGCCATCATTGAGAGTGCTGTGACCACCTCTGTTACTGTTTGGTTTCCCACTGCCTCCTCCCTCTCCAAGTCCAGGTTGTTATAAGTGGTCCACCTAATGGACAATATCATTGGCTGTCAACTACTGACATTAAAAGAATTGTTCATAGTCAAAATGAAGAAAAGACCTGAGAAAAGTTACCTCTGACTCCACCCACCTTAGTAGTCACCTATTCACCATTTGCCATCAGGGAGATGCTGCAAGGTCCATCACCTCCAGGGCTACACAACATCTTTGAAGATGTGTACATCAGGATGCTTCCTATCAACTATAGTTCAACATTCAATACCATCATCTCTTCAAAATTAATCAATAAGCTTCAAGACCTTGGCCTCAGAACCCCCTTGTGCAATTGGATTGTTGATTTCCTCACTTGCAAATACCAGTCAGATCAAATTGGCAATAACATCACTTCCACGATATTTGTCAACACAGGTGCACCACAAGGCTGTGTGCTTAGCCCCCCTGCTCTACTCACTTTACACTTATGACTGTGTGGCTAAGCACAGCACCAATGCCATATTCAATTTTGCCGATGACATCGCTATTGTAGCGAAATCAGCACATAGGAGGGAGATTAAATATCTAGCTGAGTGGTGTCATAACAACAACCTCTTACTCAATGTCAGCAAGACCAAGGAGCTGATCATTGGCTCAGGAGGATCAGAGGTGGAGAGGATCGGCAACTTTAAATTCCTCAGTGTTATTATTTCAGAGGACCCATCCTTGGCCCAGCACATAAATGTTATTATGAAGAAAACATAGCAGCACCTCTACTTCCTTAGGAGATTGAGAAGATTCAACATGACATCTAAAACTTTGGTAAACTTCTAGAGATTTGTATATTGATAAGCTACATCACAGCCTGGTATGGAAACGCCAATGCCCTTGAATGGAAAATCCTACAAAAAGTAGTGGATATGATCCAGTCCATCGTGAGTAAAGCCCTCGCCACCACTGAGCACATCTACATGAAACATTGTCACAGGAATGTGGCATCCATCATCAGGAACCCCCACCACCCAGGGCATGCTCTCTTCTCACTGCTGCCGTCATGAAGAAGGTACAGGAGCCACATGATCCACACCACCAAGTTCAGGAACAGTTCAGGCCACCTCACTCAACTTCACTTGCCCCATCATTGAAGTGTTCCCACAACCTATGCACTCACTTTCAAGGACTCTTCATCTCATGTTCTCAATATTTATTGTTTGTTTATTTATTTATTTAATATTTATTTCTTTTTGCGTTTGCGTAGTTTGTGTCTTTTGCATACTAGTTGAATGCCCAAGATGGTACAGTCATCCATTGATTCTATTATAATGTGGATTTATTGCATATTCCTGGATGAAAATGAATCTCAGGGTTGTATATGGTGATATACGTGCATTTTGAAAATAAAGTTACTTTGAACTGTCTTTCCAAAGCTCTCCAGCTTCTCAACAAAACTCACTTAGATATAATACCCTAATTATCCCAGCACAGCATCAGTTAAATGGTCATTCCTGCTCTCCTTATTCTGTTGATTATTTAATCAGTTCATATGTTCACATTTATTTAAGTTTGATTATTGATATTTGTGCATGTGACCATTCTGCTATTTGTTGGTTGCTCATGGCTATTTGCACTATTGTCTTGTAAATTGTTGGTTGCTATTGTGTTGTCATTTATGGTATTGTCCTGTGTTTTATGCTTGCCACTGAACCACAATCAATTCTGGCATGCTTCAGATACTGGCAATAAAGTGATTCTGATTCTGAACCAAATAGTGAAATGTGTTGTTTGCGTTAACAGCCAACACAGGCCAAAGCTTCTGCTGGGACAACCTGTGAGTGTGGCCGCCGTTCCGGTGCCAATGTAGCATGCACACAAATTCAGCAGGAGAACACAAACAACAACAAAAGAACAAAACAAAACAAAACACCAAAACAAGCTCTATTCTCACCCACTCACAAATACAGAGAGGCTCCAACCACAGGACAAGCCAGCTCTTTGGGCCTCCAGCCCCAGCAGACATTGAGCCTCCAGCATCCGGTTCCATAGCCCGCACACAGACACTAGGCTCTGACCTCCATTGCAGCTGAGCTAGGGGCTTAAATCTTCAGGGCTCCTCCTCTGGTTATGCAGATTTCGGTCTTTGAACTATGAGCTCCTCATCTATGGACCAGCCGACCTAGGGCTTTGGCCCTTGGGCCTCTACTCCAGATTTGCTGATTTCGGTCTTCGACCTTTGGGGCTCTGCCTCCAAACTTGCTGATTTCAGTTTTTGACCTCCAGGCTTGCTGAGCTCTGGAATTTGTCCTTTGGCTTTGACTTCCGGACTTCACTGACCTATGACTCACTGCTCATAGACTTGAACTTCGGGTCTCAACCCCAGGACTCGCTGATTGTGGGCCTTGATTTCCTGACACACATGGACTACTGACATCAGTGACCCGGTGGAGAGGGTGCAGAGTGGCTGGGGGTGCGACTGTCACCAGCCTTCAAGACTCCCGCAGTACAGATCTCTGACCCGGTACTCACCAACTTGGGGATTGCTGGTCTCAGAGCTGCCAACTCCACCTCTATGATTGCTGACCTTTGACCATGGTCCCTCTGACCTGGACTGTGAAGCCTAGCTCCTGACCCTGATCTCTAACTCCCTCTCATCCAAGTCCCTAAATCCTAACCTGAACCTTAACTCCCAATACTCCCCCCAAAATCATCCCAACAAAGCTAAAAATGAACTGAGCCATGATCTTGGAGACCATAAGACTTTAAAACATACAAGTAGAATTCGGTCATTTGGCCCATCGGGTCTGCTCCGCCATTTCATTATGGTTGATCCATTTCTCTCTCAACCCCATTCTCCAGCCTTCTCCCCACAAGCTCTTACACTTTTGACTAAACAAGAACCTGTCAACATCTGTCTTAATTACCCCCTAAGACCTGGCCTCTACAGATGCATGTGGCAATGAATTCCACAGATTCACTACCCTCTAGCTAAAGAAATTCCTCCTCATCTTGCTCTAAATGGACATCCCTCTATTCTGAGATTCTGCTCTTTGATCCTAGACTCCCCCAGCAAAGGAAACATCTTCTCCACATCTACTCTATCTGGACCCTTTAACATTTGATAGGTTTCAATTAGATACCCCCTCATTCTTCTAAATTCTAGTGAGTAAAGGCCTAGAGCCATCAATCTCTCCTCAGAAGATAGGATTTCATTCCAGCTCTCATTCTCGTGAACCCCCTCTGAATACTATCCAATGTCAGCTTATCCTTTCTTGAATAAGGGGCTCAAAACTGCTCACAATACTCCAAGTGAGGCCCCACAAATTCTTTATAAAGTCTCAACATTACAGCCTTGCTTTTATATTCTAGTCCTCTCAAAATGTATGCTTTTTGCCTTCCTCACCACTGACTCAACCTGCAAATTAACCTTTAGGAAATCCGGCACGAGGAATCCCAAATCCTCCGATGTTTTAATTTTCTCCCCATTTAGAAAATAGCCTATACTTTCATTCCTTCTACCAAAGTGCATGACCATACACTTCCTGACACTTGAACTTCCAAGTGCCACTCCTTTGCCCATTCCTGCAATCAGTCTAAGTCCTTCTGCCGACACCCTGCTTCCTTGAAACCATCTGTCCCTCCACCTATCTATATCATCCACAAACTTGGCCGTAAAGCCATCAATTCCATCATCCAAAACATCGACATACAACATAAAAAGAAAAGCCCAGTACCAACCCTGCAGAACACCACTAGTGACTGGCAGCCAAAATGAAAATGTTCTCATTATTCCCACTCTTTGCTTCCCGCCAATCAGGCAAAGCTCTATCCATGCTAGTATCTCTCCTGCACTACCACGGGCTCTTATTAAGCAGCCTCTTGTGCGGCACTTTATCAAAGGCCTTCTGAAAATCTAAATCACAACATCCACTGATTCTCCTTTGTCTATCCTGCATGCTGTTTCTTCAAAGAACTCCAACAGATTCGTCAGGCAAGATTTCCCCTCACGGAAACCATGCTGACCTTGGCCTATTTTATCATGTGCCTTCAATAAACCTGAAACCACATCCTTGACAATCAACTCCAACATGTTCCTAACCACTGAGGTCAGGCTAACTAGCCTATAATTTGCCTTCTTCGGCCTCCCCCCCCCCCCCCGCTTCTTGAAGAGTGGAAGGACGTTTGCAATTTTCCAGTCACCTGGAACAATTCCAGAATCTAGTGATTCTTGAAAGATCATTACTAATGCCTGTACAATTTCTTCAGTTACTTCTTTCAGAACACCGAGCTGCAGTCCATTTGGTCCAGCTGACTTATCTATCTCCAGAACTTTCAGTGTCCTATGTACTTTCTCCCCAGTAATAGGAACTGCATTCATTTCTGTCCCCTGGCACTCTCAAATTTCCAGCTTGTGTCCTCTACAGTGAAGACTGATGCAAAATACTTATCCAGTTCATCTGTTATTTATTTGTCCCCCATTAATACCTTTCCAACATCATTTTCCAGCAGTCCAATATCTCATCTTCACATTCTTTTACTCTTTATATATCTGAGAAAACACTTTTGAGATTCTTTTTGATATTATTTATTACCCTACCCTCATATTTCATCCTTTCCCCCTGTTTTAGTTGCCTGCTGTTGGTTTTTAAAGGTTTCTCAAACCTCTGACCTGCCACTATTTTTTGCTTTATTATATGTCCTCTCTTTTGCTTTTATGCTGGCTTTGACTTTCCTTGTCAGTCATGGTTGCATCTGCAGTAAGACAGATGCAGAATGCCTATTTATCTCATCTGCACTTCCATTTATTTTCAATTTGAACACAGTACCTACAGACATTTATAACGTTTTACATTTACAACTGGTTTTATTTGCGCTTTTTCCCCTCTTCCTCATTGATCTTTCTAATTGGCACTACAGTGGCGTAGCAGCACGACACAATTACAACATGGAGTGTTGGACTTTAATTCTGGCCTTATATACATGATAGTTTGGTAGTAGTTTACAAATCAATCTGGAAGCTTGACTGCATTAAGCGGCTAGTATTCTTCTTGATTAACTTTTTATTGCAGTATTGAATAGCTATTTTCCGATTGATTGTCTCTTATTTATGGAATAGTTCTTACCTTTATGGTATAAAAGTAGCTGTTTTGTGCTACTCAATCTCTTCAAGTAGTAAATTCTCCTGTCACTTTTTCGTCCCTGTTCGCTTTGTTCTATCAGCTTTCAATAAAACGATCGTGAAGCAACAAATTTTATCTCACATTTCGGACTTCTAGAAGAACCTTGGATTTAATCACCAGAATTCATCACTGGCATCGTCGGTGAAAGGATGTTCTAGAGTTTAAAACTGGTTACACTCGAAGACAAAGGAGGGAATTTTTAGCGTGCAACAAAAGAGGTCAGAACTTTCTCTGTGTCTGTATGAGAGAAAAGTTCAGGCTTCGAATATCGGATAAAAATCAGAATTGAGGACTGCCGTGTTGCTATTTAATAATAGAAACAGCTCTGGAAATATCGGTTGCAATCGATTTGCTCCTATTCGATTCGGTTATGATCTATTTTGGTTGCACGGACTTCTAATTATGGTACCTGTTGAGAATAGTACGAACTATTTGGTTGCAATCTATTTGTTTCGCGATATATTTGTTGGATCAAAGCAATGTATTTCGTTGTGGTATTTAGTTACAATCTTATTAATATGTTTAGATCTCGGTAAATGTGATAGAAGTACATACGATTGAAACAATGGCCAAAATCGTGACGCTTACTGATCTCTAACCTGAATCTCAGTTTGATAAAGAGAACGAAAAATACCATCAATGTTAAACTTATTAAGAACAAGAATGCATGAAAATGGCTGCTACCGATTTAGAGATAAGGTCGCGCGGTCGGTTTGACTGAATGTGTGAAGAGTTAAGAGTTAACGGGATAAATAAAGTCTTCTATTAATCGAGAGAAACGGTAAACATGGTATACTACAACAACAGAATGATGGAGACTATTCATTAACTGAATGAGCGGATGAACTACACGGTAATTCAAATGGTACGCATAGTCGTTTCACAGAGAACTAAAACAAAATGATACAGCACCACCTCGACTTAAAGAGGGCAGGACCGTCCCCCCCCCAGTGACGTTGGTAAGGACGCAACTGCTGATGCTCCGCCCCGGGAAACACCTACTTATGAAGCTTCACTCGGCTAATATCAGCTCAAATTAGTCTCCAAAGAGAGCGCCACCATCTGAACTCTGGAGAATTACAGCCTACGCCAGGCAGTCCTCCGAGTTAGCGACACCATCGAAAGCCCGAGTATTACAGGATGGACATGACATGGACTCTACAAGGCCTCCTAGTGACTAAAGTGAGAATGGCAGCGATGAAACAATAAGTTTGACAGTTACGTTAGAGCTTGCTCCATTAAAGACCAAGGGAGCGAAGATACGCAGGACTGAAGATGACACTGTTGCTAATCAATGTATTGACAAGCCAGTGGCAGAGTCATCAATTGTTGCTCAAGCATTTAACAATCTGAAACATTATTAAGGGATTGGACACGCTGGAGGCAGGAAGCATGTTCCCGTTGATGGGTGAGTCCAGAACCAGAGGCCACAGTTTAAGAATAAGGGGTAGGCTATTTAGAACCGAGTTGAGGAAAAACTTTTTCACCCAGAGAGTGGTGGATGTATGGAATGCTCTGCCCCAGAAGGCTGTGGAGGCCAAGTCTCTGGATGCTTTTAAGAAAGAGGTGGATAGAGCTCTTAAAGATAGCGGAATCAAAGGTTATGGGGATAAGGCAGGAATTGGATACTGATAGTGGATGATCAGCCATGATCACAGTGAATGGCGGTGCTGGCTCGAAGGGCTGAATGACCTACTCCTGCACCTATTGTCTATTGTCTATCGTCTAATCTGCTGGAGGGCAGTAACTGCTTAGATGACTTTTAAGGGAGAACAACAAAGTGTTTCAAACTTTACAGGAACATTGTATACAACAACTGCGTTAAGAATCCCTAATGCAGGTAAACCATTTACCCTGCATGTCAATGAGAAACACATGACAGCAGTCTTAATGCAAGAACCTGGAGGCTGACAGTGTCCTGTTGGTTATCACTTTGCCAAAGATCTGATTCTGTACACTGATGGCTCCTCCATGATTGAGAGAAGAATTTGAGTGGTTGTTTCTGGAACTGAAGTGCTGGTATCAGGAAGCATGGCTGCTGGTACCCCCACAACACAGGCAGGACTAAAAGCTTTGACTGAAGGCTGTAAGCTGGCAGAAGCAAGGTCAACTAATAGCTATATTTCTCACTGATTAAAGCATTGAGGAAGATTGAAAACATCAAGGCATGTGAGTGTTCAGTGCTGTCTACCAGCCTCTCGCTCATTGCTTCCGGACAAGGTGACTGTATGTGACGGTCTCTCACCTCCTTTCACTCGCTACTCCCAAAGGAAGGACCCTGCATTCAAATGATCTCACTCTTCCTCGATGCTTTTGGAAGATGGTTGGAGGATGATCTCTCTCTTCCTCAATGCTATCGGACAATGGCTTAACCAATGCCGTTTGGGGATTGGACTGTAGTTCCCATTCCGATGTCTTTTTCAGGGCTTTGAATCAAGGTGGCCAGCAGCTAATGAACACTGAGCTGAACTGAATATGAACTCATTCATTTTCGTGTTTGATATTCTGTGTTTTCGCTTGTTCCTTTTGTTGTCATTTGCGTGGTTTGTTTCTTGTGTGTTTATGGAAGGGGTGGAAGGGTGAGTTGATGTTTTTCTTTGAACAGGTTCCTTGGCTTTCTTTGTTTCGTGGATTTCTGTGGGGAGACAAATCTCAGGTTTGCATATGGCATACATACTTTCATAATAAGTATACTTTGAATTCTTTGAACTCATGGATGTTATCCAACTGCTGTCAGAAGTTGTATCAAAATGTAAAAGCCACTTCACAATGAATACAATGGAAAGCTGTGGAAGTGAGTTTGGGAGTGAAATTGCTAAAAGGGCAGTGCAGGGAGAAGTTACAGAAGTACCAAGAATATATACAGGGAACCCAGCAACTGGAATTATGGAAACAAATGAACTCTGTATCACAGACGAACATACAAGATATCATAGAAATGCAGATCCAGTGCTCCAGACAGGAAAAGTGGTTCTGGATGCAGAATGGTGCGAGGTTAAACAGAGAAGGAGTATGGAGATATGAAGAAATGTATGGTATCTCCAGCTATAAGCTGCTTCCTGATCTGGCACAGCAGGTACACTCCCTAGGACACTTTAGAGTGGGGCAAATGATCGACAGATTCTCCCAATGGTGGAGGAATCCAAACTTCAAGGCACAAGCTTGATAAACATTCGAAAGATGCATAACATCCCAGGAAACAAATCCTTGAGCAGCGGAAAAGCTACCACAATTAAGTGTGTGTGTGTGTGTGTGTGTGTGTGTGTGTGTGTGTGTGTGTACCTTCTGCCCAGGCTTGTGATGATCATCATCACCCATTGTCCTTCAAGACAGATGGATGCCAACCGTTATGTAATATTCTGTGTGTAAAATTGAGATGCATTCTCTTTTGAGTTCAACTTTATAGCTAAGAAGGGAGAAGTGTTGTATATTTAATATTTGAGTAATCTTGTATATATATTGTTTGATTCAGCATTCTTGTTTGTTTAAATAATTAACTACCAGTTATATGTAAAAATATGTGAATTGTATACATCATCATGCTACCACATGATATGTGTGTACCTCACTTAGACCCACGTTTGCGAACTCCTGTGTCTTCCTTTGAATTAGTTCAAAGTTTTGAAGTTAAATAACCTAACCATAACCAGCTCTATGAACTTGTGATCTTCCCCTTGACAACCCAAGTTGTTCAGGGTGACTGCATCGAGGGAAGTCTGCCTTGCACTGCTGCTGCCAAACCTCGTGCAAGTTTAGACTGAGATCCCATCAGCTGCCAGCCCTGGCTGTGCACAGTCTCTCAGATCACCATTGTCTCCTTCCAGTGGTCCAGCCCAACACTGCCCTGGTTGCCGGAGGTCCATGATTGACACTGCGAATCATTCGCAATGGCTCCAATGCTTTAGGCACCTTCATCCCTCTGGCAAATAAACAAGCTTCAGGTGCGACCATCCCTGCAAATCCCTTTGTCACGGAATGTTCCATGTCAGGACAGGCCTACTTTCCTGCCTATAGATTTTAGGTAGTTCGCAATAGTTTCACCGACTAAGCCAGCCACTTGCAATCCTGAAACAATGTAGCTACACACGATCTTCTCTTGACCCATGGTGCATAAGAGAATGCTCGTCCTTTCTCCTGTGAGGTTGATCTTGTTCTTCAGACCCATGAGCAGAACTTTGCTGTACTTCCTTGATCTAGGAGAACACAAGTAACCACTGTCCTGTTACCCTCCTTAGACTTCACTTGTACTGGAACTACGGGAAGTTCGATACTAGGGACTGCTCACTGCTGTGTCTGATTCTTTCACAGCTTGTTTTGATTCCGCACCCTTTTTGTTAGAGTGAAGGTGAAGTGTGCTGGGATGCTTGCTACTGTACACCTTGCATGAAAGGTGCTTTCTGCAACCCTTCCCCTTGCTGACGTGTCCTGTCCACTAACAGTCAAAGCAGACACCATTTTCCTTTAGGAGGGCAACCTTCCTAATGGGGCAACATACATCAAAGTTGCTGGTGAACGCAGCAGGCCAAGCAGCATCTATAGGAAGAGGCGCAGTCGACGTTTCAGGCCGAGACCCTTCCTAATGGGGGTTGGGGTGAGGAGCACCAGAGGGAGGCGATTGGTGGGCAAAGAGGTAACCACCATCAATGTTGCCTGCAACCGCAATTCTTCCATTTGACGCACATCTGCTCTTACCCCATCCTCCTGCCACTCTACCAGGGATTGGGTTCCTCTTGTCCTCACCTACCCACCCCACCAGCCTCTGCGTCCAGCACATAATTCTCTGAAACTTCCACCACCTCCAACTGGATCCCACCACCAAACACGCCTTCCCCTCTCCCTGACTTGCTGCTTTCTGCAGGGATCGCTCCGTATGTGACTCTCTGGTCCATTCGTCCCTCCCCACTGATCTCCCTCCTGGCACTTATCCTTGCAAGCGGAACAAGCGCTACACCTGCCCCGACACGTCCTCCCTCGCTACCATCCAGGGCCCCAAACGGTACTTCCAGGTGAGGCGACACTTCACCTGCGAGTCTGTTGGAGTCCTATATTGTGATCGGTGCTCCCAGTGCAGCCTCCTGTATATCGATGAAACCCTACATAGATTGGTAGACCGATTCGCCAAGCATCTACACTCCATCCACCAGAATAAGCAGGATATCCCAGAGGCCACCCATTTTAACTCCACTTCCCATTCCCATTCCGAGATGTCCATCCATGGCCTCCTGCACTGTTGGGATAAGGCCACACTTAGGTTGGAGGAACAACAGCTTATATTCCGTCTGGGTAGCGTCTGACCTGAAGGCATGAACATCGATTTCTCAAACTCACAGTAATGTTCCCTCTCCCCCACCATTTCCCATCTCCTTTTTCCACTCTCATCTTATCTCCTTGCTGACCATCACCTCCCTCTGGTGCCTCCCCTTTTTTCTTTCTTCCGTCTCTTTCACCAATCAACTTCCTAACTCTTTGCTTCATCCCTCCCTCTCTAAGTTTCACCTATCGCCTGGTGTTTCTCTCACCCCTCTCCCCACCTTTCAAATCTGCTCCTCAGCTTTTTTCCCACCAGTCCTGCTGAAGGGTTTCGGCCCAAAACGTCGACTGTACTTATATCCATAGATGCCGCCTGGCCTGCTGAGTTCCTCCAGCATCTTGTGTGTGCTTCTCACTATGAACCCTTTTCTCCAGCTGAGGGCACAAATCCAGTGTCCGTTCAGCTTTGCTGAAGAGACCATTTCCAGGTTCAGTTTTAGTTTTACTTCTCACAGTGGCCACAGTAGTGGCAAAGCTTCTTCCTTTAGTTTTAGTATGAAGTCCTGATTTAGCTTTTTTCACAGCTGTGCTTACTGTATATTCCCAAACACCAGGCCCCAAAATCCTTGGCTTTGCCTGCTGCTGGCGACCGAGATTGAGGTCGAATCGTTCGGATAGAGATGGTGCTCGGTACTCGGTGTTGGGGGCTGATCGGAGCTCGACATTTTCGGACGACTCAGAGTCGGACTGTGGTCGGGCATGGCAGGGAGAGTTTTCCTCCTTCTCCCGTCTGCGTGAGATGTGGGACTTTCAAGAGACTTTGAACTTTTTACTGTGCCATGGACTGTTCTTCATCAAGTTATGGTATTGTTGCACTGTTGTAACTATATGTTATAATTATGTGGTTTTGTTAGTTTTTTCAGTCTTGGTCTGTCCTGTGTTTTGTGATGTCACACTGGAGGAAATATTGTATCATTTCTTAATGCATGCATTACTAAATGACAATAAAAGAGGACTGCGTGTCTTCATAATCTATAGCAATCTTTACTTGCCTTTCAATATAATAAACACTGTCGGTGAAGCTAGAGTTACACTTGTGTCTTTTTCGGAGTTCACAGACCACAATTCTTCATTTATCCCGAGGCATATAGAGCAATTTCTTTTTGACAATCGACATACGTATTGGCGGGCATCACATGTACTGCTCTTCTACCATGGCATTGCAACAGCCTCTGAGAAAACAACTGTAGTGTTGAAGAGCTTCTGCACCTTCAGATTTGATAGATTCCTTTTGCATATAGGTGGATGCAATTTTCTGTTCATTACCAAAATGTTCCTGTGGGAGTACCGCTGGGAGTTTGATGGGAAGGTCCTTATCAAGTGTTGTTAATTACCAATTTGGTGGTGAATGTAGAAGGAGAAGGTAAGTGGATAGAACCCAGCTACTGCAAGTGAGCTACAGTGGTATTTGATAAGTGCTAGTAACCTCTTGGTTACAGTACCTGTGCTGCTGGGCTACAGCGAGAAAATGACCAACCAGCCAGAAGACTTCAAGCAGGTCAGCAACAAATGGGACATTATGAAGTTTATTCTAATATTATTTTTGTTGTTATATTTTTTACCAATTTTTCCTACTCTTAATATGCCAGTTGAGATGACTCATGATAGAAACTTGTATTATTGACAATCACAAATATTGCATTTCAACAAAGCACCTGTCATGTAATAAGAAATTGTCTAAGTTCATAGAATAATATGTTCTTTATGTGCAGAAATGGAGCCTACACCTCTCTTCCATGTAATTCTTTAGGATCTTGTTATTTAGGGTATGTTTTTCCTGCCATGAGAAATACACACACCTTACCTTTACCAGCTGAGTCTAGAAGTAAGTGAGACATTTCAGAAGGAGATCATGTTGCATCAATTTTTATTCCCTTGTTTTGGTGTTGCAAGGAGTATAAGAATGATTAAAATGGTGCTGCAGCCATAGAAAGAGTAAGCTATGACAATGTTGATGCCTTTGGAAAAGTAACCACAGAAACGGTCACCATGCATAAGACGGTTCTTCAAAACTGCATGGCATTAGATTTTTTCTTAGCAGTTATGGGGTGAAGGTATGCATTTATAGGAAAGAAGTCTTGTACTTTCAAACCTGGCGAGTCTGAAGACATAACTAATTTGGCTGATCATATTTGTAAAGAAGCAGCTAAATCAATCTGATAGATGGGATATCTTTAGCTGAATTAATTCCAGTCCCAGAAGCTGGGCTAACTCAATATTACAAGTCATATTATTTATACTAAGATGCCTTATTATAATTTTACTTGCTTAAAGGCAATCACTAACAGTTCAAACTTGCTACCTACTAATCCACCTAACTATGACATAATATTATTTTTGAATATTTTGAAGAATATGCAGTATTCTTGTTTTATTATTTTACAACATTGAATCACAGTGGATTTAATTTGGCTTTTTTTTTACATTGATCAACAGAAAAAGACTTTCATGTCAAAGTGAGTACAGATCTCTGCAAAGTGATATAAATTAATTACAAATAGAAAACAGGACACACATTGATGCAGAAGTATTATTCACTCCCTTTAATATGACACACCAAATCATCACTGATGAAGCAAATCTTGGTTTTAGAAGTCACATAATTAGTTAAATGGGATCTGTTTTTGAGACTTATGTGCAGTCAAAATGCTTCAACTGATTGTGGTAAAAATACACCTGTATCTGAAAGTTTCAACTGCTGGTGAGTCAGTATCCTGGCAAAAACTGCACCATGAAGACAAAAGAACTCCAAGCCATGAAAAGGTTATTGAAAAGCACAAGTCAGGAGATGGAAACAAGAACATTTCCAAGTCACTGAATATCCTTTGCAGTACAGTTAAGTCACCTATCAAGAAATGGAAACAATATGGCACAGCTGTAAATCTGCCCAGAGCAGGCTGTCCTCAAAAACTGAGTGACTGTGCCAGAAGGGGACTAATGAGAGGCCACCGTGAGACATATATCAACTCTGGAGGAGTTACAAGCTTCAGTGGCTGAGATGGGAGAGACGGCGCATACAACAACTGCTGCCCAGGTGCTTTACCAGTCAACACACATAAAATGCGAGCAGAACTCAGCAGGCCAGGCTGCATCTATGGAAAAGATGGGTGAGTGGCAAAGAGAAAGCCACTGTTGAAAAAACTCACATGAGATCTCGGCAGGAGTTTGCAAGAAGACATGTGGGAAACTCTGAAATCAGCTGGAAGAAGGTTCTATGGTCTGATGAAACCAAAATTGAGCTTCTTGGCCATCAGACTAAGTGCTATGTTTGGTGCAAGCCAAACACCGCACATTATTAAAAGTACACCATCCTGACTGTGAAGCATGGTGGTGGCTATATCCTGTTGTGGGAATCCTACATTGTAGCAGGCTTGTGGAGGTAGAGGGTAAAATGAATGCAGCAAAATAGAGGGAAATCCTGGAGGAAGATCTGATGCAGTCTGCAAGAGAACTGTGACTTGGGAGCAGATTTGTTTTCCAGCAAGACAATAACCCCAAGCATAAAGCCAAAGCTACACAGGAATGCCTTAAAAACAATAAAGTTAATGTCCTGGAGTAGCCAAGTCAGATCTCAATCCAATTGAGAATTTGTGGCTGGACTTGAAAAGGGCTGTTCACTCACAATCCCCATGCGATCTGACAGAACATGAGCAATTTTAAAAGAAGAATGGGAAAAGTTGCAGTGCTCAGATATGGAGACCTATCTGCACAGACTCAAGGCCTTAACTGCTGTCGAAGGTGCATCCACCAAATACTGACTTGAAGAGGGTGAAAACTTATATATTATTTGGAGTTCTATATTTGTAATTAATTTAGATCACTTTGTAGAGATTTGTTTTCACTTTGACACGAAAGAGTTGATCAGTGTAAAAAAAAGCCAAATTGAATCCATTGTAATTCAATATTGTAAAACAATAAAACATGGAATCTTCCAAAGAGGGGTGAATACCTTTTATAGGCACTGTATACCCTTTGATATTTAATAACCTAATTAGTTTTTTGATTATTTAATACATAACATATACAACATATTTTTCTGCCTCTCATTTGTCAAATGTAATGATACTAAATGTGTGATTTGGAATCAAAGGGTAGAGTTGTCGGCTCCGACTGTTTAATTCTACAATTAGTCGATTTCATTGTCCCAATGGCTAAACATTTTAATTCTGATTCCCATTCCCCTTCTGACATATCAGTCCATGGCCTCCTCTTGGGCCACGATGAAGCTACCTTCAGGGAGGAGGACCAATCTTTAATATTCCATATGGATAGCCTCCAACCTGATGTTATGTGTATCAATTTTTTCTTGTCGTAAAAAAAATTCCCTCCCCCTCCCCCTCCCCTCTTAGTTCATTCCCAACTCTGGCCACTTACCTCTTCTCACCTGCCCCCTCCCCCTCAACTTGCTCTGAATCTGTCTCCTGTGTTCAGCCCTCCTCGCCTATCAGATTTCTTCCTCTCCAGCCCTTTATTTTCCTTACCACCCAGCTTCACCCATCAGCTTCCTGCTATCCTCCTTCCCCTCTCCCCCCCCCACCACCTTTATATACTGACGCCTTCCCCCTGTCTTCCCAGTCCTGAAATATCAACTGTTCATTCATTTCTATAGATGCTGCCTGGCCTGCTGAGTTCCTCCAGCAATTTGTATGTGTTGCTTTGGATAGCTAGCATCTGCAGAAATTCTCATGTTTAATTGTCATTTTCTTTGAAGTTTAACAAGTAATTCTCTACTTGTATTTTAAGTAGCCTTTATATGCATAACAGATTAATATGCCTCTAGTGGCTATACAAAATATAATTCTTGAACTTCTTTGTACTCCATTAAACGAATACGTGTTTTCTCATTGGTTAATTTTTACTGCAGTATTGACTAAGTACTATCTAAATGATATCTGTGGATTTGAATGGAATTTTCCTTATATTTGGGTATAAAAGTAGCTGTTTTATGCTAGGCACTATCATTAGATCTTCTCTCCTCAAGTAGTAAGACACCCTCTCTCTGTTCTGTTCCCGTTTGTTCTCTCAACTCCTAGTAAAATGATTGTGAAACAACAAATATTATGCCTCAATCCTGACTTTTAAAAGAACCATGGATTTGAAGATCAGAATCTAACAGGACTAACAGATTAACTGGTGTACAGCGTTAACATAAAATGATTGATGAGGCTATCAACTATTTCCAGAAAATATTTTGTCGTTTTCAATTCTTTGCAAAATATAAGCATACACTTAGTGGCCATTTTATTAGGTACCTTCTGTACCTAATAAAGTGGCCAGTGAATGTATGTTGGTTGTTTTGTACTGATGTCCAGAACTTCAAGTTCTAACAGGTTGTGCATTCAGAGATGCTCTTCTGTTGTAATGCGAGGTTACTATTACTGTTGTCTTCCTGACAGCTCGAACCATTGTGGCTATTCCCCACTGACCTCTCACATTAGCAAGGCGGTTTCACCCACAGAACTGCTACTCGCTAGTTTTTATTTCACACCATTCTCTGTAATCTCCAGCATCTGCAGAATCTCTGTTGTTCATGAAAACAACCCTACCCTCTTTAGTTAATCCACCATCCTAAAGAATTGTTTTGATAAAATCCTTGTCTCTTTTTATAAAATCAAGGTCCTGCAGGCATTTTAACCAGTTTATTAACTTGTCCTGTCACTTCAACAAACCTTGAACAGGTCACCATGGGTTCCTGTACTCGTTAAACACAACTGTGCTCTTTTTTCATTCTTCTTACCAAAATATATCGCTTTTTGTTTCCCTGCACTTAATATCATATGCCAGCAATTCCACCATCATATTTGAAATTTATTACTATCGAGTCATAGAGACATTCAACACATTCAGTCCACAAACAAGAGAAAATCTGCAGATGCTGGAAATCCGAGCAACACACACAAAATGCTGGAGGAACTCAGCAGGCCAGGCAGCATCTATGGAAAAATGCTCAGTCTACGTTTCAGGCCAAAACCCTTCGGCAACACTGGAGAAAAAAAGCTGAAGAGTAAATTTGAAAGGTGGGGGCAGGGGAGAGAGAAATGCCAGGCGATAGGTGAAACTTGGAGGGCAAGGGATGAAGCAAAGAGTTAGGAAGTTGATTGGTGAAAGAGACAGAAGGCCATGGAAGAAAGAAAAAAATGTCTGGGGGGTGGGGGAGAGGAGCACCAAAGGGAGGTGATGGGCGGGCAAGGAGATAACATGAGAGAGGGACAAGGGGATGGGAAATGGTGGTGGAGTGGGGAGGGGGGAACATTACTGGAAGTTTGAGAAATCGATATTCATACCATCAAGTTGGAGGCTACCCAAACGGAATATAAGGTGTTGTTCCTCTAACCTAGGTGTGGCCTTAGCCCTACAGTGAAGGAGGCCATAGATGGACATATTGGAATGGGAATGGGAAGTGGAATTAAAATGGGTGGCTACTGGGAGATCCCACTTGTTCTGGCGGGTGGAGGGTAGATGTTCGATGAAGTGGTCTCCTAACTTACATCAGGTCTCACCGATATGCAAGAGGATACACCGGGAGCACCGAACACGGTAAATGACCCCAACAGACTCACAGGTGAAGTGTCGCCTCACCTGGAAGGTCTGTTTAGGGGCCCGGATGGTAGTGAGGGAGGAGGTGTAGGGGTAGGTGTAGCACTTGTTCTGCTTGCAAGGCTAAGTGTCAGGAGGGTTGTTAGTGGGGAGGGACGAATAGACAAGGGAGCGTGTAGGGAGCCATGCCTGCAGAAAGCAGAAAGTGGAGGGTGAGGGAAATATGTTTTTGGTGGTGGGATCAAGTTGGAGGTAGCGGATATTTTGGAGTATTATGTGCTGGATGCAGAGGTTGGTGGAGTGGTAGGTAAGGACAAGAGGAGCCCTATCCCTGGTAGCGTGGCGGGAGGGTGGAGTAAGAGCAGATGTGTGTGAAATGGAAGAGATGCAGTTGAGGGCAGTATTGATGGTGGAGTAGGGGAAGCCCCTTTCTTTGAAAAAGGAGGACATCTCCTTCATTCTAGAAAGAAAAGACATCCACTGGGATGGCCCCCTACGTGCTCCCTTGTCCATTCGTCCCTCCCCACTGACCTCCCTCCTGGCACTTATCCTTGCAAGCGGAACAAGTGCTACACCTGCTCTACACCTCCTCCCTTACTACCATTCAGGGTCCCAAACAGTCCTTCCGGGTGAGGCAACACTTCACCTGTGAGTCTATTGGGGTCATCTACTGTGTTCGGTGCTCCTGGTGTGGCCTCCTGTATGTTGGTGAGACCCGACTTAGATTAGGAGACCACTTTGCCGAGCATCTACGCTCCATCAGCCGGAACAAGCGGGATCTCCCAGTGGCCACCCATTTTAATTCCACTTCCCATTCTCGTTCCGATATGTTCATCCATGTCCTCCTCCACTGTCATGATAAGGCCACACTTAGGTTGGAGGAACAACACCTTATATTCTGTTTGGGTAGCTTCCAACCTGAAGGCATGAACATCGATTTCTCAAACTT
Organism: Mobula hypostoma; assembly: GCF_963921235.1. NCBI lineage: Eukaryota > Metazoa > Chordata > Chondrichthyes > Myliobatiformes > Myliobatidae > Mobula > Mobula hypostoma. The sequence goes on from NC_086125.1 coordinate 18,454,563, forward strand.
CCAGTAATGCCTCCCTCCCCTCCTTCACCATTTCCCACCCCCTTTTACTTCTATCACGTTATCTCCTTACCTGCCTAACACCTCCCTCTGGTGCTCCTCCCTCCACCTTTTTTTCTTTCTTCCATGGCCTTCTGCCTCTTTCACCAATCAACTTCCTAGCTCTTCGCTTCATCCATCCCCCTCCAAGTTTCACCTGTCGCCTGGTGTTTCTCTCTCCCATTCCCCCACCTTTGAAATCTATTCCTCAGCACTTTTTCTCCAGTCCTGCTGAAGGGTTTTGTGCTTTTTTGCATAGGTGCTGCCTGGCCTGCTAAGTTCCTCCAGCATTTTGTAACTCATTCGGTCCATCATGTCTGGTCCAGCATTCCAACAAGACTAATTTATTATCCACCTCTCAACCCCATTCTTCTGACCAATCAAGAACTTATCAACATCAACTTTAAATAAACCCAATGACTTGGATTCCACAGCTGTCTGTGGCAATGAATTCCCAGTGTCACCACCCTCTGGTTAAAGATATTCCTCCTCATCTCTTTTCTAAATGGGTGCCCTCTATTCTGAGCTCTTGTGCTCTGGCCCTAGACTCCCCCACTATGGAAAACATCCCCTCCGCACCTTCTCTATCTAGGCCTTTCAACATTCTATAGGTTTCCAATGAGATCCCCCCCCCCCATTCTTCTAAACATCAGCAAGTACACTACCAGATCCATCAAAAGCTCCTCATACATTATTCCTTTCATTTCCTCAATTATTCTTGTGAACTTCCTCTGAACCCTCTTGAATGCCAGCACATCTTTTCTTAGACAAGGGGCCCAAAAGAGCTCATGTTACTCCAAGTGGATCAGACTAATGCCTTATAAAGTCTCACCCCATTCCATCCTTGCTTTTATATTCTAGTCCTTCTGGAATGAATACTAGCATTGCATTTGTCTTCCTTAGCGAATCCAATCAGGAAATCTGAGGTGTGGGGAGAGTGTCTCTCAACTAATTACCTCCAAACACAGCCCGAACCTTTCCTTGGGATAGTCTGTCTCACCCATCAATCTGTTCCAACCCTCAGCTGAAGTCATCTTCATTTAGAGGAGCCCAAAAAACAGGAGTTGGCCTCTCAATCCAATCACGGGATTGCTGCCTGTGACACACACCAGTGAGGGAGAAGAATAGGATGGTTGGCAGATGAATGTGTGGCTGAGGAATTGGTGCAGGGGCATGGTTTCCGATTTCTGGATCATTGGGATCTCTTCTGGGGAAGTTATGACCTGTACAAAAAGAATGGGTTACACCTGAACCTGACAGGGACCAATACCCTTACGGGCAAGTTTACTAGAGCTGTTAGAGAGGGTTTAAACTAATTTGGGGAGGGTGGGGCGTGGGAAGTGGTGTGCTAGGGCTGAGGATGGGACAGTTGATATACAAGTAGATGAAGTGTGTGGTTACATTGTGAGGAAGGACAGGCAGATGATTGGATAAAATAACAGTCATTGGAATGATTTGCTGTAACACAGGGCAAAATTGAAATGGGTGATGAATACAGGACTGAAGGTGATATGTATTAATGCACACAGTTTACGAAATAAATTACAAATGGTAAATAATCTTGCAGTGCAGTTAGAGATTGGCAGTTATGACACTGTAGGCATCACTGAGTCGCTGCTGAGGGAAGATTATAGCTGGGAGCCTAACATCCAAGGATGCATTGTATTGAAAGGACAGGCAGGTAGGCAGAGGGGATAGAGTGGCTCTGTTAGAAAAAAAACAAAATCAAATCCTTAGCTGGGCATAGGATCGGAAGACGTAGAACCTTTGTGGGTAGAGTTAAGATGCAAGGATAAAAGGACCCTGATGGGAGCTATATACAGGTTTCCAAACAGTAGCCAGGATGTGGGGTACAAATTACAACAGGAGATAGAAAAAGCTTGAAAAAAGATCAATGGTATGAGAATCTAGCATCAAACTAATTTTCCCAATTTATCTGCACACTAAGGTGCTAGATCCCAAGAAGGATAACTTGTGGAGTGCCTATGAGATGGCTTTTAAGAGCAGCTTGTGGTTTACCACTAGGGGGTGGGTTATTTTGGATTAGGTGTTGTGTAATGAATCAGATTTGATAAGTGAGCTCAAAGTAAAGGAGGCAGTGACCATAATATAATAGAATTCACCCTGCAGTTTGAAAGGGAGAAGATGAAGTCAGGTGCATCAGTATCACAGTGGAGTAAAGGGAATTACAGAGGCATGAAGAGTATTCGGTCAAAGTCGATTGGAAGGGAATGGCAGAACAGAAATAGCTGGAGTTTCTGGGAGCAATACGGAAGGTTCAGGGTAGATACATCCCAAAGAAGAGGAAGTATTCTAAAGGCACGATGAGGCAACTGTGGCTGACAAGAGAAGTCATACAGCATAAAAGCAAAAGAAGGGACATATGATATAGCAAAAATTAGTGGGAAATTAGAGGATTGTGAACTTTTTAAAAACCAACAGAAGGGCTGTGGACGAAGAACCTGATGGGACTAAACATTTTAATTCCCATTCTCATTCCTGTTCCAACTTGTTGGTTTATGGCCTCCTCTTGTGCCAAGGTGAGGCCACCCTCAGGATGGAGAAGCAACACCTTAAATTCTGTCTGGGTAGTGTCCAACCTGATGGCATGAATATTGATTTCTCCTTCCGGTAACCAAATTTCATTTCCCTCTTCCACTACTCCCCACTCTGACCTCTTACTTCTTCTCAGCTTCCTATTACTTCCCACTGGGCCCCCTCCCTCCTTCCCCTTTTCCAATGATCCACTTTCCTCTCCTATCCGATTCTATCTTCTTCAGCCCTTGACCTTTCCCACCCACTTGACCTCACCTATCACCATCCAGCTAGCCTCTTTCCCCTCCCTCCACCTTTTTATTCTGTCATCTTCCACACTCCTTCTCAGTCCTGAAGAAGGGTCTTGGCCTGAAACATGGACTGTCTTTTCCTTTTCCACTGATGCTGCCTAACCTGCTGAGTTCCTCCAGCATTTTGTGTGTGTTTTTTAAACAAATGTATATTGTTTTAATCAGATCTGTCTTTGCTTATGGCTCAGCCTTATAGCCTCTCGATAAAGCTCAAACTCAAGCACTGATATTATGTAGTGCTATTAAATCATCCCCAGATTTGGCATTACTGGTAGAGATAGGTGAAGTACCTTTACTCCTGCACAGTTACAGTTAGCAATTGTTTATTGTGTTAATGTAAGAGCACGTAAAGTTGGTCATCCAATATCAGCAACATTTTATTCTGACAGGCGCATGTAAGCTTTGTACTCTCAAAGTTTCACTTTTCAAGGTCTCCAGCTTAGCAAGTTGGGAACATTGTATATGTAAGATCCTCAGTTTGGGAAATGAATGGGCAAAAATTTTGGGTTGTTTAATGTGGCTTATGGTCCCTCTTTGTGGCACTCCTATATAGTTTTTACCCCTTGCCCATGGTTGATTTAAGCCTTCATGAAAAGATCAATATGAAGATTGACTGTATATCAATGGCACAATATGTGCAATATATACAAGGCAGATATTATGGAATCTTGCATATCCACACAGCTGTTTTGGTTTATGTCCCACAATTTCAGGTGACTATTAAGACAAGATTATCAGACAAAGTGAACATAGAACATAGAATAGTACAGCACAGTACAGGCCCTTCGGCCCACAATGTTGTGCCGACCCTTAAACCCTGCCTCCCATATAACCCCCCATCTTAAATTCCTCCATATACCTGTCTAGTAGTCTCTTAAATTTCACTAGTGTATCTGCCTCTACCAGTGACTCAGGCAGTGCATTCCATGCACCAACCACTCTCTGAGTAAAAAACCTTCCTCTAATATCCCCCTTGAACTTCCTACCCCTTACCTTAAAACCATGTCCTCTTGTAATGAGCAGTGGTGCCCTGGGGAAGAGGTGCTGGCTGTCCACTCTATCTATTCCTCTTAATATCTTGTATACCTCTATCATGTCTCAGATGTTGAAGAAACTGCAGCACATACCGTCTATATGCAATTCCAATGAGGTGTAAAAAGAAATTTCTAATTGCTAAATTGAGATCTTTGTGGCAGACAGAATTTAACATCCGAAGTTTATTAGGCCATCATAATGAATATAAGTACGTATTCGACTTTTTTGATATTATGTGAGATTCTTTTTTGAGGGGGCGGAATTTAGTCTATGTACTTCGTGTCTCTGCTCCACACTCCAACTCAGTAGGTGGCGGTAATGCACCTGATTTTGGTCTGCTAACCGCCATTAAACATTACAAGAAGAAGCTGAAGAAGAAGGTAGGAGCGGGGCACTGGGCGGGGGTTTCAGCGGCATCGGCGTCCGCACTGCGACAGAGGGACAATAGCCGCGAGTTCCGGACACACCGTGGCCCCGCATGCCGGGACAGTGCCGGTACTTTCCCTTTGCACCTGAACTGGACGGCGAGAACTAATATCCTAGCGGGAAGGTTTGCTAGTGCTGCCCGGGGGTGGTGGTTTAAATTCGGGTTCCAGGGGGATGGGAACCTGAGTGCCAGAACAGATAGTGGAGACAGATGCTGTTAAGACCTCAGACAAAGTCAGGAATCAAAGAGCTGTGCGACTATTGTTTTGAGCTGCGTATATTTCAATACAATGAGTATTGTAGGAAAGACAGGGCATGGATCAACGCCTGGAATTGTGATTTTGTAGTCATTAGTGAGACTTGGATGCAGGAGAGGCAGGACTGGCAGCTCAATATTCTGGGGTTCCGTTGTTTTAGACGCGACACATCGGGAGGGATTAAAGGAGGACGGGTGGCGTTACACGTTAGGGAAAAATGTCAAGGCAGTGCTCAGTCAAGGCAGACTGGAGAACTCGTCTAGTAAGCATTTATGGGTAGAACTGAGGAATTTAAAAATGTATGACTGCGTTCACGGGAATACATTATAGACGACCTAACAGTCCGCGGGATTGAAAGGAACAAATTTGTGGAGATCCAGACTGTTGCAAGAAACATAAGGTTGTGATAGTAGATGATTTTAACTTCCCGCATATTGACTGGGAACAGGAGTAGATGGGATAGAGTTTATCAAAAGTGTTCAGGAAAATGTCCTTAATCAGTACGTAGCAGTCCCAACAAGAAAGCGTGCGATACTTGATCTCCTATTAGAGAATGAGGCAGGCAGGTGACAGGAGTTTGTATCTAGTGATCATTAAGTTTTAAAGTAAATATGCAAAATGATAGGTCTAGTCCGAGGGCTGAGATTCTAAATTGGAAAAAAAAGGGCCAAATTTGATGGTATCAGGAAGGATCTGGCAGGTTTGGATTGGGACAGGTTGTTTTCTGGCAAAGGTGTACTTGGTAAGTAGGAGGCCTTCAAAAGTGAAATTTTGAGAGTACAAAGCTTATATGTGCCTGTCAGAATAAAAGCTAAAGATGATAGATTTAGGGAACCTTGGTTTTCAAGAGATATTGAGGCTGTGGCTCAGAAAACAAAGGACGTGCATAGGCTGGTAGGAACAAAGGAGGTTCTTCTGGAGTACAAGAAATGCAGGAAAACACTTAAGAAATAAATCAGGAGCTAAAAGAAGGCATGAGGTTGCTATAGCAGACAAGGAGTAGGAGATTCCTAAGGGATTCTACAGATATATTAAGAGCAAAACGATTGCGAGGGGCAAAATTGGTCCACCGGAAGGTTAGAATGGCAATTGATTGTGGAGCAAAATGAAATGGGAGAGATCTTAAATTGGATTTTTTGCATTTCTATTTATTCAGGAGATAGACACAGAGACTATAGAAGTGAGGCAAAGCAACAGTGAAGTCCTGGACTCTATACAGATTGCAGAGGAGGAGGTGTTTGCTGTCTTGAGGCAAATTAGGGCGGATAAATCTGTAGGTGTTCCCTTGGACCCTTTGTGAGGCAAGCCCAGAAATAGCAGGGGTCCTAGCAGTGGTATTTAAGCATCCTTAGCCACGAGGATTGGAGGATAGCTAATGTTGTTCCGCTGTGTAAGAAAGGGTCTAAAAATAAACCAGGAAATTATAGGCCGGTGAGCCTGACGTCAGTAGCGAGAAAGTTATTGGAAGGTATTCTGAGGAATCAGGTATGTGAGTATGTGGATAGACATGGACAGATTGGGGAAGGTCAACCTGACTTTGTCTGTAGTAGGTCATGTCTAACCAATCTTATAGAGTTTTCTGAGGAAGTTACCAGGAAACTTGATGAAGACAAAGCAGTGGATGTTGACTTTAACAAGCATTTGACAAGCTCCCGCATGATCAAGAAGGCTCAGTCAGTTGTCATTCAGGATGAGGTAGTAAATTGGATTAGACATTGGCTTTGTGGGAGAGGCCAGAGAGTGGTGGGAGAGGGTTGCCTCTGACTGGAGTCCTGTGACTAGTGGAGTGCCGCAGGGACTGGTGCCAGGTCCATTATTATATAGATCATTGATGTGAATGACAAACAATAATGTGGTTAACCGTATCAGCAAATTTATGGATGGCTCAAAGATTGGGGGTGTAGTGGACAGCGAGGAGGCCTGTCATGGCTTGCTGAGGAATCTGCATCAGCTGGAAAAATGGGCTGATAAATGGCAGATGGAATTTAGTGCAGACAAGTGTGAAGTGTTGTACTTTGGTAGGACTGACCAGGGTAGGTCTTACACAGTGAACAGCTGGGCACTGAAGAGTGCAGAAGAACAAGGGATCTGGGAATACAGGTCTATAATTCATTGCAAGTGGCAGCAGAGGTAGACAGCGTCATGGGGGAAGCTTTAGGCAGATTTGCCTTCATAAATCTAAATGGGTGGTACACAAGGAGGTACACAATACCTGAGAGGGGATCTTATTGAAACATACAAGATTATTAAGGGATTGGACACGCTGGAGGCAGGAAGCATGTTCCCGCTGATGGGTGAGTCCAGAACCAGAGGCCACAGTTTAAGAATTAGGGGTAGGCCATTTAGAACGGAGTTGAGGAAAAACTTTTTCACCCAGAGAGTGGTGGATGTATGGAATGCTCTGCCCCAGAAGGCTGTGGAAGCCAAGTCTCTGGATGCTTTGACGAAAGAGATGGATAGAGCTCTTAAAGATAGCGGAATCAAAGGTTACGGGGATAAGGCAGGAACTGGATACTGATAGTGGATGATCAGCCATGATCACAGTGAATGGCGGTGCTAGCTCGGAGGGCCGAATAGCCTACTCCTGCACCTATTGTCTATTGAGGTGGAATTTATGTTGAGGTTGTATGAGACATTGGTGAGGCCTAATTTGGAGTATTGTGTGCACTTCTGGTCACCAACCCATGGAAAAGATGTAAATAAGGTTGAAAGTGCACAGTGGAATTCCACAAGGATGTTGCCAGGATTGGAAGACCTGAGTTATAAGGAAAAATTGAATAGATTAGGACTTTATTCCTGGGAATTTAGAAGATTGAGAGGAGATTTGATAGAGGTACACAACATTATGAGGGGTAGATAGAGTAAAAGTAAGCAGGCTTTTTCTACTGAGGTTGGATGGGAGTACAACTAGACGTCATGGTTTAAGGGTGAAAGGTGAAAAGTTTAAGGGGAACATGAGGGAAAACTGATTCACTCTGACGGTGAGAGTGGGGAATGAGCTGCCAGCCCAAGTGGTGCATGTGAGCTGGAATTGAATAGGTACGTGAGTGGGAGGGGTCTGGAGGGTAATGGTCGCGGTGCAGGTCAATGGTTCAGCATGGACTAGATAGGCTGAAGCTCCTGTTTCTGTACTGTGCTTTTCTATGACTCTGTGGCTTTCTCTCAGCACGAAGATCCATGCTCGGGCTCCAGGGAGTTATCTGCTCGTGAGCAGAAGTGCTGGTGCCATTTCTGCTGACCGTGCACATCGCTAGGGCCGTGGCTGAAAGGTGGATTCCTTGTTTGGAGGGGGGGTGGTTTCAGCGATAGGTGACACTTCCAGTGTTCCCCCCGCCCTGCCAGTCGGTAGGGTGTGTTTGGAGTCGCAGGTGGAGGGAATGGGGGCAGATGAATTTCTCAGATGCTGCTAGGCTCCAAATATCGAAAGCCAAGGATTAGGAACTCAGAACAAATATATAGTCTTAAATTAATCTTGGTTGACCAGTCTACCTTCAGGTTACTGAAAATGAAATTTCATAGGGATTGCTCGCTCTGTGATTCCTTTGTCCATTCATCCCTTTTTACTAATCTTCTTCCAGTACTTGTAAGCGGCCTAAGTGCTCCTCCCGCCCATTCACCTCCTCCCTCACCTCCATTCAGTCCTTCCAGCTGAGGCAACATTTCACCTGCGAATCTGCTGGGGTCGTCTATCGTGTCCGGTGCTCCCGATGCGATCTCCTCTACGCTGGTGAGACCCGTCGTAAATCTGGGGAGTACTTCATCGAGGACTTCCACTCCATCCACCAAAATGAGAATCTTCCGGTGGCCAAACATTTCAGTTCCCATTCCCGTTTCCATTCCGACAGGTTGGTCCATAGTGTCCTTTTCCAAGATGAAGTCACCCTTAGGATGGAGGAGCAACACCTGTATTCCATCTGAGTAGCCTCCTACTTAATGGGAAAAGAAAATCCTTTCCCCCTGCCCTCTGCTTCTTTTCCCCAGTCTGGCCTCTTACCACATCTACCTGCCTATCACCTCCTCCTCTCTCCTATCAGATTCTCTCCCCTCCAGCCCTTTACCTTTCCCACCCACCTGGCTTTACCTGTCACCTGTTCAGTGGTCCCCAACCACCGGGCTGCGAGGAAACGTTATGAAACGATATGAGTCAGCTGCACCTTTCCTCATTCCTGTCACGCCCACTGTTGAACTCGAACACACCCCCACCCGTCGGCCAGTCCGCAAGAATATCGTCAATATGAAACCAGTCTGTGGTGTGCAAAAGGTTGGGGACCCCTGTTCTAGTTAATCATCCTTCCCCTCTCCCCATGTTCATATCCTAAAGCAGGGCCATGGCCCAAAACCTTGACTGTTCATTAATTTCCATACATTCTGCCTGACCTGCTGAGTTCCTCTACCATTTCGTGTGAGTTGCTTTGAGTTTCCCGTATATGCACACTTTCTCGTGTTTATGAAAACGTCGTTTAGTGCTGCACGAGAAAGAGGAACAAAATCCTTCCATCAGCTTTAGTTCTTGAGAAGATCACCATTGTTCTCCCCTCCTGTTGTTCTGGGCCTCCCTAGCCGTGACAGCATGCCTTATACCATTCTCACTGGGTAGATAATGATATCAAACACCTTTGTCCTGGGTAACAAGTGACTTGTAGCTTTCACATCACAAAGGCGTCACACTCCAATGAGAAAGATGACTGCTCCACCCCTTTCACTTTCATTGGCATTGCCATTGATGAGTTTATCGCTGTCAATCATCGGGGGGTGGGGGTGGTGGGACGGGACAGAGTAACTAGAAAACCTCCAGGAGCGGCCATGTGATATGTGTTCTTTGTGGTGCTGTGGGACCTGATCAGAACTTGAGCCAAGTCACAACTGGTAGAAATGGCCCATTCTGAAAGAGACAGGAAAACAGTCAGAGAATTTGATGGCCAGTCGAGACGCCTGATCCGTGCCCAGTTAGAAGTTGATTTGTTCCTCCAACCTCGCTGTAACGGTGTTATGTCAGAGTTCACCGTAGAGGCTAAAATGATCTCACCTGAAATGCTGTCCTTCACCCATTGATGTCTTTTGTAAATCTTTCTACAGGTTAGGAACCACAATGAATTTTGAATGGGAATTTCAAATACAGCATCTCTGTTCAGATATTTAAGGAGTGACCAGATATTTCCTTTGTAATGCCAATATATCTGTTGTTGATCCTTGAAGATGAAGAAGTGTCTCATCGCAACTGAAAAAGAGCCTTGTGTCTGAACTGAAGCTTTCTGTTCTAACTCAGTGCAATCCCACTGGAACCGGGGTGCTGAAACACACCAGCATTTTCGAGATCAGTTCTTCAACTACACAGGCATTCACTGTGCCTGACTTCTGAATTGCCAGAGAACTGACCGCAGGGGGATAATCATTCTCCTTTTCTCAGTGTGGGAAGGGATTCACTCACTCAGCTGACCTGCAGGCCCACCGGTGAGTTCACAGTGGGGAGCGGCCATTCACCTGCTGTGTGTGTGGGAGCGATCATCCAGCCTGAAGATACATCAGGAGGATCACACTGGTGAGAGGTCGTTCACCTCCTCAGATTGTGTGAAGAGACTCAGTCACCCAGCCCACTGAAGACGCACCAGTGAGTTCACAAAGGAGAGAGGCCATTCAATTGCTCTGTGTGTGGGAAGATATTCACTCGGTCATGCAATCTGCTGACACACGAGCAAGCTCAGACTCAGGAGAGGCTGTACAACTGCTCTGAATGTGGGAAGGGATTCACTCAGTCAACCTGCCTATAGACACACCAGTCAGTTCACACTGGGGAGAGGCTGTTCATCTGCTTGGTCTGTGGGAAGGGATTCATTTGGTCATCTGATCTATTGGCCTACAGGTCAGTTCACACTGGGGAGATGCCGTTTACCTGTTCCGTTCACCTGTTCAGTTCCACCTCCTTAGACTGTGGGAAGGGATTCACTCAGTCATCTCAACTGTTGGCACACCAGTCAGTTTACACGGGAGAGAGGCTATTCACCTACTCAGACTGTGGGAAGGGATTCACTTCATCATCTGACCTACTAGCACACCAGTCAGTTCACGCTGAGGAGAGTCTGTTCATCTGTTCAGATTGTGGGAAGGGATTTCCTCGGGCATTTCAACTGAAACTACATCAGCAAGTTCACACCAGAGAGAGAACTTTCACTGACTCTGACTGTGGGAAGGGATTCACTCAGCCGTCCAACCTACTTGCACACCAGCAAGTTCAAACAGGAGAGAGGCAGTTCAACTGTTCTTTAAGTGGGAAGGAGTTCACTCAGTCATCTCACCTACAGACACACCAGTCAGTTCACACTGGAGAAAGGCCATTCACCTGCTTAGACTGTGGGAGGGGATTCACTCAGTCCCAACTGAAAGTACATCAGCGAGTTCACGCCGGAGAGAGGTCCTTCACCTGCTCAGACAGTGGAAAGGGATTCACTCAATCATCCCGCCTACTGTTACACCAGTCACTTCATACTGCACAGTTCAGCTACTCAGACTGTGCGAAGGGATTCACTCTGTCATCTCAACTGAAGGTGCATCAGCGAGTTCACACTGCACCGAGGCCGTTCACCTGCTCAGACTGTGGCAAGGGATTTACTCTATCATCTCAACTGAAGGCACACCAGCGAGTTCACACTGCAGAGAGGCCGTTCACCTGCTCAGACTGTGGGAAGGGATTCACTCAGTCATCCAGCCTACAGATACACCAGTCAGTTCACACTGGAGTGAAACCGTTCACCTGCTCAGACTGCGGGAAGGGATTCACTCAGTCATCTGACCTACTGGCACACCAGCGAGTTCACACTGGGGAGAGGCCGTTCATCTGCTCGGACTGTGGGAGGCGATTCACGCACTCATCCAACCTACAGAGACATCAGTCTATTCACACTGGGGAGAAACCGTTCACCTGCTCGGTCTGTGGGAAAGGATTCACTCAGTCGTCTGACCTACTGGCGCACCAGCGAGTTCACACAGGGGAGAAACCATTCACCTGCTCAAACTGTGGAAAAGGATTCACTCAGTCATCTCAGCTGAAGGTACATCAGCGAGTTCACACTGGAGTGAGGCCGTTCATTTGCTCAGACTGTGGGAAGGGATTCACTCGGTCGTTTCAGCTGAACGTGCACCAGCGAGTCCACACTGGTGAGAGGCCGTTCATCTGCTCTGAATGCGGGAAAGGATTCACTCAGTCGTCCAACCTTGTGACGCACTACCGAGTCCACACGAGATAAAAAGTTTAACTATCCTGCCTGCTGGATACTTAACCATCACAGCTGCTGAATCCAGAGGCAAGTTTAAAAGTGACCATTGGTGTTGAACTCTGCAATTATTGCTGCTGCTCATCACACCCAGTTCTGCACCCTGGACACTGGGCATGGGAGGTCTCTTCTGCCGGTGTTTATCTTTAATAAGACTGCAGTTTAGTATTCGGCATGGAATAAACAAACTCCTTGCATCACTTTTGGTTCTTTAGCAAATCACCTTTGTTGAGCATCATCTGGTTCTGGATCCTTCTGCCAAGTGAGAACATTGTTCATACTATCCTGTCTGTGTGTATAGTGATAATGAGTACCACTGCCCTGGGTAACAAGTGGTCTGTAAATTTCACACCACAAATGTCCCACACATTAACAATTTGCAAAGAGAAATTCTAATCACCTGCCCTTGACATTCATTGACTTTGCCATTGACCATCACCTCAAGGTCACAGTGATCAGAAGGTCGGCAGGAGCAGCTGTGTGAGTACCGTGAGCTCCAAGTAGGGCAGTGGGGCATGCCCAGAGCTGTGGGAGCTGTAACAATGGACAGAGGCACGTGGAGCCAGATCACAGGTGGACAACGGGCATGATTATCCCATTCTGCTGAGGACAGGTAGGCAGCCAGGGAAATTGGTGCTCAGTCCAGACGCCTGAAGTCTGATGAGACAGAGGATGAGGATTTGTTAACTTCCATGGAGCCTCACTGTTACTGTGTGATGTCAGAGCTCGCATTGGAGACCAAAACTATCTCGTCTGAGATAGCCCTTCACCCATTGATGTATTTTGTAAAATGTTACAGGGTGGGAAAACAAAGGATTTGTGAGTGGCAATCTCAAACACAACAACTCATCAGTTCTGTGAATCTCAGTTCACCAGCACTTGAATACCATCAATCTTTGAATGTCGCATTGGCGATGCTAGGTAGCATCCAGGTAGATACCACACCAATTGTAGCAAGTAGAACCCAGACATGTGTTCAGAGTAGGGGTGAGGTTTGAATGAACCAACCTGGAGGTAAACCTTGTAAATTGTCTTCAAGTTATTAAAGGAGTGAATGAATATTTCCTTTGTAACACCAGTGTATCAGTTGCCAATCCACAGGAAAGAAGGCATGTCTCATTCCAGCTTGAAATGTGCATCTGCTTTATGTCTGAAATGAACTTTCCTATTTTAACTTCTCATTGAAACCCACTGGAACCAGGACTCTGAGAACGCTCCAGCATATCTTCACTAGAGATTAGACACTCTACTGCTTGAAATGTGGGAGGGAGTCACTACGTCATCTGACCCGGTGAGACATCTTGAGAGTTCACAGCAGAGAAAAATCATTCATCTGCTCTAAGTGTGGGAAGGGATTCAGTTGTTCACCTGCTCTGTGTATGGGAAGAGTTGTAATCAGACAAGTGTGATTGTTGGTGTCAGATTCTGCAGTTATTGCTGCTGTTCACCACACCTGGTACCGAACCCTGGTCATTGGGCACAGGAGGTGTTTGTTCTAATGACAGTAGTTTTAATTGGACTAGAGTTAAATATTGTGGATCTGTTATAAATAAATCAGTTCTATCTTAAATCTTGTGTCTCATGTCCCTACTGACTGCAGTACACTCAATGTGCAATAGAAACCATTTTGCCCCTCCGCCCCCTGCTGGTGTTCTTGCTCCTTCTCCTCCCATCATCCAGTCGCGAAGTTCTTTGTCTCTGTTCACTCGCTTCTCCCTGAACTCCACCCCTGCTGCTCTCCTCAGGCTGCCCCTGTAGTGACAGGTTCCCAGTGGTCACCACTCTGGACGAGGAGGTGACATCAGCGATCAACTGGTCCCTAACAATTGGCACTCGTTCTTCCTTCAAACTTTATCTCCTTGTGCGCAGGGGCAACAGTCCAGCCCCTGTCACTGAACTGCTCTGAAATTTCTGCGCAGAATTGTCAATTTTACATGGATATTGGCCAACTGAAATCTTGTGCAGCTTCTAATGCCTTGCTTGCATACATAGAATACTTACCGTGATACATTCTTACAGGTGGTAATAACCAAGAAAGCTGCACACAATTCACACTTACAAACTGCTGGAGGAACAGCAAGTCGGGCAGCATCTATGGAGGGGAATAAAATGTTGATGTTTCAGACTGAGACCCTTCATCACCTGCTCTCCTCCTCCCATCTCAACCCCTTCTCCCTATTTTGGGGTCACTCCTCCCCCCCCCAACCTCTGGGTCAAACCTTTCACCAGTCCCCAGTACTTGGCTTGCTCACACACCCCCTTGCCCCCTCCCTGGGTCACTCACTTTTCTATCCCCTGTGCCTCTGGGATAACCCCCAGTATCGCTGCCCCCTCCCTCCCCCCCCATCTCTGGACTGTATCCTTTCTCCTGGATGTATCTGTCACCCCTTCCCCCGATGTATCTGTCACCATTTTATGCCCTCTCTCCTTCACTAGGTCACTCCCTTCCCCCTAACTCCTGTCTATTGGTGGATTCAGTCCCCCACTTGGTCTGGGTCCCCACCTTCCCCTCTGTCTCTAGGTCACCCACTTTTCCAACCTGACAACTTCCATCACTGGGTCACAACTACCCCCTTCCTTCTAAATCCCCACTTACTATTGTCTCTGGGTCACTGCTTCCCACCTCCCCTCCTGTCTCCAGATCTCCCATTTCCTCTCCCCCCATCTATTGGTCTCCCACTTCCCTCATCTCCCCACACCCTGTCTCTGGATCTCCGTTCTCCCTCACCTCTGGGTTCCACCTCCCCTTGTCTCTATGTCACTCCTACCACCCCTCACTACGACCCTCTTGCCCCCTCCCTCCCTCTGTCACTGTGTCAGTCTGTCTCACTGCCCCAATTTTCTGGGGTGCACACCCTCTCCTCCCTCCTCTAGCCCCATCCTGTTTCTGAACACCTTCATCTATCTGGTCTCTAGGGCAGCTCCCCGCTGTGTCTGGAACATCCCCCTCCCCTCTTACCACATGCCCCATGTCCACCCTCTCATCTCCGTGATGCCCACTTCTTCCCACCCTCAGGCACTCCTTGTACAACCTCCTCATCTCTGGGGCAACCTTTCCCCGTCCACAAAGGGATATCCCCTTTCTCCTCCTCTCACCCCTGAAACCATCTCTGGATACTCTACCCCTCCCATCTCCGGGATGACCCCTATCCACATCTCAGGAAAGGACCCCTCTTGGGATGACCACTCTGCCATTTCTGGGATGCCCAGTACACCCCGTCTCTGGTATGTCATTGTCAGTCCCTTCTTGCGTCTCTGGAATAACCCTCCAAATCCCCTTCTCCCGAATTCCCCCTTCCCCACTCCCAGACCTGATTCAGGGATGCCCCCTTTCCTCTTGCTGAACATGTGTCTGTGGCATCCCATTCCTCTCCTCCTTGCTCTGTGGGTTACCCATTCCATTCCCCGATTCCTATCACACCTCCTTCCACCCCTTGTCTCTGGAAGCCCACTTTTCCATTCTATCCCCCCACAGAGTCTCTGGGATGCCCTCATCCCCCAATCTTCACCCCCCCCCATTCCCCAACCCTCAGCTCTGAGATGCAACTTTACTCTGCTCCCCTCTTTCTGGGACACTCCCAGCCTTCCCCTCTCCCCATCTCCCCCATCGCCCATCTCTGGGATGACCACTTTCCTATGTATCTGGCATGCCACCCTTCTCTGAGACACACCCCCCCATCCCTAAGATGGCCCCCTACAGCATCAGCAACCTCCCATCTTTGTGAAGCTCCCTTCACCCTTTTTTCCTTTCTTGCTATCTGCATCCACTGTTTCTGTGATGTGTCCACCCCTCGTATCTGGTGTCTGGGATGAACATTCATGCTCTCCTCTTCTCTAGAACACTGCCTCCCTACTGCCCTCCCCCCATCTGGGACTCCTGAATCCCAATGCCCCCTCCCCCCGGCCTCCTCTCCCACCTCATCCCTGAAAGACCCCTTCCCCCTGCCTCCCTTCTCCAGGGTGACATCATGAGCACAGGACCTTCACATCCCACCCGAACCCTGTTCCTAGGGCGTCCTTTTCTCCATCCTGCCTGTCTTTTAGACAGTCTCCCAAGTCTCTGGGTCTCTCTGCCCACCCTCCCCCCTTCCAACACTGTGTTGCCCCCTTTCTGGCTGTTCTCCAACCCCACCTCCCGTTCTTTACGACACACACTTTCCCCCTCAATACTCCTTCTATCACTCCTTCATCCCATCTTTGGGATACCCCTCTCCTCCTCCTGTCTCTGTGTCCCTTTTACAACACTACCCCCCCCCACCACCATCTGCGCCCCTCTTCCCCGTCTCTGGGTCATTTCCTTTTCCAGTTTACTGCACCCCCCCATCCCCATTCCCTGTGACGTACCTTTCCCCCATTGCTCTTCCCCCTCAATTCTCCTACAGTCACCCCCTTCTTCCCATCTCTGGTCTGCCTCTGCCCCCTTCTTGTCAGTGATTTGCCCCTACACCCCTCTCCTTCACCCCTTTCCCCTTCTCTCTTGGTGGCTCCCTTCCCTCAAACCCTTCTGCCCCTGGGATGCCCACTCCCCCTCTTCCCCATCTCTAGGGCACCCATTTTGCGCCCAACTCCCATCTTTGGAAAGCCCTCCTCCCTGGTGTCCTCTACCATGTCTCATCATGTCACCCTCATACCCTCGCCCCTGTCTCTGAGGCACTCACTCCATTCTTCTCTGGGATATCCACTATGTCCTGCCCCTGTCTCTTAAATACCCCTCCACCTTCACTGGGACACTCTCTGCCCCCATTCACCCCATCTGCCCAACTCTGTGAAGTACCCTTTCTCCTCCCCACCAACTCTGGCATGACCCCTTCCACCCACTTCCACGCCCGTGTCTGGGATGATCTCACCCCAGGATGAAGCTTTCCACACCCCATCTCTGAGACAGCCCCTCGCTTCAGTCTCTGGGATGACCCCTTCCTAATTTTCCTCCCTCTCCCAGTCACCTACCCCCCCCCTCCTCTGGGATGCCCCCATCCTACCCCAGCCCAACTCTGGGATTCTCTTCCCCATCTCTGGGGCCCCTCTCATTTCCCCAAACACACAACAGTAAACTCCTTGAGCAGGGAATGTGGCCGGTGTTTAATTGTAAGATGGTCAATCACCCCAGAACGGTGACTGCTAACTACAGGGGAGTTTGTGCCCCAACCTTTGTGAGCTATGGCAAAGCAGCAGGAAGGACCAGATATGGACTACAGAGGAGGAGATGCTTGTTGTCTTGAGGAAAATTAGGGTGGATAAATCCCCAGAGCCTGATAAGGTGTCCTGTCAGACCATGTGGGAGACTAATGCAATAACTGCAGTGGGCCTGGCAGAGGTATTTAAAATGCCCTTGGCCATCGGTGAGCTGCTGGAGGATTGGGGGATAACTAATGTTATTGTTTAGGAAGAGCTCGAAGAAGCCACCAGGAAGTTGTAGAACTGTGAGCCTGAAATCAGCAACGTGTAAGTTTTGGAGGTATCCAAAGTGGCCGGATATATAAATATGAGGATAGACAGGGCCTTATTAGTGTTGGGATCTTATTCCATGGAGTATAGAAGAACGAGGGGAGATTTCGTAGAGCATACAAAAGTATTAGAGATTTAGATAGGACAAACTATAGAACACAGCATTAATGATAAGACTCTTGGCAGTGTGGAGGATTAGAGGGATCTTGGGGTCCGAGTCCATAGGACACTCAAAGCTGCTGCGCAAGTTGACTGTGTGGTTAAGAAGGCATATGATGCATTGGCCTTCATCAACCGTGGGATTGAGTTTAAGTGCTGAGAGGTAATGTTGCAGCTATATAGGACCCTGGTCAGACCCCACTTGGAGCACTGTGCTCAGTTTTGGTCACCTCACTGCAGTAAGGATGTGGAAACTATAGAAAGGGTGCAAAGGAGATTTACAAGGATATTGCATGGATTGGGGAGCATGCCTTATGAGAATAGGTTGAGTGAACTCGGCCTTTTTTCTTTGGAGCGACGGAGGATGAGAGGTGACCTGATAGAGGTGTATAAGATGATGAGAGGCATTGATCATGTGGATAGTCAGAGGATTTTTCCCAGGACTGAAATGGCTAACACAAGAGGGTACAGTTTTAAGGTGCTTGGAAATAGGTACAGAGGAGATGTCAGGGGTAAGTTTTTTATGCAGAGAATGGTGAGTGCGTGGAATAGGCTGCTGGCGACGGTGGTGGAGGTGGATACGATAGGGTCTTTTAAGAGACTCCTGGATAGGTACACGGAGCTTAGTAAAATAGAGGGCTATGGGTAATTTCTAAGGTAAGGACATGTTCCGCACAACTTTGTGGGCTGAAGGGCCTGTATTGTGCTGTGGGTTTTCTATGTAAACACAAGCAGGCTTTTACCCCTGAGGTTGGGTGAGATGTGTGTCAATGCAAGGAGCATTGGTAACAAGGTGGATGAATTGAAAGTGCAGATTGTTATGAATGATTATGATATAGTTGGGATCACAGAGACATGGCTCCAGGGTGACCAAGGATGGGAGCTCAACGTTCAGGGATATTCAATATTCAGGAGGTATAGACATGAAAGAAAAGGAGGTGGGGTGGCGTTGCTGGTTAAAGAAGAGATTAACGCAATAGAAAGGAAGGACATAAACCGGGAAGATGTGGAATCGATAGAGGTAGAGCTGCGTAACACTAAGGGGCAGAAAACGCTGGTGGGAGTTGTGTACAGGCCACCTAACAGTAGTAGTGAGGTTGGAGATGGTATTAAACAGGAAATTAGAAATGTGTGCAATAAAGGAACAGCAGTTATAATGGGTGACTTCAATCTACATGTAGATTGGGTGAACCAAATTGGTAAAGGTGCTGAGGAAGAGGATTTCTTGGAATGTATGCGGGATGGTTTTTTGAACCAACATGTCGAGGAACCAACCAGAGAGCAGGCTATTCTGGACTGGGTTTTGAGCAATGAGGAAGGGTTAATTAGCAATCTTGTCGTGAGAGGCCCCTTGGGTAAGAGTGACCATAATATGGTGGAATTCTTCATTAAGATGGAGAGTGACATAGTTAATTCAGAAACAAAGGTTCTGAACTTAAAGAGGGGTAACTTTGAAGGTATGAGACGTGAATTAGCTAAGATAGACTGGCAAATGACACTTAAAGGATTTACGGTGGATATGCAATGGCAAGCATTTAAAGATTGCATGGATGAACTACAACAATTGTTCATCCCGGTTTGGCAAAAGAATAAATCAAGGAAGGTAGTGCACCCGTGGCTGACAAGAGAAATTAGAGATAGTATCAATTCCAAAGAAGAAGCATACAAATTAGCCAGAAAAAGTGGCTCACCTGAGGATTGGGAGAAATTCAGTGTTCAGCAGAGGAGGACAAAGGGCTTAATTAGGAAGGGGAAAAAAGATTATGAGAGAAAACTGGCAGGGAACATAAAAACTGACAGTAAAAGCTTTTATAGATATGTAAAAAGGAAAAGACTGGTAAAGACAAATGTAGGTCCCCTACAGACAGAAACAGGTGAATTGTTTATGGGGAGCAAGGACATGGCAGACCAATTGAATAATTACTTTGGTTCTGTCTTCACTAAGGAGGACATAAATAATCTTCCAGAAATAGTAGGGGACAGAGGGTCCAGTGAGATGGAGGAACTGAGCGAAATACATGTTAGTAGGGAAGTGGTGTTAACTGAAGGGATTAAAGGCAGATAAATCCCCAGGGCCAGATGGTCTGCATCCCAGAGTGCTTAAGGAAGTAGCCCAAGAAATAGTGGATGCATTAGTGATAATTTTTCAAAACTCGTTAGATTCTGGACTAGTTCCTGAGGATTGGAGGGTGGCTAATGTAACCCCACCTTTTAAAAAAGGAGGGAGAGAGAAACCGGGGAATTATAGACCGGTTAGCCTAACGTCGGTGGTGGGGAAACTGCTGGAGTCAGTTATCAAAGATGTGATAACAGCACATTTGGAAAGCGGTGAAATGATCGGACAACGTCAGCATGGATTTGTGAAAGGAAAATCATGTCTGACGAATCTCTTAGAATTTTTTGAGGATGTAACTAGCAGAGTGGATAGGGGAGAACCAGTGGATGTGGTATATTTGGATTTTCAAAAGGCTTTTGACAAGGTCCCACACAGGAGATTAGTGTGCAAACTTAAAGCACACGGTATTAGGGGTAAGGTATTGATGTAGATAGAGAATTGGTTAGCAGACAGGAAGCAAAGAGTGGGAATAAACGGGACCTTTTCAGAATGGCAGGCGGTGACTAGTGGGGTACCGCAAGGCTCAGTGCTGGGACCCCAGTTGTTTACAATATATATTAATGACTTGGATGAGGGAATTAAATGCAGCATCTCCAAGTTTGCGGATGACATGAAGCTGGGTGGCAGTGTTAGCTGTGAGGAGGATGCTAAGAGGATGCAGGGTGACTTGGATAGGTTGGGCGAGTGGGCAAATTCATGGCAGATGCAATTTAATGTGGATAAATGTGAAGTTATCCACTTTGGTGGCAAAAATAGGAAAACAGATTATTATCTGAATGGTGGCCGATTAGGAAAAGGGGAGGTGCAACGAGACCTGGGTGTGATTATACACCAGTCATTGAAAGTGGGCATGCAGGTACAGCAGGCGGTGAAAAAGGCAAATGGTATGCTGACATTTATAGCGAGAGGATTCGAGTACAGGAACAGGGAGGTACTACTGCAGTTGTACAAGGCCTTGGTGAGACCACACCTGGAGTATTGTGTGCAGTTTTGTTCCCCTAATCTGAGGAAAGACATCCTTACCATAGAGGGAGTACAAAGAAGGTTCACCAGATTGATTTTTGGGATGGCAGGACTTTCATATGAAGAAAGACTGGATGAACTGGGCTTGTAAATCCCTTACTCACTCTTCCTTCAGTTAGTCCTGACGAAGGGTCTCGGCCTGAAACGTCGACTACACCTCTTCCTACAGATGCTGCCTGGCCTGCTGCGTTCACCAGCAACTTTGATGTGTGGGCTTGTGCTCGTTGGAATTTAGAAGATTGAGGGGGGATCTGATTGAAACGTATAAAATCCTAAAGGGATTGGACAGGCTAGATGCAGGAAGATTGTTCCTGATGTTGGGGAAGTCCAGAACGAGGGGTCACAGTTTGAGGATAAAGGGGAAGCCTTTTAGGACCGAGATTAGGAAAAACTTCTTCACACAAAGAGTGGTGAATCTGTGGAATTCTCTGCCACAGGAAACAGTTGAGGCCAGTTCATTGGCTATATTTAAGAGGGAGTTAGATATGGCCCTTGTGGCTACGGGGATCAGGGGGTATGGAGGGAAGGCTGGTGCAGGGTTCTGAGTTGGATGATCAGCCATGATCATAATAAATGGCGGTGCAGGCTCGAAGGGCCGAATGGCCTACTCCTGCACCTATTTTCTATGTTTCTATGTTTCTAGAAGAACTAGAGATCCTAGGTTAAGGGTGAAAGGTGAAATATGTAAGGAGAACATCTCCACTCAGAGTGGTGTGAGAGTGGGATAAGCTGATGGCAGAAGTAGTGAATGTGGGTTTTATTTCAGCATTTAAGAGAAATTCGATCGTCACGTGGATGGGAGCGGTATGGTCCAGGCGCAGGTAGGTGGGATGAGACAGAATAATAGTTTGGCATGGATTAGATGGGCCGAAGGACCAGTGTCTGTATTGTAGTGCTCTGTGACTCTGTCCCAGGTGACCAGAGCTGCATGCAGCAGTCTGAGCCGTCATCTTGTACACTTGTACAATTTTGTTGCAAATCATGTAAGGAGTGTCCTGAGTGATACACACTGCCTCCCCCATCCTGTCCATCCATATCTCCACATTCAGGAAACTGTGTGCCTGTACCCCGGTTACCTTGTTCTACCCCACTTTCCCTTCACTCCTGTACCCCGGATACCCGGTTCTACCCCACTTTCCCTTCACTCCTGCCCCCCTGGCTTACCCGGTTCTACCCCAATTTCCCTTCACTCCTGTACCCCAGTTACCCTGTTCTACATCACTTTCCCTTCACTCTTGTGCCCTGGGTCACCTTGTTCTACCACACTTTCCCTTCACTGTGTCCTGGGTTAACTTGCCAAATTACAACACTTTGAGTTAAATTCCATTTGCCATCCCCTGATGCAATTTCCAACTTGGCCCAGATACTCCTGTGAACTTGGATAATTTACCTCACTCTTCACTACACCAACTTTTATGTCACCTACAAACTTACTAGCCATGTTAACAACATTGTTATCCAAGCGGTTAATATAGATGACAATTTTCAGTAGATCCAGCACTGATCCCTGCAGCATGCCACTGGACACAGGCCTCCAGTCTGAAAAACACCTCTCCATGATGCCTCCTTCTACCAAACCAATTTTGTATCCATCTGACTAGCTCACCCTGAATTCCATATAAATTAACCTTCTGCACCAAGGACTTATGGGGAAAAAAATCTTCCTCGCATCCCCTCTAAACTATTATTATTGAGTGTAAACCATGTCCTCTGCTTACAGACACCTCAGCCATGGTAAAAAGTTGCTACTGTGTTCTCTGTCTGTGTTTTAAATTCTGAATAATTCTGTCTAGGTCCCATTTCCATTGAACATCAAATAGACTTACTTCTCTGATTAGTCCTACCCATTGCTGATATCAAGTCTGTTGGATGCAGCTTCCCTAATGAGAATAATGAATTCTTCATTTCAGACAGAAATACCAGAGTAGACCCATATTTGCACAAATTTAAAAAACATGAGCGGATTTATGGGAAGAAGTGCTTCTCGGGTGAGAGAGAGGAAAAGCAGGGATCAGACACAGCATCTTTTATCTGACTATCTCCCCTCTTTCAAGTCCTGAAGAAGGGTCCAGGCCTGAAACTTCAGCTGTCTCTTTCCTCCACGGATGCTGTCTGATATGCTGAGTTCCTCCAGCTTTCTGTGTGTTGCTTATGATTTCAGTTCGCTCTTCGGTCTGGCTCCACTGCGTGAGGCCTCTGCGATGTCTGACCACCTCTTAATACAGTACTGCCGATAATGAACAAGTTTACTGCCTTCACAACTGGCATGTGTGCCTTCAGCTGCCAAGGCCCCACGTGGTGTCTGCTCATTCCAGTTTTGGGATACAGACGCCAAAGTACAAAGCTGACACACTATGTTCTGTGGACGTTCTGTTTCCAGCCCTCTCTGTTTACTGTCGTTCCACGGCACAGGTGAATGCACATTGCGGGAGATCGATGTGGAGTACAAAAGCTGTCGGAGCTGTGGTGCTAAATGGGTTTACACTGTGCAAAAAAAACCTGTAAATAATTCATTCTGCCTTCTGTAGCCACTGACATTCAAACAGAAACATTCCACTGGGCAATTCTCCCTGTTCTATTGACCCGTTACAGTAAAGATGCAAAATGAGAACAAGGTGGTGATGACATACGTGAAGGGTGATACTGAGCACCAGGTGGACACATAGATCACGTAGATATAGGTGAGGTGTGGGACAGGGATGGGAGGAACAGAGCAAGAGGTGATGGGATATATACAGAATATATCTAAAAGAGAGAGAGGAGAGAAAAAAACACGACTGACAGTGTATCCTTGACAGTGTAAGGAAATGGATATTCTGTTTCCCAGTTTGCACCATCTCATTCACCAATCAGCTCTCTGCTGATTGCAGTCATGATATTCTCACCCTGATTTCAGTGCCCTACGAGGTCTTGACTCATTTCCCCATCTTTGCAATCGTCACTAAGTTTTAAATCTCCAGTGTATGTGGGTTCTCCAGACTCTGTTTTCCTTTAACCATGGTCGCTGTGCTTTCTGCTGCCAGAGCCACCTGTGTTTTCTGCCCATTATGGTTCCGAGCAGACAGGACAATGTTTGATGGAACACTTTCAATGCACGAGGAGTGATCCTGTAGTAAAGTTCCTATTCCAGCCTTCTATTTTCACTGTAGCTTTACCAAGAACTGCCACTTGCAGGAGGGTGGTGTGCCGTGAAGCTGATGAGCTGAATAAAACACTCCTGTGCAGTCAACTGCTGGATTATTCACTCTTGTTATTGCCGCACGACAGTTCTAGTAGGAGCACTCCATGGGTTAACACTGCCCTGTCCTGTCAAACTGCTAATAGCGGGGAAAAGAAAACTGAGAATGCAGGTAGCCTTTGGTTGAAAGTCACAGATGAACACTGAGTATCAGGTGAAAAGAAGGAAGCTGGGAGAGAGCGAGTAGTTACTAACACAGAGATGGAATGCAGTTGTAGCTCAGAGTACAGTTCTCCACGAGCAGTGTACTCTCGGACCTGGACTTGCTGTATGGCCTGGCGTTTCGATATCTCCAGATGCGGCCTGGAAGACGTGTGCCTTTTGGGTGTGGCCCTGTGGATGACGCAATTCCTCGCCAATGTCGCCGATTGAAGCATTGTGCTGCTGTCAGAAGAAGACCCCCGTACTAGGCTGATATTCTCATTCATTCATTCTCTCTCTCCCTCTCTCCTCCCCTCCCTCTCCCCCCTCTCTCCCCCCTCCCTCTCCCCCTCTCCCCTCCCTCCTCTCTCTCTCTCCCTCCCCTCCCCCCCTCTCCCTCCCTCCCACAACAGATGGCTCATGTGGGGGATGGGCAGGGGTCACAATGTCAAATCTGTTTAAGAACAGGTTAAGTTCATTGGCCCTGTCCACACTGCCTTCAGCTCTCTCTCTCTCTCTCTCTCCCTCCCTCCCTCTCTCTTCTCCCCCCCCCACTCCCCCTCCCTCTCCCCCTCCCCCGTTAGTGAGTAACAGCCTGTCGGTCCTCAGGTTGGGGGACATGGAGAAGCAATGCGGCAGATTGTAACATCGAAGCAGCAAGCTGCTGGTCTCCCACTCTCGTTCTTGGTGGAGCGATCTCTCTCTCCCTCGCTAGTGAGAGAGAGAGAGCCTGTCTAAGATACCGAAGTACGGGGATGGACTAGTTTTTGATGGACTCGAGATTATGGTCCCTTTGGGGACTTTGCTGTTGCTTGCAAGATTGAGTGGTGGGGGGGGGGTGTGAGGGGGAAGGTCAATGCTTTTGCTGCCTCTTGTGCGTAGGAGTGGGAGAGGAAGGTTTTGGTGTTCTGATGTTTTTGTCATTCATTCTGATTTTTGGGTTTTTTCATTCCGGGTTTTTTCTGCTTTGTGGATGGCTGTGAAGAATAAGAATTTCAGGTTGTATACTGTATACATTCCTTGATATTAAATTGAATCATTGAAATACTAAATGGTTCCATTAATAGTCTGATATATCAGGCTGAAGGGCCTGTCACTATTCACCAAAGTGGATGCCCAGTAAATTCTAACAGAAACTTACCACAGGTTAATCCTAGTTCTAGCTAGGACACACAGACTGAGAACGAAAGGCATTCCCTATCGGGGGTGCAGGTCACACAGACATCCACCAGAAAGGCAGAAGAATCTACATTACCGCCTGATCAAAGCTGATCAGTGTGGACAGTGGGGTTTGAATATCCCAGCTCCTGTAATGTAACATTAATGAAATCGTCTCCAATCTCTTTTACTCTGTCGGGTTCCCCTAGGCACAGCTTGTTGATCATGAGGGGGGACAGGTAAGCTGAACGATGACAATCTTTATCCCAGGGTCAGTGGGTCTCAAACTAGTGGGCATGGATTGAATGTGATTGTTGTGACTGACTAAAAATGAGCCACATGAAAGCTGTACTGGCGTTCACTCAGCAGACCTTCAGGAGAGAGTGTCCAGAAGAATCTCACACTTTGCTGACAGGATGTTTTATTCTTCTTCAGGACAAAGATAACAATAAATGAGTTTCAAGGGCTATAATCACCTACTTAACTTTAGTACTTTGAACATTGGTAAATTTATAGAATTACATTTTTACAATGGCAACATATCTCAACTAACAATGCCATTTTGAATATTCAATGCTGGTATCTGTTCGAAAGCCTATGAGTACAAACTCCTCACAGCCAAAATATATCCCTTTTGTTCTCGTGTTGAACGACGGTTCCATGAATATAAAACTAACCAGAAAGTTAAGTGACTAAACAAACCTTTCATGAACTGTGCATTAAGTGGCAAGGATATAGCTTTAATAACCATATGGTGATAGCAGGGACATTTATCTGTTGTTTTTCACCATGTAGTGTCAACGGGGGAAATCAGAATGATTCGTTTCCCTGGCCAGCAAGTATCAGTTGGAAGTTAATACTTTATTTTCTAAAACTGGTTCTCATTTCTAGATAACCCATAATTATGCTACACTTAATGTCATAACTCCAGAATGATCCCTTAACAGTGAGAATGGGATATTTAAAATGGATAAAGCCAGGAGGCAAGAGTGGGAATAAAGAGAACCTTTTCTGGTTGGCTGCCAGTGACTAATGATGTTCCACAGGGTACTACGTTGCAACCACTTTGTTTTACCTTACATGCCAATGACTTGGATTATGGCATTGATGGCTTTGTGGCCAAGTTTTCAGATGATACAAAGATAGGTGGAGGGGCAAGTAGTTTTGAGGAAGCTGAGAAACTACAGAAGGAATTAGATTAGGAGAATGGGCAAAGAAATGGAAGATGGAATACAAAGTCAGAAAGTGTATGGTCATGTACTTTGATAGAAGAAATAAAAATGTTCACTATTTTCTAAATGGAGAAAAAAATTCAAAGATCAGAGGTACAAGGGACTTGGGAGTTCTTGTGCAGGATTCTCTGCAAGTTAATTTTCAGGTTGAGTCGGTGGTGAGGAAGGCAAATGTGGTGTTAACAGTCATTTTGAGAGGACTAGGATAAATAAGTAAGGACGTAATGTTTAAGACTAAAGTAATAAAGTACTGGTGAGGACTCACATGGAGTATTGTGAGCAGTTTTGGGCTCCTTATTGAAGAAAGCATGCTGAAACTGGAGAGGGTTCAAAGGAGGTTTATGAAAATGATTCCTGGATCGAAAGGCTTGTCATATGAGGAGTGGTTGATGGCTCTGGGCCTCAATAAGAGGAATAAGAAAGGTATGACCATGTTAATTGGGCTATATTATAGGTCACCCAATAGTCCGCAGGATTTAGGGGAACAAATTTGTAGAGAGATCACAGATGGTTTATGAAACATAAGATTGTGATAGTAGGCAATTTTAACTTCCCACTTATTGTCTGGGACTCCCGTTCTGTTAAAGGGTTGGATTGGAAATAGTTTGTCAAAGGTGTTCAGGAAGGTTTTATTAATATGTACATAGAAGTCCTAACTAGAGAGAGTACAATGTTAGATCTCCCTTAAGGGAATGAGGCAGGGCAGGTGACAGAAGT
The DNA here is from genome assembly GCF_963921235.1 of Mobula hypostoma. Classification (NCBI taxonomy): domain Eukaryota; kingdom Metazoa; phylum Chordata; class Chondrichthyes; order Myliobatiformes; family Myliobatidae; genus Mobula; species Mobula hypostoma. The sequence goes on from NC_086125.1 coordinate 18,481,660, forward strand.
TGGAATAGAGGAACACTTAGCTTCTAGTGATCATAATGTCATTGGTTTCAATATAACTACGGGAAAGGATAGATATGGTCCTCAACTTGAGAATCTAAATTGGAGAAAGGTCATTTTTGATGGTTTTAGAAGGGATTTGGCAAGTGTGGATTGGGTAAAGGTGTTTTCTGGCAAAGGTGTACTTGGTAAGTGGGAGGCTCTCAAAGTGAACTTTTGAGACTACAGAGCTTATATGTGCCTGTCAGAGTAAAAAGCAAAGAAAACAAGTGTAGGGAAACAAGAGATATTGAGGCCTTCGCTCACTTGGAAGTTAGTCACAGTGTTGGAATGTTTTCTCTCTCTCCCCCTCTTGCTCAATCCTGCTGGAGGACTGTAGGAAGATGAATCTCAGAGTGCATCATGGTGCTCTTTTTGAAACTGATCTTTGACAATTTATCTTTTTCTCTTCCCTGTGCAGTCCATTTATTTTTGTCTGTCCTACATGTTCTTTGTATGTGTCCTATTTTGTTGCATTTTCTGAAAGTTTCAATTTTAAACCTGCATTGGTTTGGTGTATGTGAGCCTTTGCCACAACGGTAACACAATTTGTTCTGCTTCGACGTTGCAATTTTGTTCAATCTCTGGCTGCAGTTTCCATTATGACAGCTATTTCAAATTTTCTTTTGAATGCAAGTTGTGTTTCAGTTCTTGAATGTTTTCTTGTAAGACTCCACAGAAGTAAATGATCTCTGAGTGCATCAAGCCCAACACTGAATTGACAATGCTCAGACAATCTCTTCAGTTCAGCTATGTATGCTGTAAAGGACTCCCCTTCCTTTTGATACTGTTTATGAAACCTAAAGCATTCTGCAACAATGGCTTTGGTTCTAAATGATCCTGCATTACTTTCACAATAGCAGGCAAAGCTTCTTTCCGCTGATTTGGTTGGATCAGTCAAACTCCTAAACAAACGACATGCTTTTAAATTCAATGCACTCAGCAAAATTGTTACTCACTTCTCACTGGCTTTTTCTTTTTTTTTGAAACACTGCTCAATCTGTTAAGTTTACAAAACTCAATTATCTGTTGTTCAATCGAACACGTCAATCTTACCGATGTAAGATCTTACTGCTCTTTTTTAATTATTATTATCACCCTGTATTTACTGTTTATGAACCCATAAATTCTTCCATTTTCTGCCTTCTTTTAAACTCTATCGTGTCTTCCCTTCGAAGAACACGTGCTGCGCTTCTTTTTTTAAAACTCGGATGTCTTGCTGTGCTTCTTGGGTTTGTTTTAAAAATACCTCGTTGCCACTGTTACGTTTTGTAACTCCAAGATAGTAAACTAATTAAAAGAAAGGCACGAGAGTCTGAAGTGTGAGTCTAACTTTGTGTTTGCTTTTAGTGAAGCATGCATGTATCGTGTGGTAGCGTCATGACATGCAATTCACTTACTTTTACATATAATCCGTGGAGAATTATTTAAACAGACAAGAATGCTTAATCAAACAATATATTTACAATATTTCTCAAATATTACTGAAATATTAAGTACACAATAACAGGTGCTAGCTGAGTCCAACTTGGTGACAATGGGACAGTGCTGCATCCACCCTCCTGTTGTCCGTCTTCCCTTCACATTCTCCAGTTCACCCATCTGTCCTGCCATCCATCTCCCCCCAACTCCCCTACTGACCCCTCCACCATCATTCCGAACCTCTCCCAGACACTTCCGCCATCCCCCTCCATCTCCATTTCCCATACCCTCTACCCCTCTCACTTTACTCCCTCCACTCCTCACCCTCACCCTCTCCCAGTCTCCTCATCTCCCCTACTCTCTGCATTCTCCCCCCTCACACATCCACACCCGCTCTTCACCATCCCCTACCCTAACACATGGAACTCGCCCTCTCACCCCACCCTCCAGCGTCTACCCTCTCCACAACCTCTCCCAGCACTCTTGCATTCTACATCTACCCACACCCCACCATGTCTCCCCCCATGCTCCACTCCCCACCATCTCCTCCCCCCTCACCAGAACCAGAATCAGAATCAGGTTTAATATCACTGGCATACGTTGAGAAATTTATTAACCTAGTAGCAGTATTACAATGTAATGCGTGATAATACAGAAAAATAAATAAATAAGTTAATCAATTACAGTAAGTATATGTATATTAAATAGTTAAATTAAATTAGTGCATAAACAGAAATAATATTAAAAAAGTGAGGTAGTGTTCATTGATTCAATGTCCATTTAGGAATCGGATGGCAGATGGGAAGAAGCTTTTCCTGAATCATTGAGTGTGAGCCTTCAGGCTTCTGTACCTCCTACCTGATGGTAATAGTGAGAAGAGGGCATGTCCTAGGTGATGGGGGTCCTTAATAATGGACACCATCTTTCTAAGTCACCGCTCCTTGAAGGTGTCTTCGCTACTACAGAGACTGGTACCCAAGATGGAGCTGACTAATTTTACAACTTTCTGCAGCTTCCTTTGATCCTGTGTAGTAGCCTCCCACCCCATCCCCTCACTATATACCAAACAGTGATGCAGCCTGTCAGAATGCTCTCCAGGGTACAACGTTTTTGAGTGTTTTCAGTGACAAACCAAATCTTCTCAAACTCCGAATGAAATATACTGCTGTCTCGCCTTCTTTACAGCTGTATCAATATGTTTGCACCAGATTAGATCCTCAGAGATCTTGACACTCAGGAATTTGAAATTGCTTTCTGATCACTCTGTGAGGATTGGGTTGTGTTACCCTTCCTGAAGTCTACAATCAGCTCTTTGGTCTTACTGACCCCATTCCCTTACCCTCCACTCCCCACCATCTCCCCTACCACTTCCCTGTCTTGGGGAGTGGAGACAATGGCTGATCAAGACCTGTCAGGGTCCTGAGGACGGGTGGGGTCAGGACATCTTGGGGAGAGTGTCATCTCAGTATTAATTACTCTCATACACCACCTGTCCAGCAAGAGGACCACAACGTATCATAGTTTGGAGGCTTTCGTACCACAATGACCTGCAGAGCTATGTTGGCTGCTGTCAGGGCTTCATGCTTTGGCTCTTGGTAGGGTCACCCACGCCAAACAGATCAAAGGGTAGGGGCCAGACTAAAAGTGGTGCAACGGTCCTCCAGTTTCAGGGGATCAGCTCAGGGTTAGCAACTCTGACCGGTCAAACAAAACTGTCAGGGAAACAGCAAACACAAGGAAATCTGCAGGTGCTGGAATTTCAAGCAACACACATAAAAGTTGTTGGTGAACGCAGCAGGCCAGGCAGCATCTCTAGGAAGATGTACAGTCGACGTTTTGGGCTGAGACCCATCATCAGGACTAACTGAAAGAACAGCTAGTAAGAGATTTGAAAGTGGGAGGAGGAGATCCAAAATGATAGGAGAAGACAGGAGAGGGAGGGATGGAGCCAAGAGCAGGACAGGTGATTGGCAAAAGGGAATATGAGAGGATCATAGGACAGGAGGCCGAGGGAGAAAGAAAAGGGGGAGCGGGGAAGCCCAGAGAATGGGCAAGGGATATAGTGAGTGGGACAGAGGGAGAAAAAAGGAGAGAGAGAAAAAGAATATGTGTATATAAATAAATAAATAACGGATGGGGTACGAGGGGGAGGTGGGGCATTAGCGGAAGTTTGAGAAGTCAATGTTCATGCCATCAGGTTGGAGGCTACCCAGACAGCAATGAAGAATCACTCTATGTCTATGTGTGATGGATGAGGGCACTGAACGACATCTGGGGCTAAACAGAGAAGATGGCCAAGGAATGACAGAGAAGGAGGACCCTCATTGTTGCCCTCAATGCCAGTGGCATAATGTGCAGTAAGTAGGTAGGACACAACCTGTACCTTTCCTTGCAAGAGGCCATGTTGGCCATCAATCTGTCTCAACCCTTATCTACGTTTAGAGGAGGCCACTCAGCCCCTCAAGCCTGCCCTTGGATTGCTGCCATGTGCCAGTGAGGGTAAGAATATGATGATCTGGCTGATGAATGCATGGCTGAGGAATTGGTGCATGGGGCAGGGTGTCGGATTTCTATATCAATGGGATCACTTCTGGGGAAGGCATGACCTGTACAAAAAGGGACTGGTTACACCCGAACTCAATGATCTTGCTATAGCTGTTAGGGAGGGGTTAAGTTAATTTGACAGGGGATGGGGGCTAGAGAAATAGGGCTGAGGATGAGGCAGTTGGCGTACATGTAGATACAGTCGGTAGTGAGACTTTTGGGAAAGACAGGCAGATGACTAGGCAAAATTGCATTCACTGGGATGTGTTGAAGTGTATCATGGGGGAGCAAAATCAAAAAGGATGGTGAATACAGGACTGCAGGTGTTATATTTCAGGCTTAAAAAAGATTGTAGGTGGGAGCTTAACACCCAAAGATGCATGTTGTATCGAAAGGACAGGCAGGTAGGCAGTGGCTGTTGGGGTGATTCTGTTGGTAATGAATGAAATCAAAAAATCCTAAGAAAGAAGTGACATAGGACTGGAATATGTAGAATTCTTGAAAGTAGAGTTAAGAAACTGCAAGGGTGAAAATAGCTTGATAGGACATACTGTATATACAGGTTTCCAAACAGTAGCCAGGATGTGGGGTACAAATTCCAATGTGAGATAGAAAAGGCATGTAAAAAGGTCATGGGTTGATAGTCATGGGGTATTTCAATAAGCAGGTAGAATAGGAAAATCTATTTGGTGCTGGATCCCAAGAGAGGGAATTTGTAGAACGCCTACAAGGTAGCTTTTTAGAGCAGTTTGTGGTTGAGCCCACTATGGAAAGGATAATTCTGGATTGAATGTTATATAATGATACAGATTTGATTAGGGAGCTTAAGGAAAGGGACCCTTAGGAAGCAGTAATCATAATATGATAGAATTCACGCTGCAGTTTGAAAGAGAGAGAAACAAACAGTGGAGTAAAGGGAATTACAGAGGCATAAGAAAGCAGCTGGACGAGACACTAGAAGGGATGATGGCACAACAGCAATGGCTGGAGATTCTGGGGAAATTTGGAAGACGCAGGATAGATACATCCCAAAGAGGAAGTATTCTAATGGGAGAATGAAGCAACCGTGGCCGACAAGGGAAGTGAAAGACTGTATAAAAGCATATAATATAGCAAAAATTAGTGGGACAGTGGCTTTTATACAGAAATAGAAGGCAACAAGAAAAGCAATAAGGAGAGAAAAGGTTAAAATGGAGGTAAGCTAGACAATAATATAAAAGAGGCAAGAGTGGATAACGGACAGCTGGAAAATGGCTCTAGATAGGTAGTACCAGGGGACAAAGATATGGTGGGTGAATGTATTAAGTATTTTGTTTCAGTCTTCGCTGTGGAAGATACCAGCTGCATGTCAGAGGACCAAAGTGAGTGTAGCTGCTATTACTAAGGAGAAGTAAAGGTCTGAAGGTAGCTAGATGACTTGGACCAGACGAACTACCTCCCTGGATTCTGGACGAGGTACCTATAGCGACTGTGGAGGCATTAGTAATAATCTATCAACAATCAATAGATTCAGGAATGATTACAGAGGACTGGAAAATTGCAAATGTCACTCCAATCTTTAAGAGGGAGGGAGGCAAAAGAAAGGAAATTATAGGGAAGTTAGCCTGACTTCAGTGGTTGGTAAGATGCTGGAGTCCATTATTAAGAATGAGGATTTGGGGTACTTGGAGGCACATGATAAAATAGGCCATAGTCAGCATGCTTTCCTTAAGGAATAATATGGCCTGACAAATCTGTTGGAATTCATTGAGGAAATAACAGGCAGGATAGACAAAGGAGAGTCAGTGGATATTTTTAACTTGGATTTTCAGAAGGCCTTTGATAAGGTGCTGTACATGAGGCTGCTTAACAAAATATGAGCCCATGGTACTATAGGAAAGATACTTGTATGGATAGGAGATTAGCTGACTGGCCGGAGGGAATAACGGGAACATTTTCTTGTTGGCTTTCGGTGACTAGTGGTACACTGTAGGGGTTGGTGTTGGGTCCACTTCTTTTCATGTTATATGTCAATGATTTTGATGACAGAATTGATGGTTTTGTGACCAAATTTGCAGATGATACGAAGATAGGTGGAGGGGCAGGTCACTTTGAGGTAGCAGGGAGTCAGCAGAAGGACTTGGACATATTAGGAGAATGAGTAAAGAAGTGGCAGATGGAATGTAACGTTTGGAAGTGTGTGGTCATGTACCTTGGTGGAAGGAATAAATGGCATAGACTATTTTCTAAATGGGGAGAAATGTCTCAAATCAGAGGTGCAAAGGTACTTGCAAGTCCTTGTGCAGCATTCCCTAAAGTTTAACCAGCGGGTTGTGGCGACAGTAAGGAAAGCAAATGAAACATTAGCATTCATTTCAAGGGGACTGGTATATTCAAGATTCAAGATTAGTTACGTATTGTCATTCCTCAGTACACAAGTGTAAAAGAGAGCAAAACGTTTGTTCTCCAGACCTGATGCAGCATGAAAAACACAAAAAGCATAATGAGAACAATAAAAAATGCAATAAGTAAATCCAAGGTTAGCTTATAAACATTGACTTATTGTTTGTACATAAAGTGATGCATGCAATGCCTGCATTCATTTAGAGAGGACTGAAATATAAAAGCAAGGATGTAATGCTGGGGCTTTACAAAGCACCGGTCAGAGTGCGTAGTTTTGAGCCCCTTATCAAAGAAAAAATGTGCTGGCATTGGAGCGCGTCCACAGGAACTTTACGAGACAGAAAGGGTTAATGAATGAGGAGTGTTTGATGACTCTGGGCTTGTACTTGCTGGAGCTTGGAAGAATGACTGGGATCTCCAATATAGAAAGGCCTCGATAGAGTGTACATGGAGAGGATGTTTCCTATAGTGGGGAGTCTAAGACCAGAGGGAACAGCCTCAGAATAGAGGGATGTCCATTTAAAACAGAGAGGAGGAGGTATGACTTTAGCCAGAGTATTGTGTATCTGTGGAATTCATTGCCACAGATGACTGTGAGGCCAAGTCATTGAGTATATTTAAAGCAGAGGTTAATACGTTCTTTACTAGCAAGGCCATTAAGGTTGATTGTGTGAAGGCAGGAGAATGGGTTTGAGACTGAAAATCAATCAGAATCAGATTTAATATCACCGGCATAAATTGTGACATTTGTTGTCTTTGTGGCAGCAGTACAATACATAATAAGAGAAAAAACTGTGGATTACAGTAAGCATATATATTAAATAGTTAAATTAGTGCAAAAATAGAAAAATGAAGTCGTGAGGTAGTGTTCATTGGTTCAATATCCACATCATCACTGTGAGTGTGACTCGATGATAGACATTAAGGCAGCTTACCCTGCTCTTCTTGTGCACTGATATAACTGGTCAGCCAGATGATCAGACTTTTCAAAGTGTTGGGCATGGGATAGCACAGTAAGTGCTTTTGATGGTGGTGTAACAGTGGGCCAGTGTGTTCATTCCTCTGCTACTACAAATGATTTGTTGGTAATAACTACTTAGAGACTTTTTCAATCCGGCCTGGTTAATATCCCCAAAATGACACTGGCCTAAACCTAAGGTGGGATGTACACCATTACCAAGATGATTGCTGAAATCTCCCCGTGGCGACGCTTAATCATAAAATGTTTCTGGTCGGGTAAGCAGGACTGAGACAGCATCACAACATTTGTATACACAAGGAGTTGGTCGTGAAGCATACTCCATATCCACTGCCTTTGAAAGACTCAGCAGTCCTATCTTGGCGATGCATTGTGAACCCACCGAGCTGCTTCGCTGCATCTGGGGTGGAGGGGTTAGCCAAGATTCCACCAAACAAAAAAAGACGCAACAGCTTTTAACGTCCCTCTGGTACAACAATCTAGGTCTGAGATCTTTGATTTTATTTATCAGGGACTGTACGTTTGTCAGCAAGGTGGTCAATATTGGGAGTCGAAAGTCACGCTTCCTTAGACAAACTTTTAAACCACAGTGGCACCCTTTCTTCTGCTATCTTAAAGGGGAACCACACCAGTGATGGGCTGAATGGCCTAACTCTGCTCCTATGTCTTATGGTTATTCAACACAATAGTGGCTGTTCTAAGCTGATCTCAGCTCGATGTGCCCGTGTCGCACCACCCCTCAGTTCCTCCTTATTTAGCACCAATTGACCCCTTTCCATGGCACCCTCACTGATGAAGAGAGATACCTCATCAAGATACTCAGCAAATACCCTATCAAAGCCCCAAGGATCGGATGTGAATATACTATAAATTCAGGCCCAAATTGTCTCACCTCTGCTGGTAGATCATCCCAGGAATTGTCCCGGTGAAACTCCTCTGGATGGCCTCCAATGTTGCTCTTTCATCTCTTTTAGCTCAGGGACCAAAACCACGCAAAAAACTCCAGATGTGGCCTTGCCAACATTCTGTACAAGGGTGATTACACCACCCTGTGTCTCTACTCCAGTCCCTGTGCAGTAAAGGCCAAAGTGCTGTCTGCCTTCTAAACCACTTGATGGAGGATCACAATGTCGTCTTCAGATTCCCTACCACTGTGTCTGTTATCAGAAGACTTCGACATGGCACATCCTGATCCCTCCTCCTGGTCATTAAACAGTGAACAACTGTGGCCTAGAACCGAGGCCCGGGGTATTCCAAAAGTTACCTCCTTCCAGTCTGAAAATGACCCACTTGTTCCAGCCACACACAAAACGCCCGAGGAACTCAGTGGGTCAGGCAGTGTCGATGGAGAGAAATGGGCAGCTGACACAATCATTGTATCACCTTTGCTCATTTAGGAAAGAATGTTTGTTCACTGTCCTGTGGTTCCCAGTATCTGCGGCTGAATCCGTGTTTTCCTTCCATTCCCTCTGGACACATAATAATGTGGCCAGTAGCATCCACACCACAAAGGTGCCGGCGTCAACCTGCACCAAGAAAGCCTAATCACTTACTCTTGAAGTTCAATGGCATTGCTGACAGTGAGTTTACCTCTGTCAAGTGCCAGGAGGGCCGCAGTAATCAGAAGCAGGCACATAAATACAGTGTGCTCTTAGTGGGTCTGCGGGACATGCCCACAACATGAAGCTATACTACTGGAGAGAGATAAACTGAGCAAATTCACAGACTGATGAAGGGCAGGAATGACCCATTCTGACACACAGAGAATTTGATGTTGTGTCTGAATGCCTGAACTGCGTCCATATAGAAGATAAGGTGTAGTTCCTCCAGATTGTGTTGAGCCTCACAGTAACACTGTGATATCAGAGGTCACCATAAAGATTAAAATGATCTTAGCTGTAATGCCGTTCACCAATTGCTGTGCTTTGTAAAGTTTTTACAGGGTAGAAAAGGCAAAGGATTTGAGAATGGGAATCTCAAGCACAATATCACGTCAGTTCTGTTGTGTCTATCAGTTCTTGAATGTGGAGGAAGAGACACTTAAGAAGGAACAGGAATACATGTACTTGTCTGTGATCTGGCCTGATGAATGGCCTTAGAGCTGATAGCAGTGAGATGTCATTTACTGAGCCACTGCAGCTGCAGATACACCAGCAAGTTCACACCAGGGAGGTGATTCCACCTGCTCTGTGTGTGAGAAGGGATTCACCCAAGCATCCAATCTGCAGAAATACCAGAGAGACAGCACTGGAGAGAGGCCAGTCAACTATTCCAAGTGTGGGAAGGGATTCGTTCAGTCACCTGAACTTCTGAAACACCAGCCAGTTCACACAGAGGAGTAGCCGTACACCTGTTCCGAGAGTGGGAAAGGATTCAGTTAACCCACCTTGTGAGGCTCCAGTGAGTTCACAATAGGTAGAAGACACAATTCTGTCTTACATGAGCAAAGAGATTTACTCAATCATCTCATCCTGGTGAAACACCCGCAACTTCTCATCACGATGACTAAATCCAGATGCAAATTCCCAGCTGATTGTGAATGTCAGATTCTGCTCATCACACCCAGGACTGAAACCTGGTCACTCAGCACTGGAGAGGTTTGTTCAGCTGATGTCAACTTTAAGCCAGCTTGGTGTTTAATTTTGTGGATCAGTGACAATTGAATTGTTCTATTTTAAATTGTGTGTCTCTGGTGTTTACTGTCTCTGCCACATGCCCAGCAGTAGAGAGGCCACTCAGTCCAGTTGGTCTCTGCCCACGTTTCTGTTCCATATCAGTGCGTTTAAATGTACCCCTGCTGTTCCTGTCTCGCTCACCCTGTGATGAGGTGAAGAGGTTTACTCTGAATTTCCTGCATGGCTTTCTGCAGAATGAATAAAATGATGAGCTCACTGTGGCTTTGTCCCAGATATTCCCCATTCCTCGGGGCTCTGGGCCAAAGAACACTGTCTTGGGGTGGTTAAACTTTTTCCGTGCTCTTTTAACATTTTGGGTCATTTTCACTGATTTCAAAGGGATGTGCCTCACTCCGCTTGGTTGCTTCAATACAACACTCTCAGCTGAAGCATGAGAGCAGAATGGTGGGTAAATCTTCGACGGAGCAGGGTCAGTAACAGGGGCACAATTGAGAGCATCCTGACTGACTGCATCACTGCCTGGTATGGGAGCTGTACTTCCCTCAATCACAGGACTCTGCAGAGAGTGGTGCGGACAGCCCAGTGCACCTGTAGATGTGAACTTCCCACCATTCAGGACATTTACAGAGACAGGTGTGTAAAAAGGGCCCGTAGGACCACTGGGGACCTGAGTCACCCCAATCACAAACTATTCCAGCTGCTACCATCTGGGAAACGGTACCGCAGCATAAAAGCCAGGACCAACAGGCTCCGGGACAGCTTCTTTCACCAGGCCATCAGACTGATTAATTCATGCTGATACAATTGTGTTTCTATGTGATACTGACTGTCCTGTTGTACATATTATTTATTACAAATTACTATAAATGGCACATCGCACATTTAGATGGAGGCGTAACATAAAGATTTTTACTCCTGATGTATATGAAGGATGAATGTAATAAAGTCATTTCAATTCAATTCAAAGAGGGGCCAGCATGAGGCGGGGCTTTGGGGCTCCAGAAAGTGGTAGGGGTCAGAGTTTCCAGGGAGGAGGAGGGAATTAGACCGGGAGGATGCAGCTATAAATGAACTATCAGCAACATTTGGAAACTGATTGATTGAAAAAAAATGTTGGTTATTTCTGCAAAATGCCAGAGGAACTCAGCAGGGCTAGGCAGCATCTGTGGAGAGGAATATACAGTCACTCTGGGCCGAGACCCTTCATCATACCTAGCCTGTTCATTCCTCTGCTTGATCCTCTGAGTTCCCTCAGCACTTTGTGTGTGTGCTGCTTTTGTATCTGCACTTGTAAGTGGGTTGGATGTTGATATGTGACACACGCGATGCCTGTTGATATTGAGTATATTGTTTGCGGGAGCTTGCTGCGTTAAAGTAGCTGTGGAGTATTTTTTCAACATAAAAACATTGTTTGGAGGTATATGGAAGTTTGCACTATGACCATGTGACATAGAACCGCCGCCCTCCCCAGAAACCTCCGCCGTTCAAATGCGCAGGCGTATGAGTCGCTGCGAGCTCCCGAACATCGCGCATGCGCGTAGTGCACAAAAGGCTCGGGAGGACTACGAGCAGGTAGGAGCGGCGTTCCGAGCGAGAATATTATTAGAACTGGCGTATGCACCGCGACTGAGGGACAATTGTTGCGAACTTCGGACACATTATAGCCGCGCAAACCGGGACCGTCTCGGTCCTTTCTTTCTCTTTCAGCCCTAGGATCCGTACCTGGGTCCCGGAAAGCCTTCGGCTGACGAGCGAAGGTCCCGGCGCCATTTTATCGGCGCATGCGCATTGCTGGGACCCGGGCGGGTAGACGGGTCTCTGGTTGGTGGGGCTTTCTGGGAATAGAGGCAGCCATGGTTGGGGTAGTCATCGTCTACCCCGCCAGTCCGTAGATTGTGTTTGGAAGTGTGGGATGAGGATGGATCTCTCAGACATTGCCGCGCTTCACCTGTCTAAATTCAAGTATTAGGAAATCGGAATAAGAAGTTAATCGGAATTACGTGTTAATCTCAATGAAGAGTCTACCTTGCAGTGAATGAAAATGTCAATTAGTGCTGCACGGAAAAAAGAGTAAAATCCTTCCATCAGCTTTATTTCTTGAGAAAAATCTCTTATTTACCTCATCTTGTTCTGGACCTTTCTACCCAAGAGAACATGTTTAGTACCATTCTCGTTGTGTACATAAACAACAGGAATTCTGCAGATGCTGGAAATTCAAGCAGCACACATCAAAGTTGCTGGTGAACGCAGCAGGCCAGGCAGCATCTGTAGGAAGAGGTGCAGTCGATGTTTCAGGCCGAGACCCGGGACGAAGGGTCTCGGCCTGAAACGTCGACTGCACCGCTTCCTACAGATGCTGCCTGGCCTGCTGCGTTCACCAGCAATTTTGATGGTCGTTGTGTACATAATGACATCAAACACTTTTGTCCTAGATAACAAGCGACCTGTAGCTTTCATATTGCAAAAGTGCCACACTTCAATAACCATGACTACTGCCCTTCCCTTTGCATTCATTAGCATTGCTATCAATGAATTCACCACTGGCAATCAAGTGGAAGGGTCAAACTAATTAGAAAGACTCTGGTTGGCTGCCATTGACCAGTGGTGTTCCTGAGGAGTTAGAATTGGGACCATTACTTTGTCAGTGATTTGGATAATGGAAAATGGTAGATGGAATACAGTGATGGGAAATGTATAATCATGCATTTTGGTAAAAGGAACAATACAGCAGACTGTTATCTAAATGAGGAGAAGGTTCAAACATCAGAGGTGCAGAGGGTCTTAGGAGTAATCGTGCAAGACTCCCAGAAGGATAATTTACAGGTTGAGTCTGTGGTAAAGAGGGCAATTGCAATGTTGGCATTTATTTCAAGGGGAATAGAATATAAAAGCAAGGAGATAATGCTGAGCCTTTATAAGACACTGGTCAGGTCAATAGCTTTGGGCCCCATATCTCAGAAAGGATGTGTTATCATTTGAGAGGGTCTAGAGGAAGCTCTGTTCTGGGAGGGAAAAGGTTAACGTATGAAGGGCGTTTGGCAGCTTTAGACCTGTACTCTGGAATTTAGAAGAATGCGTGGGGATCTCATTGAAACCTAACAAATGTTGAAAAGACTAGACAGGGTGGATGTGGAGAGGATGTTTCCTATGGGGGGGGTATCCAGAACTAGAGGGCACAGCCTCAAAATTGAGGGGCGACCTTTTAGAACAGAGGTGAGAGGGAATTATTTTGGCCAGAGAGTGGTGAATCTGTGGAATGCTCTGCCACTGACTGCGGTGGAGGCCAAGTCCATGGGTATACTTAAGATGGAAATTGATCATTTCCTGATTGGTCAGGGCATCAAAGGATATGGTGAGAAGGCAGGTGTGTGGGGTTGAGTGGGATCGGGGATCAGACATGATGGAATGGTGGAACAGACTCAATGGGCTGAATGGCCTAATTTTGTTCCTCTGCCTTATGGTGTCCAGGAGCAGCCGTGTAACCGCAAATGCTCTTCGTAGCCCTGTGGGTCATGAGCAGAACTTGAAGTAATAGGTACGGAGAGAGGCAGATTGAGACAAGTCACTGTTTGAAGACTAACAGAAATAGCCATTCTGATAGACAATAGGTGCAGGAGTAGGCCATTCGGCCCTTTGAGCCAGCACCGCCATTCACTGTGATCATGGCTGATCATCCACAATCAGCACCCTGTTCCTGCCTTCTCCCCATATCCCTTGACTCCACTATCTTTAAGAGCTCTATCTAACTCTTTCTTGAAAGAATCCAGAGAATTGGCCTCCACTGCCTTCTTAAGCAGAGCATTCCACAGATCCACAACCCTCTGTGTGAAAACGTTTTTCCTCAACTCCGTTCTAAATGGTGTACACCTTATTCTTAAACTGTGGCCTCTGGTTCTGGACTCCCCCAACATCGGGAACATGTTTCCTGCCTCTAGCTTGTCTAATCTCTTAATAATCGTATATGTTTCAATCAGATCCCCTCTCATCCTTCTAAATTCCAGTGTCTACAAGCCCAGTCGCTCCAATCTTTCAACATATGACATTCCCGCCATCCCTGGAATTAACCCATTGAACCTACACTGCACTCTCTCCATAGCAAGAATGTCCTTCCTCAAATTTGGAGACAAAAACTGCATACAGTACTCCAAGTGGGGTCTCACCAGGGCCCTGTACAGAGAGAGGAAATCAGAGCATTTGATGGTCAGTCTGGATGCCTGATCCGTGCCCAGTTAAAAAGAAAATTTGTTCCTCCAACTTGGGCTGAACCTCACTGGAACACTGTCATGTCAGAATTCATCATAGAGTAAAATGATCTAACCTGAAAAATTGTTCTTCACCCATTGAAGTCTTTTGCAAATCTTTTTACAGGTTAGAAATGGCAAAGGATTAGTGGATGGTAATTTCAAATGCAACAATATGCCCGTTTTGTTCTCCCTGTCCAGATGTGTAAGGAGTAACCACGCATTTCCTTTCTAATACCAGTATATCTGCTGTTGAGCTGTGGATATGACGAGGTTTATCATCTGCTGGAAATGTGCTGTGCTTTGTCTCTGAAATTAAGTTTTCTCTTTTAATTCAGTGAAATCCCACTGGAACCTGGGTGCTGAGAAAACTGCATTGATTGTGCGAGGGACTCACTGCATCTGACTTGATGAATTGCCAGAGAGTTGGTAGAGAACTCTGAGAAGGGATTCTGTCATTTATCCCACCTGCAAACACCAGTGAAGCCACACTGGGAAGCGGCCGTTCACCTGCACAGAAAGTGGGAAGAGATTCACTCAGCCATTTGACCTGGTGGCACACCAGTCAGTTCACACGGGGCAATGCCGTTCATCTGCTCAGACTGTGGGAAGGGGTTTTCTCGGTCATTTCAACTGAAAGTACATCAGCGAATTCACACTGGGGAGAGGCCGTTTACCTGCTCAGACTGTGGGAAGGGATTCACTCGGTCATCTCACCTACAGACACACCAGCGAGTTCACACTGAGGAGAGACCGTTCACCTGCTCAAACTGTGGGAAGGGCTTCACTCAGTCATCCAACCTGCAGAGACACCAGCGAGTTCACACAGGAGAGAGGCCATACATCTGCTCTGAATGTGGGAAGGGATTCACACAGTCATCTGACCTACTTGCACACCAGTCTGTTCACTCTGGGAAGAGACCATTCACCTGCTCAGACTGTGGTAAGGGATTCACTCGATCATCTGACCTACTGGCACACCAGTCAGTTCATACTGAGGAAAAACCATTCACCTGCTCAGACTGTGGGAAGGGGTTTCCTCGGTCATCTCAACTGAAATTACATCAGCGAGTTCACAGTGGGGAGAAGCCATTCACCTGCTCAGATTGTGGGAAGCGATTCACTCACTCATCCAACCTGCAGACACACCAGCGAGTTCACACTGGGGAGAGGCCATTCTCCTGCTCAGACTGTGGGAAGGCATTCACTCAGTCGTCCCACTTACTGGCACACCAATCAATTCACACTGGGGAGAAACCATTCACCTGCTCAGACTGTGGGAAGGGGTTTCCTCGGTCATTTCAACTGAAGGTGCATCAGCGAGTTCACACTGGAGAGAGGCCATTTACTTGCTCTGAATGTGGGAAGGGATTCACTCAGTCATCGAACCTTGTGACACACTACCGAGTTCACACTGGGGAAAAAATTTAAATAAGATGTAAATTGGATATTTAATCATCGCAGTTGCTGAATCCAGAGGCAAGATCAAGAGTGACTGCTGTTTTGAACTCTGTAATTACTGCTGCTGCTCATCACACCCAGTTCTGCACCCTAGATACTGGGCATGGGAGGAGTCTCTTCTGCTGGTGTTCACCTTTACTGGGCCTGGAGTTTAAGGTTTGGGATCTGTGACAAATAAATCAGTTCTATTTTAATCTCTGTCTCAGGTACTTAGTGAATCTACAACACACCCAGTGTACATTTAGGGAGTTAACTCAAGCCTGTTGGTCCCTGCTTGTGTGTTTGTTCCACAGTTCTTTTCAACATCCCTGCTGTTCACCTCTTGTTGTCCTTATGGTGTTGGGTGCCAGTCACCCCTCTGTGAGTGAAGAGGTTTCCCATGCACTTCCTGCATGACTTTCTGCAGACTGAAGAAAATGAGCTGACTGCAGTTATATCTGACGTGTTCTTCAGTCCTCTGGGCTCTTGGCCAAGGAGGAATGACACGTGGTTATTAACTTCCTTATTCCCTATTAATTTCAAAATGATTGGTCATTTTCACTGCTTCTGAGCGGCTGTGTCTCACACAGCTGGGTTGCTCGAATATACCACTATCCCCTAAAATCTGAAAGCAGAATGGGGAATTCAATGGAGCAGGGTCAGAAAGCAACGATGGTTCAGTACAGGACAAAGTTTGGGGCTCTGGACAGTGGTAGGGGTAAAGAGCATATAAGGAAGAGGAATACAGAGCATGGCAATGAATGACAGAGTAGTAACATTTGGGGGAAAAAAAAGGGTTGACTTTGATGTTGACACACACAGTGCCTGTTGACATTGAGTATATTGCTTGTGGGAGCTTGCTGTGTTAAACTTGCTACTGAGTTCTCATAAAACATGTCTGGATTGGTGCCTTTGGCAGAGGGGAGGCAATGCTTGCAAACTCTTTCAAGGGACTATTCTTATCCAGAAATCTGAGCTTCAGAACTTAACTATCACTGCAAATCGAGTGTGCAGGTGCCTGAAATCCAAAGTTGTGCTGATAGGCGTGCGTGTGTTCAGTGGACAATAGCTTCTGGAAAATGCTGCAGTGAACCTCCCAGGCACAGCTGAGTTCTTAATATTGAAATCTAAGGATTTGGGACTCTGACGAAATATATAGTTCCAAGTTTATCTCGCATGAAGAACTTATAATGTATCTTTCAGATAAGTAGATAACACAATTTTCTACGAATTGAAGTGGAACCTTGAGAACAGATCTGATGACCACAGCCTGGTTGATATCGGGAATAGTTGTGACTGAGGCCTAAAAGAAAGAACTGGGTCCAACTTCCAGTGAATTAACTTGTCAATTAGAGCTGCATGGGATAAGCAAACTCCTTGCATCACTTTTTGTTCTTCAGCAGGTCACCTTTATTGAACATCATCTAGTTCTGGATCCTTCTGCCAAGTGAGACCATTGTTCATTCTGTTCTGTCTGTGTGTATAATGACAATGAGTACCACTGCTCTGGGTAACAAGTGGTCTCTAGATTCCATACCACAAACGTTCCACACGTTAACAATCTGCAAAGAGAAAGTCTAGTCACCTACCCTTGACATTCATTGACATTGTTATTGCTGAATTCACCACTCAATCAGCTCAGGGTCACAGTGATCAGACTCTTAGGAGCAGACGTATAAATACCATGTGCTCATAGTAGGGCAGTGGGACATGTCCAGAGCTGTGGTGCTATAGCAATGGACAGAGACACACTGAGCCAAGTCACAGACAGCTGAAGGGCAGGCTTTTCCCACTCTGATACAGGCAGGTAGGCAGCCAGGGAATTTGATGCCCAGTCCGGATACCTGAACCGTGACAAGATAGAAGGTGAGTATCTGCTGTTTTGTTTTGAGCCAGTGTGATGTCAGAGCTCACTTTGGGGACTAAATCTCTCATTTGAAATGCTGTCCTTCACCCATTATATGCCTTTTGTAGAAAAGGCAAAGGTTTGTGAATGGCAATCTCAAACACAACTCATCTGTTCTGAGTGTGTCAGTTTACTAGCACTTGAATAACATTTGATCTTTGTGGCGTTGGAGATGCTGGAAAGATATCACACCAGTTCTAGCAAGTAGAACCCGGGCATGTGTTCAGTGTAGGGTTGAAGGAGTGAATAAATATTTCCTTTGTGACACTAGTATATAGTTGTCGATCCATGGAAAAGAAGGCACATCTCATCCCAGCTTGAAACGTGCATCTGCTTTGTGTAACTTCTCTTTGAAACCCATTGGATCCAGGCTCCTGAGAACACACCAGCATATCTTCACTGGAGTTCAGATACTCATCTGCTTGAAGAATGAGAGAGACTCACTGCATCATCTGACTTGATGTTGCACTAGAGAGTTCATAGCAAAGAAAAGTCAGTCACCTCTTCTGAGTCACAGAAACAGGCCCTTCAGCCCATCTAGTCCACACTGATCTATTTAAGCTGCCTAGTCCCTTTTGACCTGCACCAGGTCTAAAGTAATGCATACCCGTACCATCCATCTATTTATCCAAACTTCTCTTAAAAGTTGAAATTAAGCTCGCATGCATTATGTTGGCAGTTCATTCTATGTTCTCATGACCTTTTGAGTGGTGTTCCCTTAAACTTGACCTCCTGTTCCCCTAAATGTTTCACCTTTCACCTTTCACCCTTAACCCATGAGCTCTAGTTGTAGTCCAACTTGACAGTGGAAAAACCTTCCTTGCACTTGCTCTATCTATACCCCTCATAATTTTGTATACCTATTAAATCTTCCCTCGCTGTTCTGTGTTCGAAGGAATAAAGCGCTAACCCATTCTATTCTTCTTTTTCACTTGGGTGTTCAGAGCTGACAACATTCTTGTCAATTTTCTCTGTGCTTTTTCAACTTTATTTATATCTTTCCTGCAGGTGGGTGACCAATACTGCACATAATACACCAAATTAGGCCTCGCCAATGTCTTACACAATTTTCAACATAACATCCAAACTCCTGTACTCAATACATTGGGCCATTGTGTTAAAACCTTTCTTTATGATGCTATTGAACTGTGACACCACTTTCAATGAATTATGGACCTGTTCTACCGCACTCCTTAGTGTCCTACCGTTCACTGTGTAAGATCTACCCTGGCTGGTGCTACAGAAGTACAACACTTCATACTTACCTGCATTAAATTCCATTTGCCATTTTTCCAGCTGGTCCAGATTCTGCTGCAAGCTGTGATAGTTTTCCTTGCTGTCCGTTACATCCCAATCTTGATGTCATCGTAAATTTGCTGATCCGTAAGTTAACCACATTATCATTGATATAGATGACAAACACCAACAGACCCAGCACTGATCCCTACAGCACTCCAGTAATCAGGCCTCCAGTCAGAGCGGCAGCATTTACTACCACTCTTTGGCTTCTCCCACAGGCCAATGTCTAATGGAATTTACTATCTCATCTTGAATGCCAAGCAACTGAACCTTTGCTTGTTGGAAGAGATTCAGTCATTCATAGCCTGCAGACACACCAGAAAGTTTACAGTGGGGATAGGTCATTTACCTGCTTTGTGTATGGGAAGCGATATATTAAATCTTCTAACCTGCAGAAACACTACCGAGTTTACAGTGGGGAGAGACTATTCTCTTGCTAGGTGGGTGGGAGGGGATATACTCAGTCATCTAGCCTGAAGCTATAGCAGGGAGTTCATGCCACAGAAAGACAGTACACCTGTTCTTACTATGGTTTGGGGGGGGGGCGCGGGTGGAATTCATTCATTTGTCCAACCTGAAGAGACATCACAAAATTCACACAGGAGAAAGGCCATTTGCCTGCTCTTTATCTGTGGGAATTTCCTCCATCACCCTCAGTCATGAGGCTCTTGAACCAGAGGGGATAGCTTCACTTGCCCCATCACTGAACTGTTTCCACAACCTATGGACTCACTTTCAAGGACTCTTCATGTCATGTTCTCAATATTTATTGCTTATTTGTTTATTATTATTATTTTCTCTCCTTTTGTATTTGCAATTTGATGTCTTTTGCGCATTGGTTGATGTCCGTCTCATTGGGTGTGGTCTTTTATTGATTCTGTTGTGTTTTTTGGATTTATGGTGTATGCCCACAAGAAAATGAAGTTCAGCTTTATAGTGACATACATATACTTTGGTATTAAATTTACTTTGTACTTTGCAAACACATCAGAAAATTCGCTCCGGGGAGAGGCCGTTTGCTTACTCTTAATGTGTGAGGGAATTTCCTTGGTTATCCCATCTGCAGACACACCAGTGAGTTCACACCAGGGGAAGACTGTTCATTCATTTACTCATCTCATTCACTCATTTATCCCACCCGATGAGACACCAATGAGTTCACACTGGGGAGAGGCCATCACTGGGTCAGATATCACTACTCAGACTGTGGGAAGGGGTTCACTCCCGTTATCCCATCTGATGAGGCAACAGTGAATTCACACTGGGGAGAGGCCATCACTGGGTCAGACAGTGGGAAGGGATTCCCTCATTTATCCGACCTGACTCATCTGATGAGACACCAGCAAGTTCAGACTGGGGAGAGGCCATCCACCTACTCAGACTGTGGGAAGGGATTCGCTCAATTATCCGACCTGATGAGACACCGGTGAGTCTGCACAGCAGAGAGGCCATACACCTGCTTGGGGTGTGGGAAAGGACTCACTCAGTTTTCCCACCTTGTGCGGTATAGGGAGTTCACACTGAGAGGCTGTACAGCTGTGCTGTGTGAGCAAAGAGGTTCACTCGGTCATTCCACCTCCTCAAACACCCTCAAGCTCACACGGGAGGCAGTGTAAATAACCCTATGTTGAATTTTTCATCATCACATTCGTCGAATCCAGTAAGAGTGACTGTCGGTGTCAGATTCTGCAGTTATTGCTACTGTTCATCACACCTGGAACTGAACCCTGGTCATTGGGCAGGGCAGGGGTTTGTTCTGATATTAGCCTTTAATTGGACTGGAGTTTAGTATTGTGGATCTGTCATAAATAAAGTTCAAATTTCATTATCATTCAACCATACACAAACACCCATGAATACATCCAAAAGATACAGCATCCCTTCAGGGCCAAGGTGAAAATCACATTACTGACACTTATTCACAGCCCAAGGCACATGTAACATGTATAAGATAGAAAGTAAACATTGTCACACAAAAGTATATATAGCCCAGGACCCTGTGAAGTGATGGTGCATGGGTGGCATTGGCAAGAATAAACAGTCCTCAGCAGTCTGCAGAGGAACATACGCATGCAATCCAGCTTGTCCTTCCACCGAACAAACACTGGATGGCAGCACCAATGGGAGAGGCCAGCCCCCAACCTAGCATGGACGTCGCACCGCACTGCCTCTGGCATCTGCACTCTTGGACTGCTGCAGCAGGCGAGCCCAGGGCTTGAGGCCTAGTCTGTGCTACAACGGAGTCCACACAGTTTCCCCTGCTGTCTCGCCAATAAACAAGAGAAACGGACTTGCAGCACTTTACATTACGAATGTCCAACAGGGTCTTGCGATCACAAGAGAAATGTCCAAGATGATCAACCAGTGTTACACCGCCCATTGTGTTCGTGCACCGATTCTGATGCGTTCCTGTAGAAGGCAGTAACGGGGTCTGCGCCAGGCCCGGTTTTTCTGCCGATGAGCAGCTTGCTGATGGGGTAGACCTGCAGTAATCGAATCAAATCAAATTTAGTTATCATTCAAACCATACATAGATACCGCTGAACCGGACAACATTCCTCTGGGGCCAGGGTGCAAAACATTCAAAATAACAAGCAACCATTTAAAAACAGCAAGTAAAATAATTCAAAATAGCGACACAGAAGCATTTTCACTCAAAAAAAACCTAACATATATATAGGCCAAGACCCTGAGCAACAACGTCTGGCAATCAATGGTACGGTGTCCAGACGCATGAAATCCATCACTAGAACATGGGAAGGCTTCCTTCAAAGTTTAATTGTGCACAACAGAAACTGTCCAGCCCCTGTCGCCAAACTGCTCTGAAATTTCTGCTCAGAATTATAAATTTTATATCGATATTGGCCAAATGAAATCTTGTGCAGCTTCTAATGCCTTATTTGCATACATAGAATACTTATAATACATTCTTACATATTATTAACTAACAAGGTGACATGCAATTTACACGTACAAATTGCTGCAGGAACTTAGCAAGTTAGGCAGCATCTGTGGAGGAGAATAAATTGTTGGTATTTTGGGCAAATACCTTTTCATCACCAGTTCTGTAGGTCTCCTTATTCCACCCCTCCTGGCGATGGTTAACCTGCTCACCAGTCTTTGATTTCACACCCCTCACCCCTGCTCGTACTCTGGGGTCGCTCACTTTCCTATTCCCTGCATCAACAAAACAAACACCCCCCCCCCTCGCTGGTGTCATTTTCCCTGGTGTCTCTGTCACCCCTCTACCCCCAACTCCTTTTACTAAATTGCTCACGTTACCCTCTCTGTCTATCAGTTGACCCATTCCCCCAATCAATCTTGGTCTGACCCTTCTCTTCCCCATCCCCTCCATTTCTGGGTCACCCACTTCCCCCCAATCCCCATCACGTCCATCACTGGATCACCACATCCTCCTTTCTAAATCCCCACTCACATGTGTCGCTGGGTCACCCCTTCCCCATCTGCCTCAGACCTGTCTCTTTATTCACTTACACCTCTCCCACCTCTATAGGTCACTCCCCTTCCTACCTCAACCCCCAGTTGTGGAATACTCCCTTCCCTGGGTCTACCCACCACCTCTCTTTGGCTGAGCCTTCACCATGCCACTCTATGTTGCCCCCTTCTCCCTTTTCTCCACCCCTCTCCGTCACTTGGTTGTCCCATTCCACCCTCACCCCATCTCTGGGTCACCCCATCTCCCACCACCCCTGCCAATCCTGTGTCATCCCACCCACCAGTGTTTAGCTTGTCATTTTCCACCTTCCTTCCCCTTTCTCTGTGTTGGCGCCTTTCCTCTCCCCCGTGTATTGGACACTGCATCCCACCTCCCCTCCCTCTTCACCAGAGAGGGGAGACTTCTGGATCTCCCCTTCCCTCCGCCCTCATCAGTGGGTTGTTTCCTTTTCCCTCATTTCTGATTCTTCCCTTCCCTGCTCCTCTGGGTCTTTCCTACCCACCTCCCCCAGTCTCTTGCTTGCCCCCACCACACCTCACCCACACTAGTCAACTCTGGGTGTCTTCTCCCCCTCCCACCTCCCACCTCCCATCTCGAGGTCATCCCATCTCCTCCCCTTTGTGTCAGCCTCTCCCCCCCCCCATTCTCTGAGGCACACTTTTTTTCCAGTCGTTCCTCCCCACCCAATTCCCTTCCTGTGTCACTCCCTTTCCCTGTCTCTGTGACACCCCCTTCCCCACCATGTCTATGGGATATCCCTCCTCACCTTCACACCCCACCCCCATCTCTGGGACACCCCCTTACACGCATCCTACTGCCCACGTCTGGTTTGCCTCCAAACACCACTCCCGCTCCCTGTCTATGAACCATGCTCTCCTGCTCTCTATTCCTGAGATGTCTCCTCTTCCTCCATCTGTCTCTGGGACCCTACCTTCCCCCTTCCAACCCTCCCTACTCTCCAATCTGGGGCACTTCTGGTCTCCTCTCCCACCCCCCCCCCCCGCGTCTCTGGTCAGCCCGATCCCCACCTTCCCCAGTTTGTCTTTGGGAAGACCCCTAATCTCCATTCCCAAATCCCCACCCTCATTACTATATCAACATCCCCATCTGGGACTCAAACCCTCTCCTCGTCTCTGGGCAATCCTATCCCTTGTACTCACAAAGGAATGTCCCCTTCCTCTTCCTCTGACCCTCATTCTGTCTCTGGAAGCTCACCCCTCTTATCTCTAGGATGATCCTCCCCGCATCCACCTTGCACACCCCAACTCTGGAATGTCCCATTCCCCTCTCACATCTGCCTTTGGGACGGCCCCTTCCTCCTCCAGAATATATGTTTGTGTCACTGCATCCCTCTCCTCCTCCCCCTTGTCTGTGTGTCAACCACTTCATCTCCTCTATGACTACCTTCCCCCATTCCTAACATCCCCTCCTGCCTGGGGCACTCCCCCTCCCAAGTCTCTGGCACATTACCCCCACTCTCTCCTTCGGGAGTCTTGGATAATCCCTTTCCCCTGTGTTTCCAGGACACCCCTTCAACCCTGTCTCTGTGATGTGCTATTCCCCCAGCACCTTGTTCCTCCTCTGCCCACTGTGTATGTGACAACTCCCGTACCCACCCACTCCCCATTCTCTGAATCGTCAACCCCTGGTTCGGGTCACAGCCCTGTGATACCCTGTTTCTGGAAGCACCCCCTTCTCATCCACCCCACTAACTGCCACAGCTCTACAATACCTCAACCAATAAAAACCATAGGGCATAGGAACAGAATTAGGCCATTCAGTCCATCTAGTCTGTTCTGCCATTTGATCATTGTTGATATTTCTCTCAACTGCATTCTTCTGCCTTCTCCCCATTACCTCTGCTTTGAATATACCCAACATCTTGGTATTCACTACTGAATACGGCAATGAATTCCACAGACTCACCACCATCTGGCTAAATAAATTCCGTATCATCTCTTTTCCAAAGGGATGTTCTTCTATTCTGGCCCTAGACCACCTTATTATAGGAAGCATACTCTCCAGATTAACTCTCTCTAGGACTTTCAATATTTGATAGGTTTCAATAAGTTCCCTCCCACCCTTCACCTAAACCCCAGAGGAGGCCCAGAACCATCAAACTCTCCTCATACATTAACCATTTCATTCCCAGTATCACTTTTTGTAAATAATCTCTGGACTTTCTCCTTTCTCAGATAAAGGGGCCAAAACTGCTCACAATCCTACAAATGTGGCATTACATCCTTACTTTTATATTTTGCTTTGCCGCAGGCAAATAACCTCTTCCTCAGTGTGAGCAAGACAAAAGAGATGGTTACCGCCCTCAGGAAAACTCGCTCCACTCACATCCCTCTTTACACCAGTGGCACAGCAGTGGAAAGTCTGAGCAGTTGTCCTGGGAGTGCAAACCTTGCACAAACTTTCATGGTCCCAGAACACATTCTATGCAATCGGGAAAGCTCACCAACGCCTCTTATTTTCTGAGGAGGCTGAAGAGAGCTGGGGTGTGCAAATCAATACTCATGACCTTCTGCAGATGCGCAGTTGAGAGCATCCGAACATGCTGCATCATTGTGTGGTCCAGATACTGCACTGTGGTGGACAGGAAGGGTCTACAGCGGGCAACTAAAGTGCCCAAAGCATCACTGGCGCCAATCTACCCACTATCACAGACATACATACAGAAAAGTGCCAGAAAAGGGCCAGTAACATCACTAAGGATCCCACCCATCCTGCAGGTAGACTGTTTGTTCCATCAGGGAGAAGGCTACGCAGCATCCACACCAGGACCACCAGACTCAGAAAGAGTTACATCCCTCTAGCTGACAAGCTGATCAACACCCCACCACCTCTTCTTTATCATGTAAGAGCTACCTTATGTACAGATGCTGCTGTATCTTGCGTCACTTCCTGTACTAATAATCAGTGTACATACATAAGCTACTCTTACGTATTTATATTGATTGCGTTCTTTATGCTTATTGTGTTATTTTATGTTGCATTAAATCCAGAATAACAATCGTTTCACTCTTACATCAGTATACTGAAGAATGACAATAAAGAACCTTGAAACTTGAATGTTCTAGTCCTCTCAAAATTAATGCTTACAATGCATTTGCCTTCCTTACCACTGACTCGACTTGCAAGTTAACATTTAGGGGATCCTGCACAAGGTCTCCCAAGTCACTTTGCACAACCAATTTCTGAATTTTCTCTCTGTTCAGGAAATAATCTATGCCTTTATTCCTTCTACCAAACTGCATGACCATACACTTACTTGCACTGTATTCCATCTGCCACTTCTTTGACAATTCTAATATAAGTCCTTCTGCAGACTCCCTGCCTCCTCAACACTGCCTGTCCTTCCATCTATCATTGTATCATCTGCAAACTTGGCCACAAAGACGTTAATTCCATCATCCAGATCATGACATATAACATGAAAAGAAGCAGATCTAAACTCACCCTCAGTGGAACACCAGTAGTCACCGGCAGCCAATCAGAAAATGCCCCTTTATTCTCACTCTTGCTTCCAACCAGTCAGCCAATCTTCTGTCAATGCCAGAATCTTTCCTGTAATACCATGGGCTCTTATCTTGTTTAGTAACCTCATGTATGGATCCTTGTTTCTGAAAATCCAAGTAAACAACATCTTCTGAGTCTGCTCTGTCTGTCCTGCCAGTTACTTCCTCAAAAGAACTCCCAACAGACCGATCAGGCAAGATTTCCCCTTAAGGAAACAATGCTGACTTCAGTCTATTTAATAGTGTGCCTCCAATCATCATCCACAATATTGGACTCTAACATTCTGCTAACCACTGAAGATAGGCTACCTGGCCTGTAATTTCCTTGCAATTTCCAGGCCTCTGGAACCTTTCCAGAATTTAGTGATTCTTGTAAGATCATGTCTGCACAACCTCTTCAGCTACCTCTTTCAGTACTTTGGAGTGTAGGCCATCAGGTCAGGTGACTAATTCTATCTTCAGATATTTCTGCTTTCCAAGCACCTTCTCCTTGGTAATAGTGGCTACAACCACTTCTGCCCCCTGGCACTCTCCAATTTCTGGCATCTTCCACAGTGAGGCCTTATGCAAAATACCTTTTCTCAGTTCATCCGCCATTCCTCATTACTACTTCTGCAGCATCGTTTTCCAGCGTTCTGATGTCCACTTTCAGCTCTCTTTAACTCTTTATATCTGGGGAAAAAAATTGGTATTCTCTTTTATATTATTGACCAGCTTACTTTCAAATTTCATCTCATCTCCCCTTATTGCTTTTTTTTAGTTACATTCGGTTGGTTTTTACAAAATTGTCCACCCTCTAGCTTCCCTCTTTTTTTTTGCTATATTCTATGGCTGCCCTCTGTTTTTATACTGCACCTTCCAAATTGCTCCAGAAACACCAGTCATTGCTGATCTACCATCTTCTCAGCTATTGTCCCCTTCCAATCAACTTTGGCCAGCTCCTCTCCCATGACTCTGCAGTTACCTTTCCTCCACGGTATTATAGATACATCCAAATTTAGCTTCTCCCCCTCAGGCCGCAGGAGTCAGAGCCTGTGCCGGACGCAGTCCCTGGCTGTATATGAAGGGACTTTGGCTGGAAGGAGTTCCGTGTCTGACCTGTCCCTGTGAGTGTGTGGTGGGATAGTATATGGAGGGAGCCTCACTCTGTGTTTGATACTGTCCCTGGGAGTGCATGATGGGATGGTGTGAAGAGAAGATCGGGATTTTCCAGTGCTTGGAATTCGGATAGAGCATCAGTCCCTCTTTACCTCTCTTCCTGGAACACACTAGGATGCTGGGACCTGGAGAGCGGTCAGGTGTGAGGAGCAGGCTGGGCTTCATGGTGCTGCTCCTTCAGGGAGGATTAGGGAAGCTCTTCCAACCTCAGCCTTGGCTGGCAACATGTAGTGGCGGGGGGGGGTGGGCGCTGGAGCGTCAATTGTGTTTCAGGTGTGCTGTCTATACAGGTTCTGAGATTTACACCCATGCGCACTCTCATGCACGCATGCACCTCACATGTGCACCCAACTGGGACAAATGCATGCACGCATACATGCCTCTGGTCTGACACAAGTGGTGGAGGTGGATACAACAGGGTCTTTTAAAAGACTCCTGGATAGGTACATGAAGCTTACAAAAATAGAGGGCTATGGGTGACTCTAGGTAATTTCTAAGGTAAGGACATGTTCGGCACAGCTTTGTGGGCCAAAGGGCCTGTATTGTGCTGTAGGTTTTCTATGTTCTATATTGTGCAGATACAAACACACGACTTGTGCACACATAGCACCCCAGATCTGTGTAAATTCGTGCTAACATACAGATATTCACAATAGGCACATGCAGTGGCACACTCAAACTCACATGCATGCAACTGAAATGCACAGCACTCAACTTCCACATACACATACACTGATATATACGCATAAACAGACATACTACGCATATAGAGACTCCTACACATACTAAACTAAGTATGTGCAGTCACTAGCCGCACTTGAACGCATCCAGCATACACAAGCAGTACCACACATAGCCACACACGGAATCTCTCTCACGTCTGACAGCATTTCTGTCTGAAAGAAGAGCTAGTAAGAGATTTGAAAGTGGGAGGGGGAGGGGGAGATCTGAAATGACAGCAGAAGGCTTTCAAATCTCTTTCTAGCTCTTCTTTCAGTTAGTCCTGACGAAGGGTCTCAGTCCGATACGTTGACTGTACCTCTTCCTAGAGATGCTGCCTGGCCTGCTGCGTTCACCAGCAACTTTGATGTGTGTTGCTTGAATTTCCAGCATCTGCAGAATTCCTCGTGATTGGGTATATGACTTTAGATCTGACTATTGGAGGACAAACTTTGCCTCTGCCTGCAGTAGACACGATGACAAAGGAGAACCTCACATTTCAATGCAGTGATAAGGATAAATATTTGTGGGACTATGTTGTTAGTGAGTTGCCACCGATTCCTCACTTGACTACAGACTGGACACATGTTGTGGAGTAGGCAAGAGAGATATTCCATCGATGACTAAACACACTAAAGTAATTAAAACGCACGCTGATAAGGCTAATGAAATAGTGAGTGACTCAGACTTTTGGGGTAAATTTTTGGGGATCAAGTGTTTAAATACATCCATGAGTGAGGGTGGTATCCCGTGCTGCTGTAATATTAATTTTATGTATGTTGACAGTTGTATTGCCTTTAGTCGGGTAGGGAATGATATCGCGAAAGAATGTGGAGTATTTGATCTGAGGATAAGTCCTTCAGTAGTTTATCCGGTTGTAGCTCCATGGAAGCTTGTATGGCCTGACATAGACTGGCATTTGTTAGAGGTAACAAGGAAAGAAAGATATAAAACAGATTTGGTAAATGCATTTAACTGTCATGTGATGGAAGAGTATAGTGATCATACTCACATTTATACGGATGGTGCGAAGGAACCTGAAACAGGAGTGACAGGGTTTGGGGTGGTAATACCAGCAAAAGAAATTGGAATCAGCAGAAGAACATCTAATAAGTTAGGGGTGTTTACAGTGGAGATGCTGGCAGTGTTGGTTGCGTTGCAATGGGTGCAGAAAGCCAGACAAGCCAAAGCATTGATATGTTCAGATTCATCCTCAGTTCTAGCAAGTTTAAGGTCTTTTCACACAAACAGTCGGCAAGATGTACTTTATGAAGTCCTTCAGTTAGTTACAAGAATTGCAAATCAGGGAGGTCAGGTAAAATTTCTATGGGTTCCAGCACATGTAGGAGTGAAGGGGAATGAGAGGGTGGATGAGTTGGCAAAGGGGGCGTTAAAGAAAGAAAATGTGGAAATGCACATTAGTATCAGTAAAGCAGAGGTTAAGTGTGTAATCTGGGAAAAAGTCAACCGAATGTGGCAAGAAAGATGGGACAGGGAGGGGAAAGGGAGGCATTTATTTCAAATACAAAAGAGAGTTGCAGTTACTAGGGTAGGTAATGGAAACAGAAGAGAGGAAACTGTGTGGACTAGGTTAAGGCTGGGACACTGTGCATTAAACAAAACATTGAAAATGATAGGGAAACACCAGACAGGATTGTGTGAGGAATGTCAGGAAGAGGAGTCAGTAGAACATGTAGTTTTGTGTTGCAGGAAGTATGGGATACAGAGAGAGATGATGAGAAATAAATTAAGGGAGTTGGGGATGCAGGAATTCACATTAAAAGGGTTGCTGGGCATGGGTGAGAGAGCACAAGTCCGGGTATTTTTAGCGTTTTTAAGGGGTACAGGGGTTTTTTATAGAATATGACGAATAAACAGGAATAGGATACTAGGATGGTCAAAGATGGGAGGGTGAAGTGTAGGTTTGTGTGTGTGTGTGTGCACGATTGGGTGAAGGGATTTAGAATGTATGTCTAGTGCACATTCTGGAGCAGAGGGTGGCGGTAATGCACCATTAAGCTGGATGCCAACCGCCGTAAAACAAGACACAGACAGACAGTTGTATTGCTTAATGTATATCAACAGAAAGTGGAAGGCTGAAGTATTGCGAAAGGTAGAGGATGATTTTCTTATAAAACAGAAGAGATGATTGTTGGTATAAAGAGTGTGTGAATTTCAATAATTAAATGTTACCTTTATCTTAATATAATGGAAATGTAGCACACCTGCCGATGGTCCTATGGGTAGGCAACAGAACGAGAAGAAGATTAATGATCCGAAGATAAATATTCTTGGATCAGAAGGAGGGAGGTGTTGGCCAGACGCCTAGTAGGTGTGGAAACAGTTAGCCAGTTTGTGAATTCACATGTTTGTTAGTTGAGCTAGTGGATACATGTCAGTAAATACGGATTCTCTGTGTGCCAAACTGATCATTATTACTAAGTGGTAATCCTTGTAACAACACTTGCTGCTTCACAGAGAAATCATTGTGCACTGCCTCTGCAATCATGAGCTTCAGCCTCAAAGAATCTGATGTTTCCATCATTAGTCAATGAGAAGAGTAGTCTTGACTTAAGACTAACTTTAAAGAAACATTCATTTTTAAATGAAGCAAACCGAAGCTGTAAGCAACTTTGGTTTTATGCCGGATTAGAAAAGCTGTCAGTTCCTCCAAGTACAAACAGAGCATAATATTCTCAGTGTCGTACTGGAGGGCCGTCATGGTTTATACACTGGTCTTAAAAGTGTCCCAACTCAGTTTTTGTCAGCACTGTCAAACTGGATTTAGAATGAGGCTTTGTATAAAAGCGATGTACAAATGTAGTGAAAAATCAAGAGAAAGAAACCAGTTTAGAAGTTAGGCAACAATTTAAAGACTCTGGATTCCAAGTAGTTAATTTTCAGAAAAATTGATAAATTGGCTTATTAGTTCCATGTACCAGGATACAGTAAAAAATTTCTTGCAAATTGCCTGCACAGATCAATTCATTAAACAGTCCATTTAGCTAGTACAAGGTAAAGTAATAACAGAGTGCAGTCTAAAGTTGTAGTCTGTCCAGCCTCTCCAAGTCATGGCAATACCCTTGTAAACTTTTTCCATACACTCTCCAGTTTAATAGCTTCTGTCCTGCAACAGGGTGACCAAAACCGAACATAATACTCAACTATTGAAGTGCAGCCTGAAGAGTATTCTGTTCATCTCCTCATGGAAGTGATGGTAATACACTGCCATGGACTGAGAATTGGTGCTTGGCGAGAGAGAGCATAAGGTGAGAATAAATGGGTCATTCTCAGGTTGGCTGTGACTAATGAGGTACCACATTGGTGAGTGCTGATCCCCACTTATTCCCGATCTCCATCAACCACTTGACTGAGGGGAAGAAATGCTTGTGTTCCCTGTGGAGGAAGATACCATGTTATTAAAATCTTTGAAGCTATTTAATCACTTAGTGAGTTCTAGAGTCAAACCACACAGAAACTGGGTCCTGCAGCTCAGCTGGTCGAGATGTGCATTCAATTCAACCCATTTGTCTGCATTTGGCTTAGATTCCTCTGAACCTTTCCTATCCATGTAATTATCAGAGTGCCTTTTAAATGGTGTTAATGCACACGTCAGAACCACTGCCTCTGGGAGCTCATTGCATATGCTGACTACCCTCTGGCTACAAAACTTGCCCATTGGGTTGGTATTTAAATTTTCCCTTCTCACCTTAAAACTATGCCCTCTAGTTCTCTATTTTCCAACCCTGGAAAACACGCTGTAATACTCAATCCATCAACATCCCTCATTTTGTGCAGCTCTATAAGATGATTCCTCACTTTCATGTACTCCAGTGAATATGGTCCTTGCTTGCCCAACCTTTCCCTTTAACTTCGGTTCTTGAGTCTGTTGGTATTTTCCTCTGCACTCTCTTCAGTTTCATGACATCTCCAGTTTAAAAGGTTGACCGAGAGCTGTATACAGTATAATATTTCAAATGCAGTCTTATCGACATCTTGTACAACTACCGCATGAAGACCCAACTCCTTTTCTCAATGCCCTGATTGATGAAAGCCAATGTGCCAAATGCCTCTTTCATCATCCTGTGTTGTTAACGAATCCCTAGGTTTCGTTTGCTGTGGGCTGTCTCTTTAATAGAGTGCTTGAGTGAGGCAGGACTAACAATGACATCATCCGGCAGCTTTCTCAGCTCACTTCTGACTTTACGGACAGAGAGAGAGAGAGAAACAGTCAGCTGGAATGAGAGAGACAGAACGGCTACTCTCGTAGCCTGAGTAAGACTTGGATTTAAGCACTGCCGGGGCAAGGTTTGCTCCAGAATGTGTGTCTGTCACTTGGTATAATCCAAAGGAGTGGATTTAGGAATGTCCTGTGGGACCACTTGAAGTTAACCCTTGCCTGGGTATGTTATGTGGTAATCACTTGAAGACGACCTTCCTGTGACAGGTCACTTTGGTGATACAAGGGGTGATAAGTTTGTGGCCTAAGGTAGAAGGAGCCAATTTTAGAAAACCTAGCACATTTATTTTTCAACATAGTCCCCTCCTACTTAGTCCAGCAGTCGTGGAGCATACGGATCTTGGACCTCCAGTGTGTCCACAGCAGGAGTGATTGATAAGTTTGTGGCCTAAGGTAGAAGGAGATGAGTTATATAGCTCTCTTTACATGCACATGCAGTTCAACTCTTTGAGTGATTATGCAGAAAGTTTGAAGTTAATAACTCATCGGGAGTGATTGATAAGTTCGTGGCCTAAGGTAGAAAGAGATGAGTTATTAACTTCAAACTTGCATGTAAGTACCCCTGTCACCGCTCTAAAGACGGCCTGGGATTGGCTCCAGGAGTGTTCTGCAATGCAGAAATTATTGAGGAGTCTCTATTTCAGAAAGTTGATGATTTTCTGAGAATCTCTGCCAAGGACCATGTCAAGTTAAGGGATCTGGGGGACTTTGTTATGGAACTTCAGTGTGTTGGGGAAGAGGGGTACTTGCCAAGTTTGATCTACCTAGACACTGTATACGGCATCGGCCCCATGGTATAGAAACTCCCCCGTGGTTTCCAGGAAAAATGGATATCCATTGGCTTGAGATTCAGGAAAGAGAATGATGGCAATTTCCCTCCATTTGATTGCTTCGCCAGGTTCATCTGCTATGTTACAGTACACACTCGTGGCCAGCATCAAAGAGCTGTCAGCATGTAGGTCATAGTCAATGACCTAAGTAACCGCTCATTGGCCAGGTCAGATGTCTTTCAGCTGTTTAATGCTACAAGCCACCATCTTCACACTCACTCAGAATCTGCACTGGTATGATCTTCAAAAATCTGAAATAGAATCTGTGCTGGCTTCCAGGTTGAGTCAGTCAATGGTAAGGTCAGCCTTTCTCTCCTGCCACTAATTGAGTGCGACAAGATACTCAATATTTGCTCTGAAATACCAATGGCAGATGCAGCTCTTCACCGGCCACAACTGAGAAGTGTAGCAGCACACTTTCCAGTTCAAACCCAATGCAGAGATCCTCTTTGCGCTTGGGAGAGACATTGTAAGGGTGTATGGAGTCATGCAGCAGGTCAATGGACCACACAATGGCCCTTTCACACAGAGAGTGGATCTGGACTGGGTGCTGGTGGGTGATGTGTGCTTGAGAAACACACATAAGCCAAGTATGGGCACATTCAAAACTAGTGTGATAGAGAATGACCGTCTTCCTATCCTCACCCCCTGCAACAGCTTCATGTGGCTGAAGGAGAAAGTCAGTCACGGCGGAGATTGATGTGACAGTCCGTCCAAGCATAGCAGGGTGACAGAGGAGACACTTGTTCAGCCGGACAAAGTCTGACAACAAACCTGCCCCATCCAGCGAAAACACAATCTTCCTGAAAACAATAGGCAAGGAGGTCAACAGGGATGAGACAAATAATTGGGTTCTTCTCTCCCCTTTAGAGTTCCCTGGGAGTGCTTAACCGACAATCGCGAACAGACCCTTACTGATCTCATCTCCCTGAAGCAAAACCTGAGAAGAAAGCCAGAGAAGAGAGGACGGTTTGTTGCCTTAATGGGCAAGATTCTTGAGAATGACCACGCTGCGTTAGCACCACCACAGCGAGGAAGTGAGGAATGTTGCTACCTACCAATTTTCGGAGTCTACCATCCTCAAAAGCCTGGTCAGATCCAAGTGGTGTTTGATTCCAGTGCCCAGTATTCCGGCGCAGGTAAACATGGAGCCAACACCATTCAGTCTGTGGAATGTCATTTCTGTGTTGATGACAGGCTTGTGTCTATACCTACCGATGGTGAAGCTATCGACCTCCTGCAGAGGACCCAAGCACCCCTCAGTGGGTCTAACCTGCGGCCGTATATGTTTGCTTCAAACAGTGAAGCTGTTATGAAAGCATTCCCGCCTGAGGACCGTGCAGCGGTTGCTGAGGACCCAGACCTCGGTGAAGAAGCCATACTTATTCAATGTAGTTTGGGACTCCTGTGGGACATAGTGACTGACACCTTCACCTTTGCAGTATCAATCAGCAATGTGCCACTCACTCGGTGCAGTGTTGCCACAGTGAACAGTGTGTTTGATCCCCTGGGTTTGGTGGCTTCTCTCGCTATCCCAGAAGCTCCTTAAGGAACTTCCCACAGACATGTGTGACAGGGACATGACCCCCCACCCCCCCCAACCTCCAGGGAGAATCTCCACAGGTGGGAACCCTGGAGGGACTCACTGACAGACTTAAAGCAGCTGCACATTCCTCGAGCCCACACAGCAACCTCTCTCTCCAAGGCAAAACAACTAGTGCTTGTTGCTTTGTTGTTTGTTACGAGTCAGCATACAGAGAGGAGGTGCAGCGGCTATCGGACTGGTGCAGAGCCAACAACCTGTCTCTGAATGTGAACAAAACAAAAGAGATGGTTGTTGACTTCAGGAGAGCACGGAGCGACCACTCTCCACTGAACATTGTTCCATTAAGATCGTTAGAGGCACCAAATTTCTTGGTGTTCACCTGGTGGAGAATCTCACCTGGTCCCTCAACACCAGCTCCATAGCAAAGAAAGCCCAGCAGTGTCTCTACTTTCTGCGAAGGCTGAGAAAAGTCCATCTCCCACCCCCCATCCTCACCACATTCTACAGAGGATGTATTGAGAGCATCTGGAGCAGCTGCATCACTGCCTGGTTCGGGAATTGCACCATCTCGGATCGCAAGACCCTGCAGCGGATAGTGAGGTCAGCAGAGAAGATCATCGGGGTCTCTCTTCCTGCCATTACAGACATTTACACCACACGCTGCACCCATAAAGCCAACAGCATTGTGAAGGACCCCACACACCCCTCATACAAACTCTTCTCCCTCCTGCCATCTGGCAAAAGGCACCGAAGCATTCGGGCTTTCACGACCAGACTGTGCAACAGTTTCTTCCCCCAAGCCACCAGACTCCTCAATACCCAGAGACTAGACTGACATCTACATCATTTATCATAATATTGTAATTTGTCCTCTACTGTGCCAATATCTTGTTTATTATTTAGTGTACTGCCCTGCACTGTTTTGTGCAGTTTATGTAGTCCTGTGTAGGTCTGTAGTCTAGTGTAGTTTCTGTGTTGTCTTACATAGTCTAGTGTACCCTTGTGTTGTCTCACTTAGCCTAGTGTAGTTTTGTGTTGTTTCATGTAGCACCATGGTCCTGGAGGAATGTTTCATTTTTACTGTGTATTGTACCAGCAGCTTATGGTCAAAATGACAATAGAAAATGTGACTTGATTTGATGTGTAGTAATACTATAACTTTGAAAATGGATGGAGAATTTGCATTAAGTCAGATTTCCATAAGTCAATTCTTTTGTAACCTTGGCAACCCTTATCTGAAGCAAAATGCAGTTGGATGGGAAATCACCCTTACAGGTCTCAGCCACCTGGTTCCCACTGGCAACCTTGGGATACTCTGAAATGAGGGATAAAGGCAGCATTTTTAAATACACATCCAACCTGTTCTTACGTTTGGTACATTTTGTTTAATGTCTTTCAGTCATTTTTTCCTCTAAATCAAAATGTTGCAAAATGCCCAGTAAAAAAGGGTCTGATAACCTTGTTTGACCATACTTGTTTAAAAACGTAACAGGAAAGGAACAGTGTACTATGTTACATTCTGTGCCTGGACAGCCTTGTTTGCTTTCACAGAAGGTCACTAATCTGCGACTGTATCATTTTTCTCAGACTTTCTGTCAGAAACAGTCACCTTATCTAGGGGAAGTCACATTTTGTGTTGAACTTTATTGCTTTCCATTTCCCAAAGAAGACTGATGTTAAACATCATAGCAAAGTACTTCATCGTGATCTCACAAAGGTCAGGCAGGGAGTGTTCTGCCCTTTGAGCAATCCTTACGAAAGGTTTCGGCCTGAAATGTCGACTGTACCTTTCTCCATAGACACTGCCTGGCCTGCTGAGTTCCTCCAGCATTTTGCGTGTGTTGCTCGGATTTCCAGCATCTGCAGATTTTCTCTTGTGAGCAATTGATTTATGGTTTTACTTTGTGCTTAAGAATATTCAGCTTTTAGTTTAAAATGAGCAGTTTCGGATCTGTATTCGGTCACTTTCTGTGCAGTCAGGAAGTAGTAAGTAGGAAAGCACACTGGCTTGCAGAAGGCTAGAGGTTTATGTTAGGAGTGAAAAAAAAAGTTTCTTTCTAAAGCTATCCTGTTGTTTTCCTAGTAGAAGCATTGCTTATAAATTGATGTTATATTGTTTAGAAGTTAAGCTAAAGGTATCATTAAGATTTTGCTGAAATAGAATGCTATTTTTGAGTTCATTAGACAGTAATGTAGATGATAATACTTTACACATATTTACCTGCAGGAAACTTAACTTGTGTGAATCTAACAGTGTGGTAATTGCACTGTATTTTGTTGTTTTTCAGTTTCACACCTTATTCATTACATTATGCCATTGAGTCTGCAATAAAACTAGGGAGCTAGAGGGCTATATCTTGACTCTCATGTCATTTTTGAATGGAATTTGGCTGACTGTCTAATAGACATTACATGCCTCAGTGAGGGCAGTACACCCAGAAATGGAAAAGTACTAGCACAAAAGTACAGGTATAAAAATTACTTGCCTTTATCCATACCTATGAATACATATCAACAATTTTCTTTAAAATCCTGAAAAAGTTCCCAACTTTTTGAAAGAAGGTAAAACATATCTCTTACCTGAAGGAAAAATCACAAATGATGAATCAAAATATTGTCCTATTATTTGTTTCCAAACTACAGTGGCATGCAAAAGTTTGGGCACCCCTGGTCAAAATTTCTGTTACTGTGAATAGCTAAGCGAGTAAAAGATAACTGATTTTCAAAAGGCATAAGGTTAAAGATGACACATTTCTTTAGTATTTTAAGCAAGAAAACTATTTTATTTCCATCTTTTACAGTTTCAAAATAACAAAAAAGGAAAAGGGCCCGAAGCAAAAGTTTGGGCACCCTGCATGGCAGTACCTAGTAACAACCCCTTTGGCAACTATCACAGCTTGTAAACACTTTCTGTAGCCAGCTAAGAGTCTTTCAATTCTTGTTTGGGGGATTTTCGCCCATTCTTCCTTGCAAAAGGCTTCTAGTTCTGTGAGATTCTTGGATTGCCTTGCATGCACTGCTTTTTTGAGGTCTATCCACAGATGCTCAATGAAGTTTAGATCAGGGGGACTGTGAGGGCCATGGCAAAACCTTCAGCTTCCGCCTTTTGAGGTAGTCCAGTTTGGATTTTGAGGTGTGTTTAGGATCATTATCCTGTTGTAGAAGCCATCCTCTTTTCATCTTCGTTTTTTTTTACAGACAGTGTGATGTTTGCTTTCAGAATTTGCTGGTATTTAATTGAATTCATGCTTCCCTCTACCAGTAAATGTTCCCTGTGCCACTGGCTGCAACACAAGCACAAAGCATGATCAATCCACCCCCGTGCTTAAGAGTTGGAGAGGGGTTCTTTTCATGAAATTCTGCACCCTTTTTTCTCCAAACATACCTTTGCTCAATGCAGACTGTCCTGCTGATGCAAAAACAAATTTCCTGCTATTTGTGAGTGATGATTCTGATATAGGTCCTTATTATGGGTTGAGGTTGGGAAGGGGGCAAGGAGAGGGGAATCATGGTTAGGAAAAGGGGAAGGGAGAGGGGAGGGAGTGGGAAGCACCAGACAGATATTGGTAATGATCAATAAACCAACTACTTGGAATCAAATGATCTTGCTAGTGTCTCAGAGCTAGTTGTGTCTGCTCCCACCCCGCCCCCCCCCATCCCTGGCACTCTTCCTCCACTACTTGTCCCACACCTCTCCCACGGTGCACCATCCTTGCAATACCCTTTGCTCCCTCCAGATTTACAAACTCGCTCTCTGGTCCACATTGCCACATTGACAAATACAGTACTGTGCAAAGGTCTTAGGTACCCTAGCTATATATATTTGGTGAAAACGTTTGCACAGATCTATATATATATTTTCTCTCACTTCTTATGGATGGTGTGTATGTGTATTATTCCCTCAATCTCTGGTTCTCTACCAGATCCTGGGAGCTTGAGGATTCAGCCAGTGAACATTTCTGAACTAAGATCTCATATGTTATTCCTGGGATTTGATAGAGCCACTTTCCCAGCCCAGATGTCATGGCTCCAAGAGCTCCTGTCACCACCAGCATTACTCTGGCTTTAATCTTCCACATCCTTTCTGTCTGCTCTTTCAAGCCCTGGTATTTTTTCAGCTTCTCATATTGTTCCTTCCTGACATTACTGTCATTCGGGATTGCCACATTTATTACTATTGCTTTCTTCCAATCCTCGTCCAACATTACCATGTCTCAATGGTTGGCCACTACCTGCTAGTCAGTCTGTATATAGAAGTCCACAGGATCTTAGGTCTGTCATTCTTCACTGCCTTCTAAGGTGTTTCCCATTTGGCTCAGTGCAGATGTTCCTGTACACAATTCCTGTAACATGTTCAGTGTGTGCTGTCCCTGCCTGCATTGTGCACCCTGCTACTATGTGCTGGATGGTTTCAGCAGATTCCTTGCCCATATGTTGGACTTGGGGTGGAATCCTCCATGTATTGTTAGTAGTTCCTGGGTCTTGATGTCTGTGGCTTGTAGTTTGCTCTTTGGCCAGCACATTATTGGAGCTGGGTATCTGCTGACTGGTAGGGCGGATGTGTTCATGGCTCTGATCTCTGTCTTCCCATTCACCTGGCTTTTCAGGACCTGTCTCACTCTTTGGGGCATTAGTGAGTCAATGTCTCTTTCATATTTGGCATAGAGCTTGATGTCATCCAGGAGGTGGCTGATAGTCACTTCACTTCTGCACCTGAACCCATACCCACTCTTTGAGATGATCTGGCTGAGCAGGTTCAAACCTATGCAGGAGGGATAGTGCATCACCTGGGTATATTTCACATCTGATGGCTCTTGTGCTGTTGGCATTGAGTTAACTTCTCGCATTGTCCTCCAACAGCCCATTGAGTTCTTGAAGGTCCTTAGCATCTTGTTGACCTTGTATAGAGACAGACATTGCAAGATCCATGTGTGGGACTTTGAGTTGTATGCTTTCTGGTCATCAATCCAGGCTGTGCTTAGGTTGGTTTGCCTGTTCTTGGAGTCTTGCATGACTACTTCGTCTAAGAATAGTTGGTGCTTGGAGCCTCTTGTTCCAATATCAACCCCCCTCTGAGCAGGGCTTAGGGACTTATACACATGTTCTTTCAGCTTGGTGGCTACCATACTTGATAGGAGCTTTCATGTTATTAACAGGCAGGTAGTTTGATAGTGTCGCTCCTTTGTGAGACTCCTTCGTTATGAGTACTGTCCTTCCTTGAGCTAGTTAGTCAGGGTGGAAGCCTGCTTCAAACAGCTGGCTCATTTGAGATGCCAACTCTGTATGTAAGGCTGTTAGTTTCTTCAGCCAATCGGAGTGGATCATGTCAGGCCCTGGTGACGGCCTCTTCTTACTTTCTACCCGTTTCAGGATATCTGCTGCTGTGATGCTGACTGGTTCTCCCTCTGGGAGATATATTGATTTATACATTATACCAACGAACTATTTATTTTCCAAAGGGGTATTCTTGACTCTGATCTTTACCAATCGACGACAGAGAAACAGAGCTTCCCTCCTATTGGTGCACATTATCACAGGCTTCTTTACAATCAATGCATAGGTCTCTCATTGGGCGGAATCAACGTAAAATTTCGGACTGTTTAGTTGAGGCAATGAGCATCGGGCCAGCTGCGAGAAGATAGGGTATAAAAGATGGCGGCTCTCGGGTAGAGGTATGTTGCTATCATGTGTGTTTTTCGCGGGAAGTGTTGGTTTATTGCTGATGCTCCTTAGGGGAAGTTTGCGGCTCCAATGTTTGGCAAAAGCTTGGAAAGTAGCGGTTTCCATGGAGAGAAATGAAATCTGACATTGAATCAAATTTGAGCTCCCACATCCATACAGTTGAGGTGCAAAGTGAATCTCCATTGAATACTGTAACAGTACAATGTGGGGAGCGCAATATATTGGTTCGCGTGGATAGGGATTTATTTAGAACAAACATCTGGTTAAAGCTGCTGACTTGACTCTGGGAGTAGCAGGTGGTCGACCAACATCACAAGATTTTGATCTTCTGTCAAAATCACAGTTTTCTTTGACTATGGACTGTATGAGTGTGGTAGTGAACTCCAGGTAATGCGGTTCTTTAAACCTAGTGTTTCTGGTTTTAATCAGTTGTATTTCCATGTCAAAGCTTATCTCCGAGTTCTGCTATTTCGTTTTTCTTCAAATTATATCCTACAGTACAGCTGCTCTCCGCGGCCACTTCACCGCGCGGCCTTTTACTAAAATTAGACTTGTTGTTGAACTTCTTTGTGAGTGACCTTACGTTTAATTTGTACGTCGGAAGTCTTAATATACACATTTGTAGAAGTCCCCAAGGGACTACGAATGTAGGTATTTAATTGCTGGTGAATAGCTCGACAATTCCAACTCTATCTGAGTTGGTTGAAGATAAAACCCGGCAGCATTAATGAAGACCAGTTTGACTGGAGTTCGGCTTAGACCGTAAAACACTTACAGCGGCTTTGCTCCTGCACATTCTTGCGCAAATGCATAGACAACACCCTCATTTAACGTCTAGTGATTGTACTTTGGAAATTATTAAGGATTATGAAAAGGTCAGACTCGCTGTTAAATTGAGGTAATTTCTTTCAGATGGTTGAAGATTTTCTTGGCTACACCATCCACCTGAACCCCAGACCCCGGCCTCGTGAAACTATTATTGTGCGAACTAATAGGGCAATCATTCCCATTCAATGTCGTTACTTTAGGTAACACACTGAAGTTATCGCAGAATTCATGACCAAATGCATATTCTCTGGTCTTATCAATACCCGCTCGTCCTCCCAGGAAAGCTAACGTGAGCAGTAACCCAATCCACCCCACGTGGATCCCGTTCAGCTCCTCCAGGTCTGGGGAAGGACAACTATCTTTCTCCCTGCGGCTAATGAATGGTATGTGTATGTAGGGCGCAGTTTCTTGGGCTGGACTACTGGAGTGTTGGTACAAGATCTCTAATTCTGTCTTGTCTCTTAGATGACTGGCTTACAGAGCGCGCCTCCTCCACCTACTACCTGGGCGAGCTCATTCACATCGAAGCCTCTGTTTCCATGATTAACCACGTGCCCCTGAAGCTCTACATTGACCGCTGTGTAGCCACACCGAGCCGGGACAGGGACTCCACCCCGAGATACAACATCATTGATCACCACGGGCAAGTGTCCTTTGGATTCCTCCAAATAATATTCCCTGTGACTATTTCTCGTGTTCATCTTGTTCAGATGTCTCCTGGACAGTGTGGCAGAGGGCTCCTTTTCCACCTTCGTGTTGGCCGGGGCAGACCGTGAGGTGGACAAACTCCGCTTTGGTTTAGATGCTTTCCGCTTCTCTGGAGATGAGCGTTCCCTGGTGAGGAATTAAACAGTGGGTTGTATATGTTGGCAAAGTTTCACGGAATAACCTTGTTCAATGTTTCCCTTAGATTTTCATCAATTGTCGCTTGAAAGTTGCTGCAGTTAATCGGAGCGAATCAATAACTAAAGCTTGCACTTTCCAGAGGACGCAGAACATGTAAGTTATTTTCCATCTCGGAGCTTGATTCTGGTGACCGATCTTAATGATGATGATGTTTTCTTGGTCAGGTGGGCTCCATTGGAAGAAACGAGCTTCGATGTCTGTGCCTGTTGTCGCCTGGGTGACTGTGCAGCCATAGGGGAGGGTGTCGTTTCTCCCAGAGGACGGAGGGAGGCTGGTAAGTTGCTCGTTCCTTCTGGATATGGGAGGTCGCTCTGTCTGTTACTTGATCAGTAATTTGCATTGCACAGAAATTCGATCCAGCGAAGTGGGAGGGCGAGGCCTCGCTTGGACCACTGGTCATTCTGGGGAACAGAGTGCCCGACCTGGCAACCCAATCCTTCAATGAGATCGAGTGACCCGGGATCCAAAACTCCACGAAGGGGTGAGTTCAAGCTCCCGTCTCTGCCACTTGCGATAGTTTCTCTGACTAACCTTTACTTCCTTTTGTAGGTGTGATATCTGAAACGGTTTCGATCATTCCTCCGGCCGTGACGGCTGCCTTTCTCGCAACTGCTGCTTTGATCGTTTTGTTCTTGTACAGGAAACGCAAGCAAACTTTGTTCAACTAGTTTTCAACTGCAGGAAAAAAGTGTAATTACTCATTTTTTGCTGTGTTAAATCTCTGGTGCCTATTTGGGACATTTGCTGGTTACATACTCTGCAATTAACCTCCAGATAGTGTCTCTTAGACACAAATACTAGAAATGCTACATGCCCGTGTAACCGTGTCGGTTACTTTCGTTCTGACATAATTTGTGCTACTTGTCATTTTTACTAGCATAAGTTTAATTGCTTCACTTTACAAGAGTTTGCGTGTCGTTTTTTTTTTCGCCCTTTAACTGGCTAACTCCTGACTTATGAGAGTAATAGGAAGGGCATTAGACTCCCATCAGATGTATGAGAAATGAATAGTATTGCCTGAAGCAGTATTTCAAACAATAGCCATAAAGGAAACTAAACCAATGTCATTGTTGTTCTGCATCTCAATTTCAATATTAAGTTGCAAACTGCCAGACAATTTAAAATGACAGTCCACTGAGTTCTGGATGTCAGATGGTTGGTGGAAGTCTGGGCTTCACAGGGAATGCCCTCCCTAGCTCTGAGTGAATTTTATAAGGTGTGCTGCCTCAAAGTGACATCCACTAAGGACTTCCATTATCCAAGCAATGCTGTTTTCACATCTACCATTGGGAATGAAGTACGGGAGCCTTGGATCCCACGCAACCAGGTTCAGTAACAGTTATTAACTTGTAACCATCAGGTTCCTGGACAAGTATGGATAACTACACTCACCTCACTACTAAACTGACTCCACAAACTGTAGACTTATTTTCAAGAACTTTAAACTTGTGTCCTCAGTTTTATTTATTTGCATTATTTGACTTTTGCACGTTGCTTCTTTTAGTTTGCCACATTCTATTGTATTTTAATTTCCTGTTAATGTAAACAAAGAAATGAATCTCAAGAGGGTGAATAGTACTTTGATAATTTGAACTGTGTGGTGGATTTGAGGTTGAAGGGACAAGTTCAACACTTATTGATGAACTGTTCAGTTCAACCCATTCCCCTCATCTTGAGCACAGGTGAACAGCTTAGAAGACCAAGGTAAGTTTAGATGTTTATTTGGCAGCGTGCAGCAGGACCTGATGCATTAAACTTGACAACTTTAGATAACCGAACATTCTGTTTGACAGACTTGGCTCGTTTGTAATTGACCATCCAACC
This sequence comes from Mobula hypostoma, assembly GCF_963921235.1. Lineage (NCBI taxonomy): Eukaryota > Metazoa > Chordata > Chondrichthyes > Myliobatiformes > Myliobatidae > Mobula > Mobula hypostoma. Next base: position 18,525,260 of record NC_086125.1, read on the forward strand.
GTGGTATTGATTTGTTTTCCCCCTCTATGGTATCACTGGACCATTCTGCATTCCCATTGACTGCCCTGCATCTTATTTTCTGTTGCCTTTGTTTGCTGTTGCAAAACAAATGCCAGCTGGGTAATGTTTTTGTCATTCTCAAAGTTCCTATTTTCTATCAGTTCCAAAAAGCAGTGTGAATCTAGAACTTGATTCTGTATACATTCCTTGAGGCTGGAAAAAGTGCAGTTAGTGAAATAGTGCCAGGATTTAAACTCCATGCAATGACAAAGGTTACTCATTTCCTGTCTGGGTTGGTGAGGATTGTAATATTCTCATGCAGCCGAACACTTTTTAGGACAGGATATAGTGTAGGATGCTTGCTCTTGCCCCACTGAACTCTTGCCTTAATATCTCTATTTTATCCCCCTTGGTTCAGTTCCTTCCTAATTGAGCTCTTCAATGACTTTAAGTTCCCTGGCCCCAGTCATCTCATTTTCACTTCATGTCCAGTCACTGTTTACTTCTACCCCCCATCAGGAGGGCCTTAAAAGCTATCCACTACTTTCTGGGCAATAGACCCAACCAGTTCCCTTCCATCTGGTGGAAATGACCATTACCTCTCAATTTCTCCTTCAAAACCAAGGTATAGCCATTAGCACCAGTAAAGGCCTCAGCTATGCCTGCCTTTTTGTTGGCTACATGGAATAGTCTATGATTCAAGCATATAATGCCATTCCTCCATAACTCTTCCTGTATTACAGTGATGCTGTTTCCTGTATCCATGGCAAGTTCATCAACTTTGCCTTCATAGTTCACCCTGCCTTCAAATTTAGTTGATACCTCTTCTCTTTCTTGATCTGCCTTCATCTCTGGAGACAGTCCAGCTACTGCTTTCACAAACCCAATGACTCACAGCTATCCTGACTATACCTCTTCCCACCCTGTCACTGTTTTTATATTAAAATGCCATTCCTCTTTCTCAGTTCCCTTGTGCCCACTACACTTGTTCTCAGGATAAGGCTTTTCATTCCAGAGCAACTAAGATGTCCTCCCTCAAATAACAGGGTTTGCCTTTCTCCACCATCAAAGCTGCCCTCACCTGCATCTCTTTAATTTTGCATAGATCTGCCCTCACAACATGGATAGGGTTCCTCTTGTCCCCACCTACCATGCCCCAAGCCTTCAGGTCCACCTCAAATGGGATCCCACCACCAAGCACATCTTCCCCTTCTTTCTTCTTCCCACTCACTTGTCCATTTGTCCCTCCCCACTAATCTCCCTCCCTGCATTTGTCCTTGAAAACAGAACAAGTACCACACCTGCCCCTACACTCCCTCACTCATACCATTCACAGCCCCAAACAGTCCTCCACGTGAGGTGACACATCACAAGTCAGTAGGGGTTATCTACTGTATCTGGTGCTCCCAGTGTGGCCTTCTGTTTATTGATGAGACCCATCTTAGATTTGCAGATTTCATCTGACATCTTCACTCCATCTCCACACAAAAAAATGGGATTTTCCAGTAGTCACCCATTTCAGTTCTACTTCCCCTTCTGACAGGTCAGTCCATGACGTCCTCTACTGCCACAATGAGGCCACATTCAGGTTGGAGGGGCCACACCTTGTAGTCTGTCTGGGTAGACTTCAACCTGATGGCGTGAGCATTGTTATCTCGAACTTCCTGGAGTTGCACCCTCTCCTCCTTCACCATCACCCCCCCCATTCTTCCCATCTCACACCTTCTTTCCTGCCCACCACCTCCTTTTTCTTCCATTCTCTCCTTTCAAGTTCCACCACCCACCAACTCTTTATCTCTTTCACTAATCAACTTCCCAGCTCTTTACTTCATCCCCTTCCCCTCTGCAGGTTTCACCTATCACTGCTACCTTGTACTATTTTCTTACCTCCCCCCCCCCCCCACCTCCTTCCCCTTCCTGAAGGGTCTCGGCCCAAAGTGTTGACTGTTTATTCCTAGCCATAGATGCTGCCTGACCTGCTGAGCTCCTCCAGCACGTTATGATTTGCTCTGGAATTCCAGTATTGTAGTACCTCTTGTGTCAATGTACTGTGGTCACCACCTAGACAAATAATTCAAGTTATTCTCATGCCACAGATAGCCAGAGTATAAACAGCATAAATATAATGTTTTGCTGCTGCAGCACAGTACATTAAAGTTTGGGTCCTATTTCTATTCTTAAATTAACATATACAAGCTTGTACAACAAAATAAACAGCTATATTTATGATATTAGTGTGTTTTAAGGGAACTATAGTCTGAGGTAGAATTAGTTTTCTAGGTTGGTTTAAGTACCTAATGGTAGTGAGAAAGAAGCTGTTGTTGACTCTTAAATTGTGGGTCTGCAGGTACTTCATTGCACCACTGACACAAGGGCATAGCCCAGATGATGTCATTGCCTCTTGTTGATGTCATTGGTGGTGGGGAGACCTTAGCCACACAGTCATAGATGTAGAGGCTCTTGCAACCCTAAGGTGCACCCGTGTCCGTAATCAATGAGATGAGTTTTCTGAGCTGTGCTGATTCTAGTCCTCTGCCTCACCCTCTCCCCCTCCCATTGTGGAAGCTTAGACAAAATCCAAATGCAATAGAGTTTGGTGATGTTTTAGGGGATGATGAGCTGCCTACAGTGAACAAGAGCCTGATATATTCAGGTTATTTGCTGCATGTGGTCCATAGCAGATTGGAGAGCCACTGTTTGGCTATAAGACATAGGAACAGAATAAGGCCATTTTGTCCACTGAGTCTGCTCTGCAATTCCATCATGGCTGATTTGTTCTCACTCTCCTCCCATTCTCCTGTAAGCATTGATGCCCTTACTAATCAATCTCTGCTCTAATTATACCAATAACTTTGTTTCCACACTTTCTATGGATTCTGAGGCTGCACTCTCCAGCCATCGACTCCTGCACTACAGGAAACGCCCTCTCCTTCTGGGCCTTTCACCTATTCTAGTGCACTTTTCAAAGAGTGACACACAGATCAGTTATTTTTCCCCAGTGATAGTTGCTGCTTGTGATACAGAGGAGATGTTTGCTGGTTTCAAAATTCACTTTCATTCACAAGTTGTACTCCAAAGTAACCAATCTAAATACACATGCAGAAACACCTCTGCAATATTCAGTAATGAGCTGAAAAGTGGCAAATAACAGAAGCTCCACAAAACATGAATGAGAAAGGATGTGTGTATGAAGGTGATGGATAGTCTCCACTTGCTGTGTACAGTTGTAGCAAGGGCCGACTCGACAGCATTTAGAACACAACAGCCAGCTTGATTGATGCCTCATCAACTGCCCTAACAACTTTCCACTGGGTCAGTGTCTGAGATACGTAGCATTTAGTGAATTTTCTCTCCATTGTTTCATCTCTTCAGTAAGGATGTAATGCTGGGCCTTTATAAAGCATTGGTCAGTCTGCACTTGGAGATTGTGAGCAGTTTTGAGCGCCTTATCTAAGAAGCATTGTGCTGGTATTGGAGTGGGTCCAGAAGAGGTTTGAGATTGAAAGGTTTAATGTTTAACCATTGATGGCTCTGGGCCTATACTCGCTGGAGTTTAGAAGAATGAGTGGTGATCTCATTGAAACTTTTTAAATATTGAAAGTCCTAGATATAGTTGATGATTCCTACAGTGGGGAAACAAATATCACGTCATTCATTACACTCGTGTGATTAGAGGTAATTCAGCCTGAGGCTCTCCTACCCAATCCTGCCCCTCCATGTACTATAGCAGGAGGAGCCTATACTGTGGTTCTTCCCACAGACCCTTGGCATTGGCAGCACAAATCTTCAGGACATCTGTCAGCCTGGACTGAGCCAGCCTGCAGCATCCCCTTGTGGATGTCTCACTGATGAAAGACCACATTTTGGGCAGACCAAATGGTGTCCTTCAGCGAGGTGATAAACTTCCAGCTGTAGTCCATGTCTACCTCATTGTGTGTGTCTCTAGAAACAACCACCTAGACAAACAGAGCCCTCTGTTACACAGCTGTTGGAGTTGAAAAAGGACATGTCCCTGGAATGAATGGACAGAATTAAGGAGGCTTATTTATCTGAGATTTGCTGAGGTAGTAATGATCTTCTGCTCCTTATTGTCCCGTGAGTTCTGATCCTTTAATTTAAAATATACTTAGAATAATTCATCTTATCTTGGATGGTAGAATGATACCGGCAAGGAAATGATGCAAGGAAATGTTGTCTGTGTGGAATTTGCATATTCTTCCTGTAGCCACGTGGGTAACTTTTTAGGTATTCTGATTTTTCTCCCACCTCCCAAAAATGGGCTGGTGTCGTCCTCTATTGCCACAATATGGCCATTCTCAGTTTGGAGGAGCATCACCTCATATTCTGTCTGGGTAATGTCATAGGGATCTACCCCTTAATAGCAATAATCAAAGGCACAGGGAGAATCTATGTACTGGCAAGTCACCTTTATTATTTCAACTAAAAAGCATGTGGGTTCACAAACCAACTACCTGTGTGCACACCACTAGAATTTCTTGACCCTCCATGAATAGGAAATGAAGAAAAATGGTATTACTCAGAACAGTTGTCAGTGCTGGCCAGGTGTTCCTCATGGCCCAATTGCCATGTGTTCATGTGGTCCTTCTCTGGTTGTTCTTTGGTTGCTGTAGAGTCATCACCCTTCTATATTTGGAACTCATGACTCTGTGTTCCTCATCAGTTGAACTGATGGATCTCCATTGCATTTGTTCAATGTCACCTGACCTACCTGGGCCATCTTACTAGCTCTAGTCCAGGGCTGCAACTAACGCGTTCTATGGTTTCTGCTCCCCCTCCCAGTTTTGTGCCTTTGTTCCTTTCAAATCTGACTGATTCAAAGCTAGGCGACTCAGACACTGAGTCTAATGTGATTACAGATCACTTCTCCACCAAGTCTGTCACCTTGCATAATACATAACTGCTCGTCTGAGAATGGTCTTGGGTTTAGCAGGTCGTTACCTGAAGCTCCTTGTGTCCACATTGAATTGCTCTGATTAGATTGTCCCAGAGCAAGAAACTGTTCTGAGTTCACAACATGGAAGGAAACGGAGACATTTGGTTTGTCTGCTCCCCCTGTCCTTGATTCATCCAAAACCACTGATTTGCAGATGGTTGTTCCTTCTGACTAATAGTAGCCTCAAATGACAACATGACTATTGATTTCTCTAAATTCCAGTAACTTCTCTTCCCTCCCCTTATCTTATACCAGATTCCTTCCACTTCAGCCCTTACCTTTTCCAATTATCTCCTCCAACTTCTCACTTTATCCCCCCCCTTCCGCACCAACCTATCTTCCCCCGCAGCTGGATTCATCTATTTGCTTGTGCTCCTTCCACTGCCCCCACCTTATTCTGGCTTTTTCTCCCCCCTTTCCAGTCTTCCAGTCCTGATGAAAGGTCCTGGCCTGTAACATTGATTCTCTTCTTTTCCATAGATGCTTTCTGAGCTACCGAGTTCCTGCAGCATCTTCCATGTGTTACTCTGAAATTCCTCATCTGCAGAATCTTGTGTCCTAGTCTGACAGGCAATATTGGCATGCAGGCCGCCTTCAGTCAGGCTGTTGTTGCAGGTGTACAAGACATGGAGTCTGCATATAGACTGCGGTGTATAGTTCTGCTTACCTTGCAGACAAAATGTCCTTAAGCAGGAAAGTGTGCAAAGGAGATCTAAAGGAATGCTGTCTAGATTCAAGAACCTCTATTAAAGAGTTTAGGGCATTACTCCTTAGAGTAAGAGACTGAGGGGTTACATCAGACAATCATGATGGGCATAGATAGGGTGGTCTTTTTCCAGGTGAAAGAATCAAAAACTAGAGGGCACAGAGGTAAGGTGAGAGGAGATGAATCTTGAGGGGCAGCCTTTTCAGTGTGGAATGAGGTGACAAAGTTATTGAGGTAGGTACAATTACAACCATGCCTAGATATTTGGGCACAGATATATAATGTTTAGAGGGATAATGACCAAATGTGGACAGATGGGATTTGCTTAGTCAGGCATCTTGGTTGGAGTAAAATAGTTGGGCTGAAAGAGCTGTTTTCATTTACAGCATGCAGTCAGGCCATTCAGCCTCAACTCTTCCATGCCAACCAAGGTGCCATCTGTGCTAGTCATATTTGCCGCATTTGGCCCATATCTCTAACCTTCCCTATCCAAGGGTGGTATCCAGCATTAAGGTAGACTTATCCATTTCCATCATGCGCAAAATCCTCCACAGCATTGAAAATATCTATAGGTGGTGACTCAAAATGTGACGTCCATGAATAAGGATCCTCACCATCGGGGCCATGCCTCTTGTACAATCATAAGAGAATAGTTTTTTGCACCATTCTCGGTAAACTCTAGACTGTTGTGCATGAAAATCACAGGAGATCAGTAGTTTCTCAGATACTAAAACCTCCCACCTGCCACCAAAAAATCATTGCACAAAGTCACTTATGTCATATTTCTTCTCCATTCTGATACTTTGTCTGAAGAAATGAACCTGTTGACCATGTTTGCATCCTTTTATGCATTGGGTTGCTGCCACACAATTGGCTGATTAGATACTTGCATTAACAACACTGGCTCCCCACTCTGCCTTGGAACACCTGGTCTATAGTAATATCTACATAAGGCTGCTGTTTATTGATTACAGTTTAGTGTTCAACACTATTATCCTCTCAGTATTAATCAACAGGTGACAAATCCTGGGCCTCAGTACCTCCCTCCTCAACTAGATCCTTGACTTCCTCACTGGGAGATCAGTCAGTACAGATTGGAAATAACATCTCCTCCTTGCTGACAATCAATGCTAGCACTCCTCAAGGATGTGCACTTAGCACGGCTCAAATGCCATCTATACACTTGCCAATGACAATGTTGGCACAATTTCAGATGGTAATGGGGTGGTGTATATGAGTGAGATAGATCAGCTGGTTGAGTGGTGTCTCAACAACCTTGCACTCAACATCAGTAAGACCAAGGAATTGATGGTGAACTTCAGGAAAGGAAGTCAAGAGAACACAAACTGGGCCTTTATTAAGGGATTCACAGTGAAAATGGTAAGCTGTTTCATGTTCATGAGTGTCAGCATCTCTAAAGATCTTTGAGCTTCAGGAAACATTACATCTAGTGATCATAATGCCATTAGTATCAAGGCAATTTTGGAACAGGGGAAGTCTGGTCCTCGGGTTGAGATCGTAAGTTGGAGAAAGGTGTATTTTGACGGGATCAGAAAGGATCTGGCAAGTGTGAATTGGGATGGGTAGTTATCTGACAAAGATGTACTTGAAAAATGGGAAGACTTCAAAGGTGAAATTTTGGGAGAACAGTGTGCATGTTTCTGTCAGAATAAAAGGCAAGGATTGTAGGTTTATATAACCTTCATTTTTGAGAGATATTGAGGCCCTGGTTAAGAAAAAGTAAGTACTTGGCAGGTATAGGCATGCAGGAACAAATGAGGTACTTGAGAATTATACAAAATATAAGAGAACCCTTAAGGAAAGCAGGAGGGCTAAAAGGAGGCATGAACTTGCTCCAGCAGACAAGGTGAAGGAGAATCCCAAGGGCTTTCACAGATGTATTAAGAGCAAAATAATTGTAAGGGGCAAAAATAGTCCTCTGGAAAGTCAGTGGTTATCTATGCATAGAGCCAAAAGAGATGGGGATTATCTTCAATGGGTTCTTTGCATTTGTATTTACTCGGGAGATGGAGACAGTCTATAGATATGAAGTAATGCAGCAGTGAGGTCATGGACCTTGTACAGATAAAAGATGGGATGTTTGCTTTCTCTTGAGGCAAATTAAGGTGGATAAATCCCCAGGGCCTGACAATGCGTTCCCTTGCAGAAGTTGTAAGGACTCTAGCACAGTTATTTAAAACATCCTTAGCCATGTGTGAGGTGCCCGAGGACTGGAGGATTGCTAATCTTGTTCCATTGTTCAAGAAAGGCCCTAAGAGTATCCTGGAACTTGTAGCCTGGTGAGCCTGACGTCAGTGGGAAAGTTATTGGAAGGTATTCTAAGAGACCAGACATAAGTATTTGGATGGACAGAAGCTGATTAGGGAAGGTCAACATGTCTGTGTGGCAAGTCATATCTAACCAATTCTATAGAGTTTTTTGAGAAAGTTACCAGGAAAGTTGATAAAGATAAGACACTGGATGTTGTGTACATGGACTTTAGCAAGGCCTTTCACAATACAGGTATCTCGCTTGGGGGGGTTGGACATGAAGGTTCAATTGCTTGGCATTCAAGATGAGATAGTAAATTGGATTAGACATTGGCTTTGTGGAAGAAACCAAAATGTGGTTGTAGGTAGTTGCCTCTGACTGGAGGACTTTGACGAGTGGAGGGCTGCAGGGATCGCTGCTGGGTCTGTCATTTGGCATCTATATCAATGATCTGGATGATAATGTAAACAGGATCAGCTAATTAGTGGATGATACCAAGAATTGGGGTGCAGTGGATCTGGGAATGCAGATCCACATTTCCTTAAGTGTTGTCACAGCAAGATAGGATCATAAAGCTTTTGGTACATAGGCCTTCATAAACCAATTTATTGCATACAGGAGTTGGGATGCTATCTTGAAATTATATTAGACATTAGGGTATTGTGTGCAGTTTTGGTCATCTACCTACAGGAAAGATAATAAGATTGAAAGGGCAGAGAAAATTTACAAAGATGTTGCTGGGACTTGAGGACCTGAGTTTTAAGGAAAGGTTGAATAGGTTAGGAATTCCTAGAATGTAGAAGATTGAAAGAAGATTGAAGGAAGATTTGATTTTTCCACTTTAGTTGGGTGAGACTACAACTGGAGGTAATGAGTTAAGAGTGAAATGTGAAATATTTAAGGGACCATGAGGAGGATGCTCCTCACTCAGAGGGGAGAGAGTGTGGAATGAGCTGCCAGTGCAAGTGCTGGATGCAGGGTCCATTACATTTAAGAGAAATGAGGACAGGCACACAGATGGTAGGTATATGGAGAACTATGGTCTGGGTGCAGATGAATGGTTTGGCATGGACTAGATGACCTGAAGGGCCTGTCTGTGTTGTAGCATTCTATGACTATCTGTCCTGGGCCCAACATGTTCATGCAATTATAAAAAAAAAAGTCAGGACAGTGACTATATTTCATCAGCAGTTTGAGGGAACTTGCTATGTCACAAAAGATCATCTGGTATGGAGGGATGGAGGGCACAGGATCGGCGAAAGTTGCAAACTCAGCCTGCTCAATTATGGGCACTAGCCTCCCCAGCATTAAGGATGTCTTCAAAAGGTAATGACTCACAAAGGTGGCATCCATCATTAATGACCCTCATCACCCAGAATGTGCCTTCTCATGCTACCATAGAGGAGGAGGTACAGAAACCTACATATATGCACTCCACTTTCTTCAGAATAGCTTCTTCCTCTCTGCCATCAGATTTCTGAATGGACAATGAAGTCATATACCCTACTTCAGCATTTTATTTTGCTTTCTTTTTGTACTACATAATTTATATATTGTAATTTATGCAACAAAAAGCCATTTGACAATTATAAAGAAACATTGTACAATGATAATGTTTAGAAGTATAGATCTGGAGAAAAATATACATACAATCATATATATCAACATGTACTTTAAATCACCTTTCCTAAGGCTGCTTACATTAAGTGTTTACAGTGCAGTGGCTGTGGTCATAAATAGGAAGGCAGCGGGGGACTAACGGGAATAGTTGATCAGATTAACAGCCTGGGGAAAGAAACTTTTAAGATGGCATGAAGTTCTTGTTTTAATGGCCCTAAAGCACTTTTCCGAGAGGAGCTTTTGGTAAAAGTAGTTTTCTGGATTTTGTGTGCAGCCTTTTGCTGTATAATCTCATGGTAATGACAGCCTCAAACTCCACTAGCTTTTCTGTAAAGTCCCAAGAACCTACAATATATTTGCTTAACTAATTTGAGGTGCACTGACAGTCACAGTAATAACTGGATGGGTGCATATGTCCACCTTGCCCTGATAAAACAACATAAATACAATAAATCTGAGATCATTATGGATGAAAATGCCATTCACTGCTTTGAACATGCAACAATGGAGCGGAGCACAGTACAGGCCCTTTGGCCCACTATATTGTGCCAACCTTTTAACCTACTCTAAGATTAATCCAATCTTCCCCTCCCACGTGGCCTTCCATTTGATTTTCATCAATAGGTCTACCTAAGAGTCTCTTAAATGTCTGCGATATATCTGCTTCTGTCACCATACCTTGCAAAGTGTTCCATGTAACCATCTCCCTCTGTACTTCTTTTAAAAAAAACTAATCTCTGATACCTACCCCCAAAACTTTCCTCCAATCACCTCTGATATTAACTATTACGGCCCTGGAGGTGAAGTTGGTGACTGTCTCCTCTATCAATAGCTCTCATCATCTTGTACATCTCTGTCAAATCACCTCTCACTCTCATTCACTCCAAAGAGAAAAATCCTCATATTAAGGGGAAAATAATGCTGCAGCTGATTGCCTTACAGCCAGCCACTGAGGCCATACAACCATCGGGTTGACTGCCAGTATGGCAGCTACCCCAGTGGTCTATCTTGACAGAACAGTAGTCTTGGGCCTGCAGTTGGCCGACATTAAGTTCAGGGAAGCTGGGGTTTCTCTCCCATGCGCTAGCTCAACCATCCTCGCCCCATCATGCCCACAAACTGGAGGTGGACTGTTTTTGACTCCGTACATGGTCTCTCGCAACCAGGCTGGAAGGTTCACAGAAACTGGTTGGCACTAAAGTTTGTGTGGCACAACCTTCAAAAGGACGTGTGTGGCTGGACTGCAGCCTGTGAAAGCCAACGGGCAAAAATTAGTCATCATGTCCAGGTGACATTGGCACCTTTTGAGGTCCATGAACAATGGTTTGACCATGTCAATGTGGACCCCTTTCCTCTCTTCTTCATCTCCTCCCAGCAGTTTCACACACCCCCTTACCATAGCGGATAGTACCACCAGGTGGCCAGAGGTGATCCCTCTAGCATTGACGATGGCCGCAAACATGACTTGGACATTCTTCAGCAATCGGGGTTGCTCGTCTGGCACCCCATCTGATATTTCCAATGACTGTGGTCCCCAATTCATATCAAACCTCTGGGTTGCTATGGCCTAGCACCTCTGCGTTAGGCTATATTACACCATGCATATCACCTGCAGTCCAATGGCCTACGCCAGCGGTATCACTGCTCCTTAAAGTCTGCTCTGAGGGGCTTTCCTAACTGATGAGTGTTGGTATGATCATCCCATGGGTCCTGGTCGGGGCTCAGAACAGCTCCAAAAGAGGGCCCGCCGACGTCCATGGCTGAGTTGGTATATGGGCAGCCGATACGAGTGCTAGGTTAATTCATTCCTGATGCCCGGAATGCCTGTGTTACACCCTCCACAGTAAATTCAATTCCTTTTCACCTATTCCTCCCACCCATCATGGCGTGCCGTACAGCACTCTTGGGTTTCTGTTGGCCTACATTCCGCCTCGTTTGCTTTCGTTCGCCATGACACACACCAGCATCCCCTTAAGCCCCCTTACGATGACCCGTTCTGCGTTTCAGAACGGGGAGAAAAGACTTTTATCACAGAAGAGAGGGGTAAACCTGAACGTATTGCGGTAGATCGCCTTAAACCGGCCCACCGAGATTTAGAAGTTTCTGTGACTGTGACCGTGACCCTGCCCCTGCCATCGTGACAGGACCATGAGCATCTGGACGAGCCAGAGGCACCAGATGTTCCTCCACCCCAGGAACATGGGACCCGAGCCAGGCGGCTCGTCCGAGCTCTGCACAGGCTCACAATGACGGTTTTAGTGAATTCTGAGGGTGGGTTGGGGGGGGGGGGAGTGCTGTGTAGGGTAACATAATTGGTTGAAATGTACATAATTCGTCACCACCGACATTGATTTGGGGTTTCACTTTAAGAGGCTGGTCTGACGTAATGCCGTAATTAAGTAACGGGTTTTAGCGGGCTTTGTGTTCAGTTTTTTGATGTTCGATAAATGAGTTGCTACAGCTTTTCTGAAACATAAGAAGCCTCTGGCGTTTTATTTGTGAAAATCTACATATACTCCAGAAGGGAAGTAAACATTTAAAGTTGTATCTTTCTAAATGTAATACAGTTCCAATCCTGGATCCAATACATCAACTGTACTCAGCTGCTTCCTGAACGCTTGTACTTTCTAATTTGGCCATCACACTCATTTCATAGAACACACAAACATGGACATTGCTGATTGACTGTAATCACACAAACTAATGTAGGGAAAGGTGCCTAAAATGTCTAAAGTGGTTTCAAGGCGAAGGGATCCTCTGGCTGGGACTATAGAATTAAAAATAGTTAATAATGCAACAATCTACAGGTGGGTCAAGGAGGAACAAAAAGTATTCTGCCCTCGCTCAAGAATTTTCCCTGCTTTCTTAAGCTAGACAGATAACTCCAGTCTTGATTAGCAGTAGTTGAAGGGAGTTTTATTATTCACCAACGTATTACAGCACCCAAGTAGTCGGTGTAAAAAAACAGTACTTCTCGGCTTTCTAACTAAAGACAAATTCAAACGTTGATTAAAATTCCTTCGCCTCTAACAAAGTGCTTCTGACTACTAAATGAATTGTACAGACTATATAAATAGCTGCCCTGACGATGAAAGCTAATTGCTTAACAACACGATAATGAGCAATCAACAACAACTGTGAACCCACAAGTAGGCAGTGCGATCCAGTAATTAGAATTAAAATAAAAATCCAAATCAGGAAAGACATAACAGGAAGAGGATTCTACATCACTGTTAATGTCACATAAGATGTCATTTTATTAACTGTCGGATTAATGAACTTTGAAAGAAACATGGGCAATAATTTGAGAAGTAGCTTCAGGTTCCAGAGAGAGTAAAGGTTGGTGCAGAGAAATAGGGATGGTTAACACAATCAACTTGTACAGATACTAGATGCTGTGTAGGAGTGGGATGAAGAGGGGAAGAGTGTAACAGATGGTAAATGAAAATTCTGAACTGGCAGCAGCTAACAGTTCTTGCAGAGATTTCTACCTGGATTAGCAGAGGCTCAGATTCAGGACTCCTTACACATAATAGTATTCAATGATTGGCCGAATTTTAGTTTTTCATGTGAGAATGTATGTAATGCAATAATTAAGTAGGTGAATTTGAATGATGGCTGTTTTGTATTAATGATACTGTGTAGCAAGGTGCCTTATATTGGGCACTAAAGCAACTATAGTGTAAGTCACTGACCGATCTGGGGGAGGGGATTGGGAAACTTAAGCAATACCTCTGGCAATATTTCAAAAACTGAAATTAAAATGATGCATAACTTGTCAATGCACTAAGACTGGTGCCATTTAAGATTGGAAGTAAGTTTTACTACAGCCTGCACTCACATATGCATCTCAACAGTTAATTTGTTGAGTTCCATAGATTCAGTTGAACTGGGCCAGAGCCATCAAGCACTCCTCATATGTTAAACCCTTCATTCCTGGGATCATTTTTCTGAAGCTCCTCTGGGCCCTCTCCAATGCCAGCACATTGATGAGGGGCCCAAAACTGCACACAACATTCCAAGTGCAGTCCAGCCAATGCCTCATAATGCCTCAGCATTACATCCTTGATTTTGTACTCTGGTCCTCTTGAAATGAATGCTAACATTGCATTTGCCTTCCTGACCACTGACTTAACCTGCAAGCTAACCTTTAGGGAATTCTGTTTGAGGAATCCCAAGTCCTTTTCCACCTTTGACTTTTGAAACTTCTCCCCATTTAGAAAATAGTCAATGCTTTTACTCCTACTGCTAATGTACACAACTATGCTCTTCCCTATTTCCTATTACATCTGCCACTTCTTTGCTCAAATACCCAATCTGTCAAATTCCTTCTCCAGATACCCTGCTTCCTCAAAATTATCTGCCCCTCCACCTATCTTCGTATTGTCTGCAAACTTGGCTACAAAGCCATCAATTTCTACATCCAAAGCATTGACATATAATGAGTAAAGAAGTGGTCCCAACGTTGACCCCTGTTGCACACCACTTTTGGCAAATAAGACATTTTGCCTTATTATTTGCCTGTCTTTCCTCACAGTCTCACAATACATTACATTTACTTTAAAGCCAACTGCCCCAACCTCAACTTTATCACTCTGTTTGTCACCCCCTGCCAAATTACTGTATATCCTCCCCAGTACCTCTAGCAAACCTGCCCACAAGGATATTGTTCCCCCTCAGGTTCAGGTATAACTTGTCCTACTTGTACAGTTATTACCTTCTCCAGAAGAGTTTCCAATGATCCATAACTCTGAACTCCTGCCCTCTGCACCAGTTCCTTGGCCACACATGTATCTGTCAAATCATCCTATTTTTACTCTCACTGGCATGTGACACAGGTAGCAATCCAGAGATTACTAACCTGGAAGACCTGCTTTTCACCTTTCTGCCTAACTCCCTATATTCCTTCTTCAGGACCTCCTCACTTTTCCTACCTATGTCATTGGCACCAATATCTACCACAACTTCCAGCTGTTCACCCTGCCCCCTTAGAATGCCATGGACCCAATCTGAGACAAGCCTGACTCTGACAACGGTGGTCGACCAGACACTCCACACGAGTCCGTCTCTGTCTCCTCTCCTCACCGAATGCCCCGCTCGGGGTATGACCCCGTTAGTGGACTCACAGCACCTGGTCCATCCTCTGTCTCTCTCTCCCGTCTTCTGCCCCCAAAACCCCGCGCATACAATCTCTTACAGACACCCCACAGGCATAACAACTAACCCAAATGGTTCCTTTGTCCTCTTATCAGTAGATAATCCACAACAAACTGCCAGCGCAAGAACTTTCTCAGCGTTTAACATAACAGAGAAGCATTTCCAAGTATAACATAACAAAGAAGCCATTTTAATTAGCCTATGCACTAACATAAAAGACGAAATCCGCTTACACATGTATGGTCAATGATTATGATGGTTATATTTACAAGCTTTGCAAATATTTATATGATACTTCTGCTCAACTGAATCCATGGTACCCAACAATTTAACTGTGGACATGCATAAATCCTCTACTGGGTAATACGTCTTTTGCTGCATATTCAGGAAAGATAACAAATTCTGTGTTGAAAATTCATACCTGCCCAAAAATTCAACACCTCAGGTGGTTGAGGCAGGTTGAAAATTAAGGTTCTGTTGCCTACTCGTTGTCTGTTTTGTGTGACGAAAGTACACATAGACTAAGATGTTGACTGTCCTGTGCTATCACCAGTGGGATCAACAGTTGATCTGCCACCTGTCTTCAGGAGAGAGAGATAAGTAAGACAATGGAGCAGCATTTGGAAATGTTAATGAAGAGACGAGAGAGTTTAATGGAAGGAGACACCGGTCTGGGTATTGTCAAGATCGGCTCCTTTTGAACCCTGAACAGTTTGAAGTGATGGACAGGCGATACCCCAGCAGGGGGATAAAAAGGGACAGGTTCGCTAAGGCAACAGACACCACACAAGACACCACTCACAACGCCACGAGGTATCGAGACCCTGGAAGCGGTGCGCCCCCACAAGTCGGTGGGAGTTTTGGAGGGCTGATCGCGGGACCAGCCATAGACGCACAGGATGGAAAGATTCGTCAGCGGGAACCTGGTGTGTGTGTCTGCCCTTGACTGGGTGCTGGGTTCACCGCAGAGGAACGATCGTATCTGAAACGGAGGGGTCACAGTCGGTGACCTCAGAAGACATTATAAAGGGCTCGCCCGAAAGCTAACTGCGAGGAATATCAAAGGTCTGTTTGAATCCGATTCAAATATCAGCATTCTCTCTCTCTCTTCAATGGCACAACAACGATTACTGCGAACTGAATTAAACTGAACTCTGTCACTTGTGATTGAACATTTTACCCCTAGACTGCGATAGAGCTTGATTGATCCTATTATCCTAGTTCTGTGTACATGTGTGTTTATTCAGTGCTAACCTGTTGCATTTATATCCTTACTATTAGAGTACTGTGTTGCTTATTTCTTTAATAAAACTTTCTTAGTTCCAGTAATCCAGACTCCAACTGAGTGATCCATTTCTGCTGGTTTGGCAACCCAGTTACGGGGTACGTAACATTTGAAGCAAGGGAGAACTGAAATAAGTAGTTGGCTTTTTCTTGTACATCCAGCTTTAGAGTTGAATTTGAATTGAATTGACTTTATTTCTTACACCCTTCACATATATGAGTAAAAATCTTTACGTTATGTCTCCGTCTAAATGTGCAATCATAGTAATTTATAATACTTTATAATAAATAGAACAGTCAATGTAATATAGGGTACACTCAAGTCAGCGTGAGTTCATCAGTCTGATGGCCTAGTGGAAGAGGCTGTCCCAGAGCCTGCTGGTCCTGGCTTTTATGCTGTGGTACCACTTCCCAGATGGTAGCAGCTGGGATAGATTGTGGTTGAGATGGCTTGGGTCCTCAATGATCCTTCGGGCCCTTTTTACACAGCTATCTTTGTAAATGTCCTGAAACATGGGAAGTTCACAACTACAGTTGCACTGGGCTGTCCGCACCACTCTCTGCAGAGTCCTGCAATTAAGGGAGGTACAGCTCCCACACCAGGTGGTGATGCAGCCACTCAGGATGCTCTCAATTGTGCCCCTGTAGAAAGTTCTAAGGATTTGGAGGCCCATACCCAACTTCCTCAACCGTTTGAGGTGAAAGAGGTGCTATTGTGCCTTTTTCACCTGTCACGTACCCCGTGACGGGAATAAAGAACCAGCAGAAATAGAAAACACTTTGGAGACCGGTATTGCTATTAACTAATGATATTTAAGAGTAACTACGCAATACAGTAATATAAATGTAGATAAATCAGACAGGTTAGCAATGATTATATATATAAGTAAGTAAATCAGTAACTGTGGAATATATATGTGAAAAATCAAGCTTCTTTAAGTCTAGGGGTAAAAAGATACAGTCTTACAATGATGAATGAAGTTCAGTTCAGGTCAGTTCATGGTATTGAGTTGAGTAGTGATGGAGAGAGAGAGATGGAGAGATTTGAGTCTTCAGGTGAGCTGACGCCGTCGATCTTCTCGTTGTCCTCCGAAATCCTTTAAAAAGTCACTGACTGTGACCACAACAAAGGGGACCGGTTTTCTGTGGTGGAGTTATCACCCAGGCAAGGGTGGACACATGGGCAACTCCCCACCGGTCACTGCCTTTTCTTTTCACTGCAAGAGCTACTGATCGATCTGCCTGATCGATCCTCCAGAAACCCACTTTTTCTGCGGCACAACAAAGCTTATTCAGTCTCCCAAAACATGTGTCTGAGGTCTATATCATCTGACCTCTGTACTGGATACCAGCTCTCATTCA
The DNA here is from genome assembly GCF_963921235.1 of Mobula hypostoma. Classification (NCBI taxonomy): domain Eukaryota; kingdom Metazoa; phylum Chordata; class Chondrichthyes; order Myliobatiformes; family Myliobatidae; genus Mobula; species Mobula hypostoma. The sequence continues at coordinate 18,542,614 of NC_086125.1, forward strand.
ATTAACTCCTCCTTCTTCTCTCTGTGTAAGAATACAAGCAGGCAAATGTCCTTGAAGAAAGTATAAACAACCTGTGAGCAGTCTTCGTCTCTCTCTCTCTCTCTGTTTTCAAAACAACATGTTGGTGTTAAATAACTCTCTCTCTCTCTCTCTCTCTCTCTCTTTTCCAAAGCACAGTTCATAGGGGTAATTCAGGACCCTGTCACACACCACACAGCTGGTGTGTACAGACCACGTGAGGTCCTCGGTGATGTCAATAGAGGTTAGCCCATGTCCATTCCTTCTGTAATCCACAACCAGCTCCTTTGTTTTTGCGACATTGAGGGAGAGGTTGTTTTCGAGACACTGTGTCAGAGAGATGACTTCTCCCCTGTAGGCCATTTCATTAATGCTTGAGATAAGGCCAATCAATGTAGTGTCATCGGAAAATTTAATTAGCATTTATGGAGTCATAGAAAAGTACAGCACAGACACAGGCCCTTTGGCCCTTGTAATCCATGCCAAACCATTTATACATCTTCCTCCAATTGGTCTGCACTGGGATCATAGCCCTACGTAGCCCTGCTTTGAACATTTCTCTGTACTCTTTCAACCTTACTTAAATCTTTCCTGTAGGTAGCTAATGAAAACTGGACAAAATATTCCAAATTAAGCCTCACCAACATCTTGTACAACTGTAACAAAATATCCCATCTCCTGCACTCAATACTTTGATTTATAAAGGCCAGTGTCACAAAAGTTTTATGTCTGAATATAGACACGACCTGCCACATATGAAACTATGCTGACTATCCTTAACCAGTCTATGACTTTCCAAGTACTTATATATTCAGTCCCTCAGAATACCTTCCAATAACTTTCCCCCTACTGATGTCAGGCTCACTGGCCTATAATTTCCTGGTTTACTTTTAGAGCCTTTAGTGAATAGCAGAATAACATTGGCTATCCTCCAATCTTCTGGTACCTCAATCGTTGCTAAGGATGATTTAAATATCTCTGCTAGAGTTCTGGCAAGTTCTACACTTGTCTGCCGCAGGGTCTGAGGGAATACCTTCTTAGGCCCTGGTGATTTATCCAACCTAATTTGCTTCAGGACAGCAAACACCTCCTCCTATGTGATCTGTATAGGGTCCATGAAGTTGGTGCCATTTTACCACACTTCTATAGACTCTGTCTGTCTCCTGAGTAAATACAGATGCAAATATATATATATTTAAGATCTCCCCCATCTGTTTTAGTCCCATTTGGTGGCGCAATAATATCAGCGCCGGGCTCTGGATCGAAGGTTCCTGAGTTCGAATCCAAGTTGGGTTGAGCATCAAGCTAGCAACTCGGCCTCATAAAAACAAGAATAGCTTGCTACAGAAACACCGTCACGACGGTGCCCCGATAACTCCACTGCCGAGTTAAGGGCTATTCTTCTTCTTCCATCTGTTTTGGCTCAACACATGGATTACCATTCTGATATTCCAGAGGCCAAATTTGTCCCTTTGCAATTCTTTTGCTCTTAACATATTAGTGGAATCCCTTAGGATCCTTCTTCACGTGGTCTGCCAGGGCATCCTGATGTCTTCTTTGAGGTCTGCTGATTTCTTTCTTAAGTGTTCTATTGCATTTCTTATACTCCATAAACACCCTATTTGTTTCTACCTGTCTATACCTGCTATGCACCTCTTTTTGTTTTCTTAACCAGGGCCTCAATATCTCTTGAAAACCAAGCTTCTGTACATCTGTTATCTTTAACTTTTATCCTAATAGGTTTTGTACTCTCAATATTTCACTTTTGAAGGCCCCCCACTTACCAAGTACACTTTTGCAAGAGAACAGCCTGTTTTAATCCACACTTGCCAAATTCTTTCTGATATCATCGAAATTGGTTTTTCTCCAATTAAGTATCTCAACCCACGGACCAGACCTATGGTTTCCATATTTACTGAGAAACTAACAGCATTATGATCACTAGGTGCAATGTGTTTCCCTACACGAACTTCTGTCACCTGCCCTGTCTCATTCCCTAATAGCAGATCAAGTATTGCACGCACTCTTGTTGGGACTTCTAAGTACTGATTAAGGAAACTTCCCTGAATATATTTGACAAACTCTATCCACCTTGTCCTTTTAGGAGTCCCAGCCAATACACGGAAAGTTGTAATCACCTACTATAACAGCCCTATGCTTTTTGGAACAGTCTGCTATCTCTCTGCAAATTTGTTCCTCTAAATCCCTTGGTCTTTTGGCTGGTCTGTAATATATCCCCATTAACATGGTCATACCTTTCTTATTTTTCAGTTCCATCCATAATACCTCGTGTCCTCCAGTCTGTCGTGACTGAGCACTGCTGTGATATTTTCCCGGTCTAGTAACGCCACCCCTCCTCCTTAATCCCTCCAGCTCTGTCGCGACTAAAACAACTGAATCCTGGAACACTGCCCCTCCTGCAACCCAGTCTCACTAATGGCTGCAATATCATGATTCCAAGCAATGTTCCCTCTAATTTGTAATGACCAGCGTGCACAAAAATCTTGTGCTGTGCAGTTTTTTTGCCTAGTGACAAGAACATGTGCGCACTGAGTAATCTATACTGAAAAACAGTATAAATAAGCCAGTTCTAAGATTTACAGACAAATCATTGCAAACTCCACATTGTTAACACTGTCTGCATCAGGAACCGGAAAAGGAAATGTGATTGTGTACTATCATGAAATACGCTTAACATGCCAACAGGGTAGAGGGTGACAACCTTCTGTGCGCAGTTTAAATTCCTTTGTGTGCTAGTGGTCAAAGACGTGAGCGCGTACACACGCACACACCTTAGAGGGAACATTGATTCCAATTGTTGATCCATGCCCTGATCTCCTGACTTTGTCTGAGGTCTTAACAACATCTGTCTCCGCAACCTCTCCAGTAACTGTTCTGGCAATCTGGTTCCCGTTCCCCCGTAACTCTAGTTTAAATCCTACTGCGCAGCACTAGCAAACCTTCCTGTCAGGATTATAGTCTTCCAATTCAGATGCAAAGTACAGATCAAACCTTCCCTGGACGTGAACCCAGTGAACCAAAGATCTTATGCCCTCTTTCCCTCACCAACTCCTTAGCCATGTGTTAAACTGTGTAATCTTCTGGTCTCACTATTACATAGCACAGTAGCAATCCTAAGATCATAACCATGGAGGTCCTTCCCTTTATCCTAGTACCTCACCTGGGGTGTATGGGGTGTCAGGGAGGGGTCGCACCTCTGGTGGGGGAACACGTCGCGTCCTTTTCAAGGTGGTTAGTCCACCTTTGGTCCCCACCTGGCACTCAGCTCTCACCTGTGGCTCCCCTTAGCTGTTTGCATGCGACAGCGGCCACATCCCGGGCAACGGCTTCGACAAGCCAGCTAAACCAGGTGAGGGTAGCCGACGGGTCTCAAACCCTCGGTGAGATAGGGAGTTGTCTATCCCAGCATGTGAAGACAGACTCCGGCGGAGTGAGCGGACGAGACCAATGGAAAGTCCAACGGTCAAGAAGGCGGTCTCTGCAAGCGTCGTGGAACATGTAGAGCAGGACAAGACACAGAAGATCTCCTGGTCATCCACTGCGCCTAGTCCCATCTCCAGCCGTCTCGACTCCGTCTTGCCACTGGATCCAGATGGGAATTGGGAAGAGAGAGTGAGGCTGACGCTGCGCAGCTCCCCCTCACTTAAATCCAAATCATGTGCTAGTCTCGTCACCATCATTATGGTGTCGAGGTCCTCATCGACGTCGACGATGGACGAACAACTGAGTACCTAACCTTCTCACTTTGCAGAACCTCATCACTCTTCCATCCAGGAAACTCGTTCCCATCCATAGAACCTGCCTTCTGTTCCCCTGACTAATGAATCCCCCATCACCACAGCTCGCCTCTTCTCCTCTTTGCTTCTGAGTCAGAGTCAGACTCAGTGTCAAGGACCTGACCACTGTGACTTTCTCCTGCTCAATTATCCCCTCCCCAACAGTATACCTGTTGTTGAGGGGGGATGGCCAGTGGGGTACTCTGCACTGGCTGTTTAACCCCTCTCCTCTTCCTGACTGTCACCCAGTTTCCTTTGTCCTGCGCCTTGCGTATAACTACCTCTCTATATTTTCCATCTATCACCCCCTCAGCTTCCCAAGTGATTCGGAGTTCATCCAGTTCCGGGTCCTGCTCCAACTCCTTAACCCGGAATGTTAGAAGCTTCATCTGGATGCGCTTCTCGCAGGTGTAGCCATCAGGGTCACTAGAGGTCTCCCTGCATTCCCGTATCCCATAAGAGGAGCATTCCACTATCCTGCCTGGCCTCTCTACTGTTCCAACTGAGAAAATATAAAGAGGAAACTGTATAAACTGTAGAGGGTGTTGGGTGAAATTCTACCTCCAGTTCTTTTTGTCCTCTCTGACTCAAGCCTTTCCTTGCCACAGCCTTGAAGAGTTAAAGCCTCAGAATCTCCACTCTAACGCTGTCCACTCCAACAATGGCCACTCTGGCAATGGCCATTCCACTTGCCTGTGCCTTACTTTGTTCTCCTGTGAGCAGGCAATTGCATATGCTGTGCATGCTGGGTTCAATTTAGTTTAGAAACTATAAGAGAACAGTGAATTAAACTGTGAGGGCATTGTCTCTGTCCAGAGACGGTCCCAGAAGCTGCACTGAAGTAAACGAGTCTCAAAATCCTTAGAAGTGACAGATGCCCCAAATGCACATTCTACTTAAATACCATAAGTAATCCAGTCTTCTGAATAATTTGAGGTCTTAAGAGCCTTACAGTTGGGTTGGTGTGACCATCTCTGCTTTATGCATTATTCCCCAGGCTAAGTCCAGCTTTCTCTATCTTGCTACTTCACTGATCTTTCCAAACCCTTCTCGGTGATCATGTATTGGTTTAAATACTGTACGTTAAAGGATATGAAAGGTGAGATGCATCCAAATGTGAGTTCAGGCTGCAGTAAAAGATGAATTTCGTCCCCCCAGCAGTGGCATACCCAATAGTTGCTCTAAGTGCCAAATCATTCGGCGTGATTGTTACAATACTTTCATATTTCTAAGTCACCGCCATTAAAGACATTCTCCAATGAAAAACTAAAGTTGGGCCTATCGGTGAATATAACTGATCTCAGATCTGTGCCCTTGCTGAACCAGGTAGAATGCTCCAGCAAAGAATGTTGGCTGTTGTCAGTTCTGAAATTTCACTTTATCGTCAGTTATATTCTTCCTCTTTCAGTCTCATCCTACACACTATCTGCGATCCACACAAAGTGATTGTGTCAGCCACCCCTATTTCTCTGCAATACTCACTATCTCTTTCTTGGACTTAAATTATTGCTCATGTTTCTTCCAAAGTTCATTAAAATGACTGTCAACAAAATGATAAATGCCATACCATGTGATGTCAGCAGTGATGTAGAAATCTCTTCTTTTGTTCCTCCTCAACATCTCTGCAGACTGTGACATTATTGACCATTTTTAGTCCCAACCAGAGGATCTTTTATCATTTCTCCTTGAAACCACGTTAGACGTTTTAGGTACCTTCCCCTGCATTAGTCCGTGTGATTACAGTTTATCATCAATCTCCATTCTTGTATGTTGTATTAAACAAAGGGTTTGATGGCCAAGTGATAAAGTCTGAGGCCCCATGAAGCAGCTGACGTATTGTATCCAGGATTGAACTTTGTTATCACATTTCAAAATGTAGAACATTAAGTGTTCACTTCACACAAGGAATGTCCTCATGATTGAGTTGTTTCCCCACTTGCCAGATATATTTCCCTATGTGCTGTCCATTATGCTGAAGTATAAAAATGACCCAACCTGTTTGATAAGAGTCTTGTAGAAAATGTAACTGTCTCTCTGTTCCATGTAGTTGCGCTGACCTCATGCAATCGGTACACAGTAACATAGTAGACTCTCATCTGCCTTGTGGAATAGTCTGCTCAGCATAAAAGGCAACTAAAATGCAAATTAAACAGGAAATAGGTATGAATCTGTGTGGAGCTATTTGAGAATACCAGAAGTTTCATTTGGTGAGATAAAGTCCTTTAATATCATATTCTCAACAAATTACCTCTGGCTATAAAAGATTGCAAACATAATTCTCAGAATACAACCTTATCAACTCTGTAAATACTGGATCTCCATCAGCACAGGAGCACTGCAGGGATTGTGTGCTTAGCCTCCTGCTCTACCTGCTTTACACCAAAGATTGTGTGGCTAAGTTCAGCTCCAACACCAGATACAAACTCACTGATGTGGGTGGTGATGAATCAACATACAGGGGGGAGATTAAAATTTTGGCTGAATGGTGTAATAGCAACAGCCCCACACTCAGTGTCAATAAGACCAAAGAACTGACTGTAGACTTCAGGAGAGGGAAACCGGAGGTCCATGAGCCAGTAATCATCAGAGGATCAGAGGTGAAGAGGGTCTGTAACTTAAATTCATGGACGTCACTATCTCAGGGGACCTGTACTGGACCCATTCTATAAATATAATTGCGAAGAAAGCACGACAGTGCCTCTGTTTCCTCGGGAGTCTGCGGAGATTTGGTATGTCATCAAAAACATGCCAGAAGGAGAAGATGGCGGCGTGACGCAGCTCGCAGTGGCCACTCCAGTGGTGATGTCTGTTATTTGTCAAGTAGGGTGCTGCGCACAATCCTGATTTGATGGAAACAGACATGGGAGCATGGAGGAACATCTGGCGGAACTTCTGAAATGCCTGCTTCGCTGCTGCTGCTACTGTGTGATCCAGAATCTCTGGAGGGGAAGGGCCCGAGTCCTCGGCTTTGCTTGTTGCTCGGCAGCCAGGGTGGGGTCGAAGCGCTCGGCAGAGGATGGTGCTCGGAGAGGCTGTGTCAGAGGGGCTGGTCGGAGGCTCAAAGTTTTTGGACAGACTCAGAGTCCGCTGCGGTCGGGTGCTTCCAATGGTGCTGCATCGGCAAGTTGGCGGCGCTTGGAGGTTCATGGCAGGAAGAGTTTCTCCCTTCTGCCGCCTGCGTGAGATGATGAGACTATCAGGACTTTGAGACTTTTTTTTACCATGCCCATGGTCTGCTCTTTATCAAATTACGGTATTGCTTTGGACTGTTGTAACTGTATGTTATAATTATGTAGTTTTGTCAGTTTTAGTCTTGGTTTGTCCTGTGTTTCTTGTGATATCATTCTGGAGGAACATTGTATCATTTTTTAATGCATGCATTTCTATATGACAATAAACGAGGACTGAGTGTCCTCATAATCTAATCTAAAACCTTGGCAAACTTCTATAGCTGTGAGATGGAAAGGTGCTGACTGGCTGCATCATGGCCTGGTATGGATTCGGCCCAGTACATTATAGGTAAAACACTTCCAACTATTGAGCAGATCTACAAGAAACGTTGCCGTAGAAAAGCAGCATCCATCATCAAAGATCCTCACCACCTAGGCCATGCTCTTTTCTCACTGCTGCCATCAGGTAGAAGGTACAAGAGCTTCAAGACTCGTACCACCAGGTTCAAAAACAGTTACTGCCCCTCAACCATCAGGCTCTTGAACAAAAGGGGAAAACTACACTCATTTAAGGACTCTTTTATCTTGTTATTTCATGCTCGTTATTTATTGCTATTTATTTATATCTGCATTTGCACAGTTCGTTGTCCATTGATCCTGTTTGCAGCTACTGTTCCAAAGATTTGCTAACTATGCCTGCAGAAAAAGAATTTCTGAGTTGTATGTGGTGGCATGCATGTATTCTGATAATAATTTTTACTTTGAACATTTAAACACCATATTAAGTGTATATTTCTTGTAATCTTTTAGCGAGGCCAACTAGTCATTACTATTCTATTACGACTGAGGTTGGAACTAGCCATCAAAAAGACATAGTTAAAATAATTTGCATTGAATATAGTGCTGATGATTTTCATTCCTTAAAATTTTAGCAGTGGAAAAAAATTAGTTTTGTCTTTTAAAAATCTGATAATGTAGCTTTTATTGGAAATTGTTGTGCACGAATATTTTTATCCACTCATTTCAAGCTGTGAAGTATTTAGTATGGACACCCATGAAACAAAGGGGTTTCAGAAAATGTTTCGAGACCTTGACAGAGTTGCTTGTACTTCTGCTCTTGGCATTCTGCATCGTTCAGCCACTTCTCCGTCCAAGTGCTCCAACCAGCTCTGAAATTTTGAAACAGTCATTATGAGAATGAACTAGCACAAGAGAACGGATTAAAAGCATTTACTAGATGGATTCTAAATGGATAAAGTGGCCATTAGATTTTAAAAACTATTAAAATTAGGAGTATTAAAATCAATAGTGAATCTGGACGATAGAACCCCCTACAGAAGAGAGTCAACAAAGAGGGATGGTGGGAATCTGAGACTTTCTCCAACAGGGAGCAGTAGAGGTGAACACAGCCGCATAGTTGAGTGGGAGCTTTAAAAGCACAGAAGGGTGAATTGAGTGGGAGATGACATTAACAGAGAGAGATGAAGTTCAGTGGAAAGGAGCTCATGTGGACTAGTTTGGCTGTGTAGCCCATTTCGTCCTCCACTATCATATTCAATAGTTCTCCTTAGGTTTATGCAATTACTCAAATTATTTGGCTTGAAAGTAAGAGTGTTTATGACTTTCCGAAGTTCATGTGATTATAGGTTCACTCTTTCAATGCCATCTATGGGAGTTTGTGTACAAATTTGGATTCTGTGTACGTCACTGACAGTAAAACACTTTGGGATTTTATGGCCATGGACGACGATACATTAATCTGTGAGAAATTATTTCCATCTGTTTATTAAAATCAGGGTGATGTGAGAACAGTTGTTTCCACAAAGAATGTCAAGAGGAAGAGAAAATTGTTGCAAAGTGTAATGGACTTGGCAAACCAGGACAATGTTCTCTGATTGATTGGGTACTCCTAACTTGATGCAGTGTATTAGGATCCACCTCCTATCCACTGCAGTGCAGTTTCCATACCACACAGTGATGCAGTGTATTTGGATACTGTCAGACGTGCCATCTGTAGAAAGTCATGAGTACTGACGTGCTTAGTCCAGTGCATCCGTACGTCAATCCTCTCTGTACAATCCTGTCTTTGCACTTGGCGGTGAGTCTAGCTGTGGAGAAAGAGTTACATTTGTTCCATAAGTTTCCTTGTTCTGACTTGAGTGTTTAAACCCACTCCGGAAACAGATATGCCCATCTTGTGATCTATTGTATTCCGAATTTCATGGCTTGCTTGTAGTTTACCTTCCATTGTCAAGTCTTACAGCACATAAGTAGGGCTTTCAGCATGCCTGCCACGAATACATGTCTATACTGATATCATTTACCCACAACTGAATCAATTGTACCCACAATTGTATTACTGCCACAAAACAGCAAATTTCAGGACATATGACTGCGATAATGAACCTGAAATTCGAATCAGGTTCATTATCGCAGTCATATGTCCTGAAATTTGCTGTTTTGTGGCAGTAATACAATGCAATACATAAAAAAGCCACAAATACAATAAGAAGTATTTTTAAAACTAAATTAAATACGTGGTGCAAAAAGAGAGCAAAAATAGTGAGGAAGTGTTCGTGGGTGGTTCATTGTCCATTCAGAAGTCTGACGGAGGAGAGACAGAAGCTGTTCCTGAAACATCGAGAGTGTGCCTTCAGGCTCTTGTAGCTTCTCTCTGAGGGTAGTAGGAAGAAGAGAGCATGTCCTGGGTGATGCTACCTTTCTGAGGCATCACCTTTTGAAGGTGCCCTTGATGGTGAGGAGGTTAGTGCCCATAATGGAGCTGACTAGGTTTGCAACCCTCTGCAAGTTTTTCTGACCCTCCATTCCAGACGGTGATGGAACCAGTTAGAACGCTCTCCATGGCACGTGTAGAAATTTGCCAGAGTCTTTGACATACTAAATCACCTCAAACTCCTTCTTCATAATCGCAACAATATGTTCAGTATTGGACCATAGCCTTCTATACCTTGCCAATTTAAGTGATCGTGTAAGCAATTCCTTTCCTCCTATAGATGACCTTTGAGCTATCGAGTTTCCTCCAACAGATCGTGTGATACTCCAGATTCCATCATCTGCGGTTGCTTATGTCTCAGTGTTCGTCTAGATATTTCTTAAATGTTTCAAAAGTACCTGTCCCTTGTAAGTTGCACCTCGTATGTGTATAAGTGCTGTAATCAGGCTGGATCAGCCTCCTTCTCCCTGTCCCTTGTTGAAATGTCTGTCGGTTTGAGTATCTCAGTCACTGCTAATCCCGTGGGATTTTCATGCACAACAGTTTCTAGAGTTTATAGAGAATGGCTCAAAAATAATTCAAAACATCCACTGAGCTGCAGTGTGTGGGCAAAATTCCCTGGTTCATTATTGTGTCTCGTAACTCCAAAACATAAAACTAATTGAAAAAAAGAGTGGGGAGACTGGGACGAAAGTGTACTCTTCGTTGTTACTTTCAGCGTGGGGAGCAACCTTGAAGTGACGCATCCCATTCACATACTTCTACATATAACTCATAATGAATTATGTAAACAAATAAAGAATGCTTAATCAAACAATACATATACAACATTACTCAAATATTAAATAAACAACACTCCTCCTTGTTTTTGCTATAAGCTCCAACGCAATAGAGAGTGCATCTCAACTTGTGTAACATGTATACAATATATGAGACACGTGGCTGTGAAACAATCTCAGTATCTGGGGGGGTCTTCCATGGGGGTTGTAGCAGTTGACTCTGGGACCCCAGGAAGTGTTTCTGATAGCTCTGAATGCCTTTCTTCTGGATGTGTTGGCATCCTGAAAAGAGCCTGGCCAGTTGCTTGATCTGGTGCCCTATTCCAGGCCACCAGACCAAGCGTCAAGCCAACGGTTTCATTTTGACCACACCTACTTGACCGGCATGTACAGTAACTCCTCCAACACTTCAGCTCTCAGTTTGGATGGTACAACAACTCCCAATCCCCACACAAGGCAACCCACATCAAGGGCAAGTTTATCCCGGCACTGGTAAAAATAGGGAAACTGGGATTTCTACTGCACATTCCAAAATTTGTGGATGACCTTGAAGATCTAAGATAGTGTGGGCTCTTTTCTGGTTTCCCTTTGGATCATCTCTGCAGTAATAGGAAGTCTTTTGATTTGCATAATGGAGAACAAATATGTCTAGAGGAGTGTCCTCTTCTGTAATTTTTTTTTGCTATTTCCTTTTCCGAGGGTAAACAGGGCTATTCATCAGAATTTGCATGACTAGTTGTCCCCTTAAGCTGAATTTTGTAATTGTGTCCTCCAAGAAACAGAGCCCTCTCTTCATTTGTGCTGCTGCTGTTAGTAAAACAGATGTGGATTGAAAATGGACACTGGCGGTTGATGATCAGTAATGAGGGTAAACTCTCTCCCATACAAGTACTGGTTGAAATGATTTACACCCCAAACCAGACTCAAGGCCTCTCTTTCAATCCATGGGTAATTTTTCTCCGCAGTGGTAAGGGAACGTGATGCAAACGGTATGGGGCGTTCACTTCCGTCACTCATAACATGTGACATGAATGCACCTATGTCACAAGGCGAGGTGTCAGAAGCAAGTATCACTGGACAGTGTGGACCATAATGTGTGATTACAGTGCCTGCTGTAATTTCCTTTACCTTTTGAAAAGCAACCTCACACGGCTTTCTCCACTGCCCTTACTTCTCAGTCTGTAGTAATGAGTTCAAGCAGTGTAGCACAGTAGCCAGGTTTGGCAGGGACCTGTTATAGTAATTGACAAATCCTAAAAAGGACTACCAGTGTGACACATCCTTTGGCCTTGGGAGATCCACCAGTGCTTGAATTTCCTCGGCTCACTTGTGTAGTCCTGTGTGTCAACAATGTAACCACAGTAAGTGATGCCTGATTTAAAGAAACACACATCAAAGTTGCTGGTGAACGCAGCAGGCCAGGCAGCATCTATAGGAAGAGGTGCAGTCGACGTTTCAGGCCGAGACCCTTCACGAAGGGTCTCGGCCTGAAACGTCGACTGCGCCTCTTCCTATAGATGCTGCCTGGCCTGCTGCGTTCACCAGCAACGTCTGACGAAGGGTCTCGGCCTGAAACGTCGACTGCGCCTCTTCCTATAGATGCTGCCTGGCCTGCTGCGTTCACCAGCAACGTCTGACGAAGGGTCTCGGCCTGAAACGTCGACTGCGCCTCTTCCTATAGATGCTGCCTGGCCTGCTGCGTTCACCAGCAACTTTGATGTGTGTTGCTTGAATTTCCAGCATCTGCAGAATTCCTGTTGTTTCCTGATTTAAAGAATTCACTTGTTGCATTGTGCTCCCAGCCCATAATCTTCTAAACTTTTTAACACCGTCTTGAGATTTTGGAGATGTTCCTTATCATCCTTGTAGCACCTAGTCTATAGCTTCCTGCTGTGCTTTTTTTTTGAACTTGAACATCTCACTGCACTTCAACGGTAGGTCGTTTTCTTGGGTTCCTTTGAAACTTGTGTGTCATTACTTATGTTTTGTAACTTCAAAACATAAAACTAATCAAATGAAAAACACAGTAAGACCAAGACAGATGTGTACTCTTCGTTTTTACTTTTAGCGAAGTGCGCACTTATGATGTGGTGACGTAATGACGTATGCCATTCACATACTTTTACATTTAACCCATAAGGAATTATTAAGCAAACAAAGAATGCTTAATCAAACAATATATTGACAATATTACTCAAATATTACTTAAATATTAAATACACAACATTAACGGGAGAGGTCAAAGGAGAATAGCCATATTGGTTTAAGCTGGTAGGAAGGTGACAGTAACTCAAATATCCCCACAATAAGACGGTGCAGTGCAGAAGATCATCTCTGATTCACAATATAATGAACCTTGTATTGTCTACAGCAGCAGAAGACCATAAACATACACTCATTGGCCTCTTTATTAGGTATAGGAGGTACCTAATGAGGTGGTCACTGAGTGTATATGGAAAGAATAGAGAAAGTGGTTGAGGCAGGTACAAGGACAATACTTAAAAGATGTTTGGACACCGCCAGGAAAGGTTTAGAGGGATAATGATCAACGGTGGACAATGTGATTAGCTTTGTCAGGCATCTTGACCGGGATGGGCTAGCAGGGCTGAAGAGTCCATTCCATGCCCTTATAACTTTGAACTGAATCCCACTTGAGGGACTATCTGATTAGAATGTCTCCGTCTGTTCCTGTTAGTCCATGGAGGAAATTATCACAAAATCAACGAACCAATCTCTAGAGGAAAATGCAAAGATGTGACCGGGCAGGAGCAATGAGATTAGGAAAGGGGCCATATTAAATACTTCAAAACCGAGCAGGCTGCTTCCATGTGTTTTAGAAGAAGTGCAACACTTTTCCATCTGATGCTTCTCATGGGTGTGTATACTATCAAAACGATACAGTTTCTCCATTAGAATCGTTTGATGGCACAATATAGAGGGAGGTTTACTCTCTACGGTGTTCAGTGGCAAAGTCAACTGCCAGCTTGCACTCCCCCTCCCGCCACCTTTGTCTTTCTCTGCCGCCTTCCTTTCTAGTCCAGATGAAGGGTCTCGGCTCGAAACATCGACTGTTTATTCCTCTCCATAGATGCTGTCTGACTTGCAAATGTCACTTCAACATTTTCAGTGGGTTGTTCTACATCGTTTTGCTCATATAGAAATTGCTGGAGTTCAGTATAAAGTTTCACGCAGAAGACTGTGCTTCTGGTAGTGATGAAATTACTTATTGCGTGAGAGAATTGATCTGGAATACGAAGAGAAGAGTTGAACGTAAGGAAATGTATAAGATAAATGTTTAAGAGTCCTGAAGAAGGGTTTCAGCCCAAAATGTTGACTGTTCATTTCCATGGATGTTTCTTGTGTTCAAGCTATAATACAACTATGTTCCACTAGGTGGCGCTTTTGTCCATCTTCTCGTGGGGGGCGGGGAGTGGGGAAAGTTTGTTGATCGGAAATGCTCAACAACAGAATAAAATGCAGAATTTTTTTTGAATGACAAAGTGCTGGGAAATAATTTTCACCTGGGTCTCCTGATGTTTTTTCCTGTGTCCCAAGAATGTCCCATTTATACCAAGGTACGATCATCTTCTACAAGGGAGAATCTAACCATTTACCCTTAACTTTCTATGATTCAGTCCCCCATCAACATCCCGTTTATGAAAGTAACAGTAGGCCACTCTGCCCCTTCCGCCTATTCTTGTATAGTCATAGAATTATAGTGCATTCAGACGGGCTATTCAGCCCAATTCATTCATTCCACTGAGTGTACTGTATGTTCATGGTCTTCTGTCCAGTAGGCCATCCACTTCAAGAAACGATATGTTGTGCGTTCAGAAATGCACTTCTGTACACGATTGTTGTGATGCGTGATTATCTGAGTTACTGTCACCTTCATGCCAACTTGAACCATCTGGCCATTCTCCTCTGATGTTTCTCATTAACAAGTTGTTTCCACACACAGAACTGCTGTTCACTGCAAACATGAGGAATTCTGCAGACGCTGGAATTTCAAGCAACACACATCAAAGTTGCTGGTGAACGCAGCAGGCTAGGCAGCATCTCTAGGAAGAGGTACAGTCGACGTTTCGGGCCGAAACCCTTCGTCCCTCCGCAACAATCCTAACCTTACTATTAAACCCGCCGATAAGGGGGGTGCTGTTGTAGTCTGGCGCACTGACCTCTACCTTGCCAAGGCACAGCGACAACTCGCGGATACCTCCTCTTATTTACCCCTCGATCGTGACCCCACTAAGGAGCACCAGGCCATTGTCTCCCACACCATCACCGACTTTATCCGCTCAGGGGATCGCCCATCCACTGCTACCAACCTTATAGTTCCCACACCTCGCACTTCCCGTTTCTACCTTCTGCCCAAGATCCACAAACCTGCCTGTCCTGGCCGACCTATTGTCCCACAAACCTGCCTGTCCTGGCCGACCTATTGTACCACAAACCTGCCTGTCCTGGCCGACCTATTGTCTCAGCTTGCTCCTGCCCCACCGAACTCGTTTCTGCATACCTCGACACGGTTTTATCCCCCTTTGTTCAATCCCTTCCTACCTATGTTCGTGGAGTCCTGACGAAGGGTCTCGGCCCGAAATGTCGACTGTACCTCTTCCTCGAGATGCTGCCTGGCCTGCTGCGTTCACCAGTGACTGCTGTTCACTGGATGTTTTCATTTTTGTACCAGTTTCTGTAATATTTAGAGACGAGTATGTGTAGATCTCCAGAGATCAGCAGCTCCTGGGAGACTCAAACTTCTTGATTGGCACCAACAATCATTCCATGGTCAAAATCAATTACATCACAATTCTTCTCCATTCTGATATTTTGTCTAAATAACCAAACCTTTTGATCATGTCATCATTCTTTTATGCTTTTATGCATTGAATTACTACCACATGATTGGCTGACTTGAAATTTGCATGAACAAGTCTGGCTCTTCATTGGCCTTGGATCACCTGGGCAATAGCAATGCCTCTGTCAGGCTGCTGTTTATTGATTACAGTTTAGCTTTCAACGCCATCATTCCCTCAGTACTAATCAACAAGCTCCTATACCTGGGCCTCTGTAGCTCCCTCTGCAAATGGATCCTTCACTTCCTCACTGGGAGACAGCAGTCTGTGCGGATCAGAAATAGCATCTCCTTCTCACTGACAGTCAACACTGGTGCAACTCAGGGATGCGTACCCAGCCCATTGCTGTACTCTCTCTACATACACGCCTCCCCCCACCTTCTTTATAGGGCCTCTGCCCCTTCCCTCTTCAGTCCTGACGAAGGGTTCCGGCCCAAAACCTTGACTGATCGTTTCCACGGTTGATGCCCGACCTGCTGAGCTCCTCCAGCGTGTTGTGAGTGTTGCACATGGCTAGGCACAGCTCAAACACCGTCTATAAATTTGCAGATGACAGAACAGTAGTTGGCTGAATTTCACATGGTTACGAGGAGACGTACAAGAGGGAGATGGATAGGCTAGTTGCACTCAACACCAGTAAGACAAAGGAATTGATTGTGGGTTTCAGGAAGGAGAAGTCAAGAAAACACACACCATTCTTCGTCGAGGGATCAGCAGTGGAATGTGTGAGCTGTTTCAAGTTCCTGGATGTGAACATCTCTGAAGATCTATCCTGAGTCAAACATATTGATGCAATTATAATCAAGGCATGGCAACACTTATATTTCACTAGGAGTTTGAGAATGCTTGGTATGTTACCAAGGACTCTTGCAAATTTCTACAGATGTTTTGTAGACAGCATTCTAACTGGTTGTAGCACTGTCTGGCACAGGATCAGAAAAAGCTATAGGAAGTTGCCAAATCCACCAGTTCAATTATGGTCACTAGCCTCCCCAGCATTGAGAACATCCTTAAAGGGTGATGCCTCAAAAAAGCAGCATCGATGATTAAAGACCCCCTGCAGGCAGTCTTTCACCAAGTTATCTCTTGATGCCAACAGCCCCAACCTCCACCAGTCTGCCCGTAAAGTCCCAAGCACCTCCCATTCATTTGGTGAATTAATTCAAGGTGCACTGAGTCACAAATAATCACTGGATAGGTGTGTGTATGTGTGTCCACACTGCCTAGTAAAGGAAACATAAAATAATTATGGGATCACAATGAAGAAGATGTGCTTTGAACACAAAATACTGAAGCAAAGTGCTTCTATCATGGGCCCTTATTATTTATTCACCTCTATCAAATTACCTCTTAACCTTCACTCCAAAGAAAAATCACCCTAGCTCACTCAAGCATTGCTCATCACAAAAGTCATAGCCCTCTCAGCCTTCCCACATGGGCGTTCTATGTCAACTATTTGTGTAGATGGTAGAATAACAGTTTGGCAAGGACTAGATGAGCTGAAAGGTCTATTTCTGTACTGTAGTTTTCTATGACTCTATGACTAATCTAATGAATAGGCTCTTTTGAAGTGGTATTAGTTGAGTGGGAAACTTTTGGCCATAATATCAGAAAATCTAATTAATTGCCTTTGATGCTCCGGTTTCCGAGGTACTAGCGTCCAGCAGAAATTCCTTTCAACAGATGCCAATTCTGACAATAGAGCACATCTTTCACTGGGAATTGGTCAGTGATTGTGATGTCCTTGGTGTGAGTCGGTTGGCAGAAAACAAGGGGATGTGTGCCTGAAAACGGGCGTTTCCACCAGGTGGCGCTATTGATCACACAATTGGGTGCAGATTGTCAATTGTGCCATTGCTGGCCGAGAGAACTCTCGTTCTGCATTTGACACAACACACACAAAATGCTGGAGGACCTCAGCAGGTCAAGCAGCATCTATTTAAATGAATAAATATCTATGGAAATGAATAAACGTTTCAGGTTAATAATCTGCAAGAGGTCCAGTTTTTGTATTTATCATCTGAGGTCAATGTAAGGACATTGTATTGGCTTTTTTTAGCAAATGCTCCTCTAAAGCAAACCTGTTTTGAATTCTCAAGATTATCTAGTCATAACTGTATGCAGCCTAAATGCAGGCCTCCCTGCCCAACTTGTCCACGCTGACCAAGTTGTCCACCTTAGCTTCAGTAGTCCCAATTGAATGCATTTGGGCTGAAATTTGGAACAAAAATGAGGAATATTAGTAACATACATCAAAGTTGCTGGTGAACGCAGCAGGCCAAGCAGCATCTATAGGAAGAGGCGCAGTCGACGTTTCAAGCCGAGACCCTTCGTCAGGACTAACTGAAGGAAGAGTGACTAAGGGATGAGGCTTTTCATTCTAGGACGAGGGAGATGTCTTCATTTTTTAAAGAAATGGGCTTCCCTTCCTCCACTATCAACTCTGCTCTTAAACGCATCTCCCCCATTTCACGTACATCTGCTCTCACTCCACCCTCCCACCACCCCACTAGGAATAGGGTTCCCCTGGTCCTCACCTACCACCCCACCAGCCTCCGGGTCCAACATATTATTCTCCGTAACTTCTGCCACCTCCAACGGGATCCCACCACTAAGCACATCTTTCCCTCCCCCCCCCTCTGCATTCCGCAGGGATCGCTCCCTACACAACTCCCTTGTCCATTCGTCCCCCCCATCCCTCCCCACTGATCTCCCTCCTGGCACTTATCCGTGTAAGCGGAACAAGTGCTACACATGCCCTTACACTTCCTCCCTTACCACCATTCAGGGCCCCAAACAGTCCTTCCAGGTGAGGCATCACTTCACCTGTGAGGCGACTGGGGTGATATACTGCGTCCGGTGCTCCCGATGTGGCCTTTTATATATTGGTGAGACCCGACGCAGACTGGGAGACCGCTTTGCTGAACATCTACGCTCTGTCCGCCAGAGAAAGCAGGATCTCCCAGTGGCCACACATTTTAATTCCACATCCCATTCCCATTCTGACATGTCTATCCACGGCCTCCTCTACTGTAAAGCTGAAGCCACACTCAGGTTGGAGGAACAACACCTTATATTCCGTCTGGGTAGCCTCCAACCTGATGGCATGAACATTGACTTCTCTAACTTCCGCTAAGGCCCCACCTCCCCCTCGTACCCCATCTGTTACTCATTTTTATGCACACATTCTTTCTCTCACTCTCCTTTTTCTCCCTCTATCCCTCTGAATATACCTCTTGCCCATCCTCTGGGTCACCCCCCCCCCTTGTCTTTCTTCCCGGACCTCCTGTCCCATGATCCTCTCGTATCCCCTTTTGCCTATCACCTGTCCAGCTCTCGGCTCTATCCCTCCCCCTCCTGTCTTCTCCTATCATTTTGGATCTCCCCCTCCCCCTCCAGCTTTCAAATCCCTTACTCACTCTTCCTTCAGTTAGTCCTGACGAAGGGTCTCAGCCTGAAACGTCGACTGCACCTCTTCCTATAGATGCTGCTTGGCCTGCTGCGTTCACCAGCAACGTTGATGTATGTTGCTTGAATTTCCAGCATCTGCAGAATTACTGTTGTTTGAGGAATATTAGTAGTACCTTTGAAGCTTACTGGGAGAGCGAAGGAGTATGGGGTTGAGAGGGATAATAAATCAGCCATAATAGAATGGCTGAGCAGACTCGATGGGCTGAATGGCGCCAGATTCTGCTCCTAGTATCTTAGGGTCTATTGCCTCATATCCCTGTAAACCTTTCCTATCCATCTACCTGTCTAAATGTGTTTAAAACATTGTAATTCTACCCGTTTCTGCAATTTCTTCTGGCAACCTGTTCCATATCCCCACCAGAGTTTGTGTTCAGGGGTTTCCTTCAAGCACCATTGCAACGTTTCCTCTCTCGGCTTCTATCTGCTCATGATTTTATAAACTGCCATCTATTGACCTCTCATTCTCTCATGCCCAGGCAATAGGTCCCAGCCTATCCAGCCACTCCTTGTGGCCAACCTGAGGGAAGATGATTGTTCCGTTGGAATGCACTGACTGTGATTCACAGTCGGAGTGGTTGTGTTGTTGGTTTTGTGGGAAGGTCAAAACAGGATTTGATTTTCATTTCTCCAGCACCTTTCCCCAGTGAGATCTTACAAAGTAATCTATGGCCAGTTCAGAACTTCTGAAGTGTTGTCACCCTCCCACAATCTCCTTGACCCCCTACCATCAGGCAGGAGATGCTGTGGCATTAGGATGGGAGACACCTTCTTCCCCCAGGCCATGAGACTACTGAAATCACTGCCAGCACCCAGGTCTCATCGCTTATGGAGTGCCAGTAGCATTATACAGCTTGTTTTTTAACTTGTGTTGTAAATGCATGTTATGCTAAATGTCAGTCTTCTGGAATGTATTTATTATCTGGTTAATTTGTTTGTGGTAATATGACGTGTGCTGTGTGAGTTAAATGTACCATGTTGTGCACTTTGCTCTGGAGGAATGTTGTTTCATTTGGTGAACGTGCACATGGTTGAAGGACAATAATTTATCTCTTTATTGAGATAAAGCACAGAACAGGCCCTTCCAGCCCCTTGAGTCGTGTCATCCAGCAATCTCTCAGCTTAATCCTGGCCTGATCAAGGGACAATTTACAATGACCTATTAACCTACTAACCGGTAGGTCTTTGGACTGTGGCAGGAAACCGGGGCACCCGGAGGAAACCCACACGGTCACGGGGAGAACGTACAAACTCCTTACAGGCAGCGGCGGGAATTGAACCCGGGTCGCTGGTACTGTAAAGCGTTGTGCTACAGTGCCGCCAATCTTGAACTTCAGCTGGAGAGGATCACAGAAGCCAGTTTGGGCACAGAGCCAGCAGTATGATAAAGAACAGATACTCAGTATTAGTGATGTAGACCAAGCTGTAAGTATGCTAGTGGCTTCAATGCTTACTAGCTGTGTCACGTATGTATATCTGGAGGTTCCTGTACTGTGTCAGTTTATACTTATAAGCTCCCTTGCTGGGCCATGTGTGCACAGAGTTCACCTGTGTGTGTAGTTAGACTCCAATTCTTCATTGTGTCTGTGCTCAGTTTTTCCGTCACGACAGGTGTGTGCAAAGTTTCAGTGGTCATTTCTATCAGGCTGCCTTGCGCTATTGCGTGTCAGTCCATGTTCCCTTGCTAAGTCAGCTTGTGTCCGTAGGCTCCCAGGCAAGGTCAGGAGACTGTGCAGGTCCTCTTGTGTATTGACTTCTCTTCTTCGAGGATCCTCACCTTGTTGTGTTGGAGAGGCTCATCAGCTCCTGAGATCCTGACAGTGATATGCTCTGGAGTTTAGCTCCTGGCAGGGTCACCCATTGAGACTCAACTGCGATCTTCTTTCAGCCACATCTCAGTGATGCCTACAATGTCACACCTGCCGATCTTCAACTTTGCTACAGTATCAGCTACCTTATTCCGTCAATTAAAGCTTCTTCAGTCCTGTATTCATCACCTTTGTGGATTTGCCCTCGTGTTACACTTCAACTCATCCCACCGGGCGCAATTTTGCCCATTCGACCGTCTATCCTTCCTTACAGTCTCGCCACACACTGCATCACCCTGTATACCAACTGCCCCAAC
The DNA here is from genome assembly GCF_963921235.1 of Mobula hypostoma. Taxonomy (NCBI): domain Eukaryota; kingdom Metazoa; phylum Chordata; class Chondrichthyes; order Myliobatiformes; family Myliobatidae; genus Mobula; species Mobula hypostoma. The sequence goes on from NC_086125.1 coordinate 18,563,561, forward strand.
CTCAGCCATATTCCTCCACTTCCCATCCTCCTGCTGAATTAGTTTAAACCCTCCCCAAAAGCTCTAGCAACCTTCCCCCAAGGATATTGGTCCTCCTCGGGTTAAGTTGGATGAAGTTAGAAATAGCGCGAGGCACTGTCCCTGTTTAGGGACCAGTACAGGGCTGTGTTGATAGTGTTGGGCAGTGGAATTAGTTTGTTGATAGACACAGTGCTCTAGGGGGAGATGACGGGGCAGTCTGATTAGTTGGGGTCAGACAGGTCTGTAGGGAGAGGGTGGGACAAGTGGATTTGTTCTGGGTCCAACATAGGGCTGGGGAGAGAGAATAGGGGAGTGGTATTAAACTGAATACAATCACAGAGCTGTGGTAAGATAGTGCATGATTCAATATTATCATTCGATTTGATTTATTACTCTTTTAGTCTTTTTTTTTGGAGTTTTAGAGTGGATCAGAAAGTCTTTCTTTCTTTTTTTCATATAGTGTAGGGGGGTGTTTTTTTCTTTTCATTTTAAACTCAATGTTTTTTCTTCTTTCTTTGTAAACTGATAAGAGGAGAACTGCTATTTTCCTTTTTTAATTATATATTTTAAATTAGTTTAACAATATCTATGATTTTGATAATGTTTGTCTTAATCTGGGTTTATATTGTTACTGTTATATATATTTGAGATAATTCTCCTCTTGATTGTATTTATGCTCCTTTGAAATCAATAAAAAGATTAATAAAGAAAGAAAGATAGTGCATGATTGTGGAATTAGTTTGGACACTGACACAGTGTTTTGGAAATAGAGTGGGGCACTGTCATTATTTAGGCACCAACACAGTGCTGTGAGGAAGGAACAGTTTGTGTTTGGAGAAGGAAAATCTGTGATATTAGTAAGGCGACCGCCACAGGGCAGTTGCGAGGGAGCAGGGCAGTGGGATTAGTTTGTGGACTGACATAGGGTCGTAGGTAGACAGCTGGTCAGTGGTATTTATTTGGGGACTGAGACAGGGGTGTAGGTAGGGTGCGGGGCAATGGGATTACTTTGGGGACCAACACAGACGGCTGGACATTAGCATTTGTTTGTGTGAGGATGGAGAGCAGGGTCAGTGAGGTTGGTCTGGAGACTGACAGTGGGTTTTAGGAAGAAAGCAGGCCTGTAGGGAGGAAGAGTGTGGGGGTGCTTTGTAAGCTTTGGGACCTACACATTGCTGTTGGAAGAGAGTGGGACTGTGGAGTTTGTTCGGGGACTGACACAAAGGTATGGGCTAGAGTGGGGCAGAGGGGGGTTAGTTGAGGACTGACACAGAGCAAGTTCCTGTGTCTGATTTTAGGCTGATTCATATTTCTGAGTGAGTGAGTTCTGAGTTCTGATTTCTGGGTAAGTGAGAAAGTTCATCCCCCTAGGAGGAGGAGAAGATGGCGGCGCGATGACAGCGTGCGCGGCCTCTCCGGTGATGAATATCTGTTATCTGTCAAGTAGGGGACCGTGCACAATTCTGATTTGGTGGAGACAGATGTGAGAGCACGGAGGAACATCTGGAAAACTTCTGAAATGCCCGCTTTGCTGCTGCTGCTACTGTGTGGTAACCGGAATCTCCGGAGCAGAAGGCCCTGAATCCTTGGCTTTGCTTGTTTCAGCAGCCGGCGCGAGGTCGAAGGCGCTTGGCGGAGGATGGCTCTCGGGAGGCTGTATCGGAGAGGCTGGTGGGAGGCTCAGAGTTTTCGGACGGACGGACTCGGTGTCGAACTGTGGTCAGCTGCTTCCAAGGCATCAGCAAGTTGACGGTGCCTGGAGGTTTATGGCAGGGAGATTCTCCCTTTTGCCGCCTGCTATCGGGGACTCGGGAGCCGATCAACTCGGGGACTTTGAGACTTTTTTTTACGGTGCCCATGGTCTGTTCTTCATCAAATTATGGTATTGCTTTGCACCGCTGTAACTATATGTTATAATTATGTGGTTCTGTCAGTGTTAGTCTTTGGTTGTCCTGTTTTCTGTGATATCACTCTGGAGGAACATCGTATCATTTCTTAATGCATGTATGCATTTCTAAATGACAATAAGAGAGGACTGAGTGTTCTCATAATCTAAATATTGAATCCACTATTTCTACTGCACTCCTCTTCTCCCCTTGCCTTCTCAGCCACACATTAAGACTCAGTGCCAAATATTTGTGGTTTTCACCTGGTAGCTAGTATCAGCAACAGTATCAAAAGCAGTATACTTATGTATTATTAGGGAGAAAGGGCAGCACAGAGGTACTCTGCACAGTCCATCTATTCCCTTTCCCTCTCCAGGCGGTCAGCTGGATCTTTATCAACAGTGTGCAAGCCAACCATTTTATTGTACTTCGCTACATGCACAATAAGAAAACAACTTACCAGTGATTTTATACAAATCTACAAGGTCACTGATGTGAATTTAGTACTTCAGTATTATTTAAGTAATGTTGTAAATATATTGTTTGATTTAACATTCTTGTTTGTTTAAATAATTAATTATGAGTTATATGTAAAAGTACATGAATGGCAAATGTTATCATGCCACCACATCATATGTGCACATCGAGCTAAACTAAAAACAAAGTTAGGCATGTTATTCCCAACTCTGTGTTTTTGTTTCCGTTGTTTTTTTTTATTTTGGAGTTACAAAATCGAAAAGTGGTGACAAGGAAATTTTAGACGAACTCGAGATGACTACATACCTGTTGAAGCATAGTGTAACTTTTGAGTTTTTAAAAAAATAGGTCGACACGTGCTTCTTTAGGAAGGGACAGAAATGGTCGAGTTTTAAAAAAGGCACAAAAATGGACACATTTACAGTGTTATTAAAAGTGAGTACAGGGTGATAATCATAAGTTAAAAAAAGCATAAATGGCTGGCTACACCGGAAAGATAGACACATTCGATTGCACAATAGATAACTGGATATTGTATACTGAGCAAATTAAGCAGTAGTTTAAAGCAAATGAAATAGCCAATGAGAAGCGAGTGCCAATTTTGCATAGCACATTGGGTTTCAAGGCATACAGTTTGCTTATAAGTTTGACTGCTCCAAGCAAACCTGCCGAAATGAGCTATGTTGACATCGTGAAAGTATTAGAGGGATAATTAGAACCAAAACCATTATTTATTGCAGAACACTTTAGGTTTCATAAGTGGAATCAAATGGAAGGGGAATCCATTTCACTATAAGTAGCTGAAGTGAGGAGATTGTCTGAGCATTGCCAGTTCAGTCGTGGACTTAATGATGTACTGAGAGATCATTTAGTTTGTGGTATCTTGCAAGAAAGCTTTCAAGAATTATTCCTAACTAAAGAATAACACACATTTAAAAGAGCAGTTGAAACGCTGAATCAATGATAAAGATAGTCAGAGATATAATTGAGTTACAGTCAGAAATGAAAGTGAACATGAACAAAATTGCAGTGTCTAAACAGAAACTGGCTGGCTGAACAAATTGTGTTATCGTTGCGTCAGGTGCTCACATACGCCAGACCAATGCAAGTTTAGAGCTGAAATTTGCAGAAAATGCAATACAGTAGGACATATACATCGAGCTCATCAGGCAGACATAGAAGAGAAAAAGATAAGAAGTAAAAGCACTAATCTGCATTCTGTTGATGAAAAATTTGATTATGTTGAAAGTGACACAAGACTGAGTAGCCTTAATATTTACGATGTGAAAACTAACAATAGACAGGCAATATGGCTTACACCAGAAGTGCATAACCCACCTCGCCATACACACACTAGAATCCCAGACAGCAGCCTACACAGACAACACTCACCGCCTTCCAACTGTCGTGCACTCCCATCCACTCTCTCACATGCTGGTGCCAGGCAAACCTCCCCATCCCACTCTTGAACACATTCCTTCCCAGATCTATAGAAGTTTGTCAAAATTTTAGATATCATGTCGATTCTTTGCAAACTCCTAACGATGTAGAGGCACCACTGTGCTTTCTCACAATTGCACTTAAATGCTGGGCTCAGGACAGGTCCTCTGAAATAATAACACCAAGAAATTTAAACTTGCTGATGCTCTCCACCTCCAGTGAGGAACTATAGATGTGTGGTGAAGAGTATATTGACTGGCTGCATCACAGTCTGGTACGGAAACACCAATGCCCTTGAATGGAAAATCCTACAAAAAGTAGAGGATACGACCCAGTCCATCACAGGAAAAGCCGACCTCACCATTGTCACGGGAAAGCAGCATCCATCGTCAGTAATCGCCACCATGCTGTCCTCTCACGGCTGCCATCAGGAAGAAGGTACAAAGTCCTCAAGACTGACACCAAGGGGATAACTTCACTCGTTATTGAGATGTTCCCATCCCACAAGCAAAAGGTTCAGGATACAAAAAGCCAGAACAAATAGACTCAGGAACAGCTTCTATCCCAGAGCTGTGGTCTCCATCGCACCACTCCCACAGAACAATGACTGAAACCGTGAGCACACACATGCATACACAAGGACTCTAATACTTGCACTAACGACACTTTGTGCATTACTGTGATACTCTGGTGCTGCTGCGACTTATTTTCTGCTACTTGTCTACTTAATACAGTTTTTCTATTACTGTCTTCTTTTTATCTACTGCCTTATTTAATTGCCTGAGAGGAAGCCAAACAGAGTTTCATTGTACCTATGTACAAGGTATAATGAAAATAAAGATCATTCAATTCAACTGATGGACTCACTATCAGGGACTCTTTATCTCATGTTCTTGAGATTTATTACTTAATTATTTTTTATTATTAAATCTATCTTTTTACATTTGTTTTCTTTTGCACACTGGTTAAACACCCAAGTCGGGTGTTCATTGATTCTGTTGTGGTTATTCTGGTTTATTTCGGGCAGATGGGACTCATCAGTCATAGTTGGCAGCTTGTCTAGGAGAAGAAAAACTCTGATCTCAAACCTCCACTGCCTTGCAGCTATGCCCACTCATGGGGATGGCTCCGGGAGTAAACCCCAAGGGAAAAGTCCGGAATTGGAGTCTCTAAGGCAGCCCTACATTGAGTTCAATGCTGACTGGCAACAGCTGCTGGTGCCAAACTGTATCGGTCTCTGTCGTTCCTTTGGGTTCATCACTTGCTTGGAGAGGGGGAGCTTACTACATGGGCAACAGCTTGCTCTCCATATCATACTGCCCAGGCTTGCGTATCTAGACAGCTGGGATGCAACTTCCATGGTCAACTCTGACCGACGGAGGTCTCGGATTATTCGATTATGGATTTATTGAGTACTCCTGTAAAAAAGCTGAATCTTAGGGTTGTACATGGTGACATATGAGTACTTTGATAATAAACTTAATTTGAATGTTGAATTGCATAAATTAAATTCTGCTGTATGCAATTTATCCTCTGCTCTATCTGGGTCTATTTTCCTGTTGTTCCTGTTGTGCATACTTTTTAATATTTTTATATATGTTTATAGGCACTATAGTGCCTCCCGCCTCACACCCTTCCACTCCTTGTGGGACCTCAGCAATGGTGAAGGAAGGACTTGCATAAGCAGATTATTCCCTGGTGTTTGAGAAGCCATTGGTGGATATGGTAGGAGGAAGGGCTGCCTTGTTCCCATGATGGAGGAGGCTGAGTCTAAAACTCTGTGCATCCTCTCTCAAGCCTCCATACCAGGTGGTGATGGAACTAGTTAGGATCGCCCACTTTAGGAAACATCCTCTCCACATCCATTCTACCAAGGCCTTTCACCATTCGATAGGTTTCGGTGAGATCCCCCCCCCACCCCTTATTTTTCTGATTCCAGTCAGTACAGGCCCAGATATCGAACACTCCTCATATGATAAGACTTTCAATCCTGGAATCATTTTTGTGAACCTCCTTTGTACCCTCTCCAATGTCAACACATCGTTTTTTAGATAAGGGGCCGAGAACGGCTCACAGTATTACAAGTGAGGTCTCACAAGTGCTTTATAAAGCCTCAACCTTGCTTTTATACTCTAGTCCTCTCAAAATGAATACTAACTTTGCATTTGCTTCCTTACCACTGACTCAACCTGCAGATTAATCTTTGGGGAATCCTGCATGAGTCCCTTTGCTTCTCAGAGTTTTGAATTTTTGTTCTGCTTGCAGTGTTTCTATTTCTTCTACCAAAGTGCATAATCATACACTTCCTGACACTATATTTCATCTGCCACTTCTTTGCCCATTCTCCCAATCTGTGTAAGTCCCCCGTGGCCTCTCTGCCTCCTTAAAACTAGCAGATCCTCCACTTATCTCTGTATTGTCTGCAAACTTGGACACAAAGATAGCAATTCCTTCATCCAAATCTTTGCCATAAAATATGAAAAGAAGGGGTCCCAACACCGACTCCTGTGGTACGCCACCAGTCACCGACAGCCAACCAGAAAAGAGCCCCCTTTATTCCCAATTTTTGCCTTCTGCAAGTCAGCAAATCTTTTATCCATTCTACTACCTTTCACGCAATACCTTCGGCTCTTATTTTGTTAAGCAGCCTCATGTGTGGCAACTTGTCAAAAGCCTTCAGAAAATCCAAATGAACAACATCCATTGACTCTCCATTGTCAATCCAGCCTTTTATTTCCTCAATGAATTTCAACAGATTTTTAAACAAGATTTCCCTTTTAGAAAACCATGCTGACTTTGCTCTATTTTATCATGTTGCCTCCAAGTACCCCAAAATTTCATCCTTTATAATCAACGCCAACATCTTTCTAACCTCTGAAGTCAGGCTAACTGGCCTATAATGCTCTTTCTTCTGCCTCCCTCCCTGGTTAAACAGTGGAGTGACATTTGCAACTTTCCAGTCCTCTGGAACCATTCCCAAATCCAGTGATTCTTGAAAGATTATTATTAATGCTTTTACAATCTCTACAACTACCATTCTCAGAACCCTGGGGTGTAGTCTATATAGTCCAGGTGACTTATCTACCTTCAGACCTTTCAGCTTCCCTATCATCTTCTCCCTAGTAATTGCAACGGTACTCACTTCTGCCCAGACATTCTTGCCTTTCTGGCATTCTGATAGTGTCTTCCACAGTAAAGATGGATGCAAAATACTTATTAAATTCCTCCTCCATTTGTTTGTCCTTCATTACTACCACTCCAGCATAATTTTCCATCCAATATCCACTATCATCTCTGCTTTACTCTTTATATATCTTAAAATATTTTATCCTGTTTTCTATTATTGGCTATCGTACTTTCATCTTTCATCTTTTCTCTGTTTATGGCTTTTTCGTTGCCTTCAGGTAGCTTTTAAAATCTTTTCAATCCTCTACCTTCCCACCAATTTTTGGTATATTATGTGCCCTAACTTTTGTTTTAATGCTGTATTTCTCTTCCTTTGTCAGCACAATTGCCTCATCCTCCCTTCAGAATATCTCTTCATCTTTGGGGGGGATATCTTTCCTGTGCTTCCGAATTTTCCCCGCAAACACCAGCCACTGCTGCTCTGCTGTCATCCCTGCTAGTCTCAGTTCCTCTCTCATGCATCTGCAATGCCCCTTACTCCACTGTAGTGCTGATACATCCAGTTTTAGCTTCTCCTTTTCAAACTGTAGGGTGAATTCTATCATATTATGACCACTGCCTCCTAAGGTTTTCTTTACCTTAAGCTTCCTAAAAAATTCTGGGCCATTACATAAGACCCTACCTAGAATTGCTGTTCCCCTAATAGGCTCAGCCACAAGCTGCTCTAAAATGCCAACTCGTGGGGGTTCTACAAATTCCCTCGGGATCCAGCACCAACCAGATTTTCCAAACTACCTGCAATAGAGCCATTCCGCTGCCTCTGTGTACCTGCTTTTCCTTTCAATACAATGTTTATCCTTGGATATTAAGCTTCCAATTGTGATCTTCTTTCAGCCACAACTCTGAGATGCCCACCACATCATACCTGCCAATCTCTAACTGCACTACAAGACCATCTATCCTATTTCGTGTATTGTGTGCATTCAAAGATATAGCTTTGGTCCTGCATTCATTGCACTTTTTGATTATGTCCTCCTGTTACACTTTAACTCATCCCACTGACTGCAATTTTGCCCAATCCTCTGCCTGTCCTTCCTCACAGTCTCACTACACACTCGTGAAGCCCAGCGACTACTTATCAGCGGCGAACAAGACAAAGAAATCAACTAAATATTTTATTAATAACACTTTTTCTGGTAAGAATTTGTGGTAAGCAATCACTGCAAACAATGGAGAGGTGAGCAAGGTGAGGCTGAGCTGGGGATCGAAGCGAACAGGTGCGAGGTGAAATCAAGGTGAGCGGAGGTGAGGCAATATTGGGGTGAGGCAGAATCGAGGCTCATCCACCTGAGCTGAGGTTTAATCGAGCTAAGCACCGGGCTGTTTTGGAAAGATCGAGTACAGTCCAAAGCCAAAGTGTATCGAAGCCAAGCACAGAGAGTATCGAAACGACAGGCCCCAGGTCCTAGAGCAAGGGGCGATCTGATGTTTGGATGATTTAAACACCGTGAAAGATGGATTAAAAAGGCAGGGTGCTGGGACCGGAGATGTGGATCAGGCCGGTTCTGCTCACTGTTCCGTGATGTTTACTCAGCTCTGCACTGAACTGAGGCTAAGGCTGTGGCCTGCTTTGGCTCCTCTGGGCTTCACGTCGGTGGAATAACTTTCAATCTGAGTGCCATTTGCCTAGTTTTATTGTTTACACTTTGTTTTTTTTTCCTCTCTCTGGATATTGGGTGTTTGATGGTCTTCTTTATTTTTAATGAGTTATTTTGAGTTTCTGTGGTGGCTGTCTGTAAAGAAACAATACTCAAGGTTGTATAACGTATATATACCTTGATAACAAATGTGCTTTGAACCTTGAATCAACTTTTATACCAACTGACCCATCCTCAGGCTTATAACTGCAGTTCGTATCTGCCTACCAGATTAGTGTAAACCCTCCCCAACGGCTCTAGCAAACCTACCTGCAAGGACTTCGGTCCCCCTCGGGTTCAGAGGTAAACCCTCCTTTTTGTACAGGTCATGCCTTCCCCAGAATTATCCTGGTCTGTGTGTATGTGTTTCTGCCTGGAATGTCACAGCCTGGCTTGTTTGTATATGTTTGTATTTGAGTGCCCAGTCAGAATGAAGTTAGCAGGGAGGGTGAGATCTATAGCATTGATTTTTATCCCGCGAATTTCAGTCTTTTCAGACTAGGTTTAGTCCGTTTGGTGAGTAGGTTTGTAATGACTCAGTCCATTTTTCTCCGCTCTCTTCTTCTGAAGGGCAACCAGTTCATGTTAGTTTCCAGATGCAGTATCTGCAGTGACTGGATCCCATGCTGCTGCAACTGTCTGCTAACAGATGTGCTCTGGCCTCCCCTGTGATTTATTTATTTAGCAATACAGCGTGGAACAGGCCTTTCCAACCCTTGAAGCCTCATCAGCAGCAGTGCCCGATTTAATCCTAGTCTAATCATAGGATAATTCACTGTGACCAATTGGCCTACTAACCGGTATGCCTTTGGACTGTGGGAGGAAGCTGGAGCGCCCGGAGGAATTCCACGCATTCCAGGGGAAGGAGGCGCAGACGATACAGGAATTCATTTCCAAACTCCGATGCCCCCGAGCTGTAATACCGTTGTGTTAACCACTACGCCACAGTCACAGTGTTTGGGTATGGCCCAAATGCAGACAGAGAGAGAGAGACTGAGGTGGGTCAATAGTTCACAGACTTTAATCTGAATGGGATTTTAAGGGAAAGGAAAACAATAAACCCTAGGCAAAACAGGGCCAGTAACTAAAATTCTCAAATGGGAAAATGGATGCTAACGCTGCTGCTGAAAGGAATATCTAAATATGAAACGAATACTGTACTGGTAATCTCCAGCATCAGTCAACTCACTAGGTGACCCCAATGCTCCAGGACGATCGCGAAGTTATTGAACATGTCAGCCAATGCAGTCGCTTTGAAACTGCCGGAATTTTGGGAACAAGGTGCCGTTGCTTGGTTCATCCAATGGTAGCGAGATCCAGACTTACGGGACACATCGGGTGATGCTCTGCTTCAGTGGGTGATGTTGAACATGGGACTTCATCCTTCTCGCTGCAGATTTCCTGTGTGCCCAAGGACTGCTCGTCAATCTTAGGAAATGCTGGCTTGTGCACGTCAAGGACTTTGGGGTGTTACTCTGCTCCCGAGTAAGTTCCCCACAATGAGCTCTTTCCAATGTGACCCTGCTGGCTCGCCTGCTTCCCAACGCAACCGTAGCCATTACGACTGGCGCCTCAGACCATGCTGAGCACGAACAGCTGGTCAGAGGTGTGTGGTAGCCGCTCGGCTCCTTCATTCAGCAGCTCTGTCCCCCCAGAAAGGAAGGTCAGCATGTCTGACCTTGAGCTTCTCGGACTTTATCTGGCTGTCTAGCACTTTCATTTTCTTCTAGATTGTCGCCACTTCACAGCGTTCGTTGACCACAAGCCCCCTGTGCAGGTGATGGGCAAAATATCAGACACTTGCTCTGCATAGCAGCAACGTGAACTGGCCAACATATCCAAGTTCTCAATGGATATACAACATATCAAGGGGAAAAGTGATGCCGTGGTTGATTGCCTCTTATGGTCAGCCATTGAGGCCATACACATAGAGGTTGCTTATGTCAGTATGGCTGCCAACCAAGCTACTGATCCAGAGGTCCTGGCTTACCGAACTGCAGGTATGGGCCTGCAGCTGGCTGACATTAAGTTCGAGGAGGCTGGAATTTCTCTCCTGTGTGATGTCTCAGTTGGTCACCCTCGTCCCATCATGCCCGCAAACTGGAGACGGACTGTTTTTGCCTCTCACATCCGGGCTGGAAGACCTCACTGAAGCTGGCTGCACTAACGTTTGTTTGGCACAGCCTCGGAAAGGACGAGCGTGGTTAAACTGCAGCCTGTGTGGAGTACCAGTGGGCAAAAAATTAACCGTCATGTTCAGGCACCTACAGCACCTTTTGAGGTCCCTGGGCGACGGTTTGACCATGTCCATGTGGACATTATTTGTCCTCTCCACCCTCTCCCGCGTGGTTTCACGCACCTTCTTACCACAGTGGACCGTATCATCAGGTGGCCAGAGGTCATCCCTCTAACATCGACGATGGCCGCAGATGAGGCTCGAGCATTCATCAGCACCTGGGTTGCTTGGTTTGGTACCCGATCTGATATTTCCTCAGAGTGTGGTCCCCAAATCACTTTAGATCCCTGGGCTGCGATGGTCCAGAACCTGGGCTTTAGGATACATCACGCCATGGTATTATCACCCGCTGTCCAAAGGCCTTTGCGAGCAGTTTCACCGCTCCTTACAGGCTGCTCTGATGGCTGCCCTGTCTGATGAGTATTGGCGTGATTGGCTGAACTCCTGGGGCACAGGATTGCTCCAAAGGAGGATCTGCAGTCGTCCGCGGCTGAGATGGCATACAGGCAGCCATTATGAGTGCCAAGTGATTTAATTCCCAATGTCATGACTGCCTAGTCAGCTTCTCGACAGCCTTCCACCATCCTCAGTAAATTCAATTCCTTCCATCCATCATGGCATACAGCGTTCTTGGGTACCTGTTGACCTACATTCCACCTCGTTTGCTTTCGTCTGACATGACGCACACCAGCGTCCCCTTAGGCCCCCTTATGATGGCCCGTTCTCTGTTTCATAATGGGGAGAAAAGACTTTTATCAGAGACAAAACCTGAACATATTTCAGTAGATCGCCTTAATCCGGCTCACCGAGATGTGGAGAATTCTGTTTCTGGCACCACAGGATGGCCATGGATATGTCAACGCACCCCTGAACAAGCCAGAGGAACCTGCGTTTTCTCCACCCATGGATTACAGAACCCAGGCTGGCTCACAGTGCTGGTTTTGGTGAATTCTGGGATGGGGGGCCTGTGTAGGATAACGAGATTCACAACCACCAGCGTTGGGTTGGGGTTTTGATTTAAGAGGCTGATTTGATGTGATGACGTCATTACGTAAAAGGCTTTGCTCAAGTCTCGACAGGTGCTACAACGAAAAGAAGGGACTTAAATAAAGAGAAGATGGCGGCGCGACGCAGCCACTCCGGAATGAGTATCTGTTATTTGTTAAGTAGGATGCCGTGCACAATCCTGATTTGATGGAGACGGATGTGAGAAGCAGGAGGAACGTCTGGAGAAACTTCTGAAATGCCTGTTTCGCTGCCGCTGCTACTGTGCGATCCAGAATCTCTGGAGGGGAAGGCCCCGAATCCTCGGCTTTGCCTGTTGCTTGGCGGCCGGGGCCGGGGTTGAAGTACTCGGCAGAGATGGTGCTCGGTGCTCGGTGTTGGAGGCTCGAAGTTTTCAGACGGACTCGAGTTGGCTGTGGTTGGGTGTTTCCAGGGTGCTGCATCGGCAAGTTTGCGGCGCTGGAGGTTCATGGCAGGGAGAGTTTTTCTTCCTCCTACCGTCTGCATGAAATGATGGGGCTATCGGGACTTTGAGACTTTTTTTACTGTGCCCATGGTCTGCTCTTTATCAAATTATGGTGTTGCTTTGCACTGTTGTAACTATGTTATAATTATGCGGTTTTTGTCAGTTTTAGTCTTGGTCTGTCTTGTGTTTCTGTGATATCATACTGGAGGAACATTGTATCATTTCTTAATGCATGCATTACTAAATGACAATAAACGAGGACTGAGTGTCCTCATAATCTAATCTAATCTAAAAAAAATACCGCCATAACAAAGCAGTAGTTAGCTGACATGTGCACATACAGGAGCACAATTGCTGAATTTGGTGCAGAGTCCATCTGCGGACCCTGCAGCAGGGTCTGTGGGTGCGACAGGGCTCCCCTCTCGAAGTGTAGCTCCTGAGGTGCAACGGACCTGTGACCGCTGGAAGTCCTGGATGAGAGCTTTGTCCAAGACATCCTTCGCTGGGATCCAACAACATTCTCAGGACCATACCCTTCCCAATCCACAAGCACTGGACATTACCCTGTGTCCAGCGAGATGCCAGGAGGTGCCACACCGTATAGACCAGGGAACCATCTACCAAGCAGGGAGGAGGAGGAAGGTGGAGTAACTGGGGCCAGGGGAGAGGTTGTAACCGGCTTGAGATGGGAAACATGGAACACTGAGTGGATCTTCATTGATGCCGATAGATGCAATCTATAGGAGGCTTTGTTGACAGCCTTTTCACTATAAATGGTCCCTCTCTGCAATCAGTTTCCCATAATTGTGTTATTCTTGCAGCTTCCTTGTTGTGGGGTTCTTGGACTAATGTTCTCAAGGCATTTTTCAACATCTCATGAACATTTCTCTAGCTCAGAGATGAAGCCCTCCAACTTGTGCTCGAAGGCAACCATAGTGAAGAACTGTCCTTCTATCTGTTTGATTTGCCTGAACTGCCGCTGGTGTTTGGTCTCCCCTGGTTATCTCGACGTAACTCATGGATCGATTGGTCTCTTAAAGCACTCCAAGAGTGGGGACTGGCATGCCTGTCTACTTGTCTGGGTTGGGCTCAAGCTCCATTCCATGAATCTCCTCCTGTGTCAGCTAAAGGTGTGGACCATTCTGGGATTCTGGCTGAACATGTTGATCTCCCTGAGGTTTTCAGTAAAAGGAGGGCCACCACCCTGCCTCTGTATCAGCCATACTGCTGTGCCATCGACCTTCTTCCTGGCACGAGTCCTCTCGAGCTGCCTCTTATTTCCTCGCTCATCCTGAAATGGTGGCCAAGTGGTTAAGGCATTGGACTAGCGATCTGAAGGTCGTGGGTTCGAGCCCCTGCTGAGGCAGCATGTTGTGTCTTTGAGCAAGGCACTTAACCACACACTGCTCCAGTCCACCCAGCTGAAAATGGGTACTGGGCACTGGCAAAATGCTGGGGGTTAACCTTGAGATAGACTGGCGTCCTACCCGGGTGGGGGGGGGGGGTGGGTCTCGTACTTTCAGTCGCTTCACGCCACGGAAACTGGCATAAGCACAGGCCTGATGAGCCTATAAAGCTCGGGACAGACAACTTTAACTTTAACCTGAAACAGTGGCCATGGATGAATACATCGAGGAGGCATTGGCCATGGGGCGTATCTATCCATCAACTTGCCAGCAGGAGTGGGATTCTTTTTCTTGAGCAGGAAAATGGCAAGTTCCATGCCTGCATCGATTATCGGCCCCTGAACAGTATCACTGTGAAGAACCACTACCCTCTTCTCCTGCTTGCGTTTGCATTCGAACATTTCCAGGCAGCAGCCATATTTTCTAAAATTGATCTGTGGAATGCTTACAATCTGGTTCATATGAGAGAAGGGGATGAGTGGAAGACAGCTTTCACACCTCTGTTGGCCTCTGAGTACTTTGGTCTGGCCAATGCCCCCGCTGTTTTCCAGGCCTTAGTTAATGACGTGCTGAGATACATGTTAAACCAGTTTGTTTTTGTGTACTTAGATGACATTCTTATTTATTCCCGCTCTCATCAGAAACATGTCTCGTCTGTCCGCAGGGTTGTCAGATGGCTCCTCGAAAATAACCTGTACAACTAGGCCGAGAAGTGTGAGTTCCATAAAGATGCAGGTGTCATTTTTGGGCTATCTACTTACTCCATCCAGTGTTCAAAAGGACCCAAATAAAGTGCAGGTAGTTACAGAGTGGTACAAACCATCTACAGTCAAACAGGTATGGCGCTTCATGGGGCTTGCAAACTTTTATCACGGCTTCATCCAGAATTTTGGCTCTACCGTGGCTCCCTAAATGCACTGCCCAGGAAGATGTCTGCAGGATTCCTTCGGACAAACAATGGTGGCCTAGCATTTTCGGAGTTAAAGCGATGTTTCACCACTACCCCCAGAGCAGCAACTCCGGACCCATCACGTCTTTCATAGTCGAGGAGGATGCATCTGATGTCAGCATTGGAGCTGCCCTGTCTCAGCACTCTTCTGCGGACAGCCGCCTGCTCCCGTGTACCCCTCTTTCCAGTCGTTTGACTCTAGCCGAGAGTAATTATGATGCTGGGAACCGGGAACCGCTGGCTGTCAAGGAGGCTCCGGAGGAATGGCGACATGGGTTGGAGGAGGCAGAACACCACAAGAACCTCTCCCACATTCACGACGCAAATAGACTCAACTCCTGTCAAGCCCGTTCACAAACAAGAGAAAATCTGCAGATGCTGGAAATCCAAGCAACACACACAAAATGCTGGAAGAACTCAGCAGGCCAGGCAGACAGCATCTATAGAAAAGAGTACAGTGGATGTTTTGGGCCGAGACCCTTCTTCACTGGATTTAATTTCATCCTCACCTATCGTCCCGGCAGCAAGAATACTAAAGCTGACGTTCTCTCCCAACAGTTCGACAGATCTGAGGACAATGCCGACCCAGAGACCATTCTTGCTCACTCGTGTATTGTTGCTCTGGTGATCTGGGGAATCAAGGCATAGATGAGGGCCGCCCAACAATTGTACCAAGGACTAGGTGGGGCATCTCCTAACCGGCTGTTTGTCCCTGCTATGCTGTGCTCCAAAACATTGGAATGGGGCCACTCCTCCCATCTGGCTGGACATTTGGAAATTCAACAGACCCAGGAGTTTATGAAGGGACAATTTTGGTGGCCGTCTATGTTGCAGGATGTCCACAACTCCATAACTGCCTGTCTGTCCCACCTGCGCTCAGAACAAGACGTCACACCAGTGTCCTGCGGGACTGCTAATGTCCGCTGCATGTGGCCCACCACGTCCGTAGAAATCTGCCAAAAGTCTTTGATGACATACCAAATCTACTCAAGATGCTAAAGATTTATTGCTGCTGGTATGCTTTCTTCATGGTTGCATCAAAACTTAGGGCCCAGGACAGATCTTGTCAGATATCTGATACTCAGAAACTTGAAGCTGCTCACCCTTTTCACCACTTACCCCCGAATGAGGACGGCTGATGTTCTGCGCAAGGTTTCCTTGTGACACCAATCAACCAGCTGCTCTATCTTGTTCCTTAAGCCTTCTTGTGCCCAGCAGAGCCCATGGCATTACAGGGAAGGTTCTAGCATGGACAGAAGATTGGCTGATTTGCAGGAGGCACAGAGTGGAAAAGGGGCCTTTTCTGGTTTGCAGCGGATGGGTAGTGGTGCGCCATAGGGGCCAGTGTTGGGACCACTTCTGTTCAGTGATTTGGATGAAGGAATTGATGGTTTCTGGAAAGCTGTCTTCCTTTCCCTTGGGTCTTGATGAGGCCACACCACCAGGTATGAAGCCATTGTGACATTGGTTGGTTTGCCAAGGTATCAATTGTTGCCATTTTGTAGAATCTGTCCTGTTGTTACCTTTTCTACCAGACAGACTCTTTACCTTGTTGCTCCATTACTCTTTATTGGGAGACCAGACAGCACATCTGTGTGGGCATCTTGTTTACCCCTCAATCTGCCTGGAATCTGTCCCCTTGCCCTTTTATTATCAAGATGAATGTAATTGTGTCATTTATATATGTATGGCAGAGTGAAAACTTTAATGGATCAATATGTTATACTCCACTTAAATTGACAGATTACAATCTACAAAAGCCCAGATCTCTTGAGGGTGAGATCCATGAAAGTCAGGACCAGCACAAGATTCAGGCAGAGGCTGAGCCTTCCAGCGATGTGGTGCTCGGAGTCAGGAAGATGGACCAGCAGCCAGATGTAAAGTAACGCCTTGTTGCTTGCACCGCAGTTGGTGGACAACAAAGAGGATGGCAGCCCACTGTTAAGGCGTATTCTGGAGTTAGGGTATATGACAAGTATTAATTTTAGCTACAAACAGTCTTCAGAGCAGAGTATGGATTGCAGATTGAATTTAAAAAGCAGCTCTGAACAATGGACTGGGGTTGATCACCTGAGATGTCTGCATATGCATGAATGCAACTAGAGAGACAATGGGGATTAGCATTCACTTTGGGTGTCTGGAATGTTGGAGATGTTTGAAATTTATATGGCATTTAAAGAAAGCATTATGGATACATTGTAGCTACAGAATTGTCTTGAA
Organism: Mobula hypostoma; assembly: GCF_963921235.1. Lineage (NCBI taxonomy): Eukaryota > Metazoa > Chordata > Chondrichthyes > Myliobatiformes > Myliobatidae > Mobula > Mobula hypostoma. The sequence goes on from NC_086125.1 coordinate 18,580,490, forward strand.
GTTACCTTTGATCTTTAGCATATAATAATGTCAGAAAATATTGGGTCAGGCAGGCCTCTTCATCCAAGAGTGTCTTGAGTGTGATGTCTGCTGCTTGTTTCATTGAATAAAGACTTCTATATCCACCAGCTCTGTGTCTCTCCAGTGACTTCATTCACAATCACAACACCTGTCATTGGCTAAGACAAGGGCTCTTCTACTGAGTGCTGTGTGATCTAATGAAGATACAGAGCCAATCCCGGAAGGGCAGTGGTTTGACATAAATTTCAAGTCCCCCTCAGATGTAGAAGGTGCAGACGTTTCTGCCACTGCGCGTTCCCCTGACGCAATCTGGGATCAGTAATCGAGCTTTCCCATCAAACAAGGAAGGGGGCAGCGTTCAAAACAAATCCTCCAGCCATTGCGGTTTTTTTTCAATGCACTTTAGTGCATTTTAAAACCTAGAAGTTAGGCATCTGAAATCCACTGCATTGACAGCTAACCAAGGACCTAAAGCTATCTAGCTCTTCAAGCTTAGCAGTGATGCCTTACTGTGAATTATTTTACTGTAAACAATTTGTTGTTAAATGCATACTTATGTATCACTATACTAACTAATGTCAGTATAAACTTAGATAAAGCAACTGCCCTTTTGGAGAAGAGATGAACTGTTTGTTAGTGTTGTTTTGCCATTGTCAGGTTCACTGAGATACAATAAAAATCTATCGGTTGGTTTTCCACCAAGACAGGTCATTCCATGAGTAAGTATATCGAGACAGTAAAAAGAAAACAAACTGCAGAGAAAATGCACTGTACTGCAGGGCGATAAACAAAATGTAAGGGCCATGACAAGGTAGAAAGGGAGATTAAAATTCATCTTTTAGCGTGTGAGAGGAGTACTCAATAGTCTTATAACAATGAATAAGAAGCTGTTCTTCTGTCTGGTGATATATGGTCTTAAGCTATTATAAACGTCTGCTGAATGGGAGCCGGGAGAGGAGAGAATGATTGCACTGTGAGCAGCCCTTGATTATGCTGGCTGTTTTCCTGAGGCACTGTGAAGTGTTGGCAGAGGACTGTGCTGGGTTCATAACTCCTCCATTCCTCAGTCGGGTACAGAGAAATTGCCATATAAAGCTATGATACCTCCGTATAGGATGCTTTCTATGGTGCATTGGTGAAAATTGGTGTGAGTCATCGGCATTACACCAAATTTCTTTAGCTTCTGGAGAAAGTAGAGGCACTAACGTTCTTTTGTGGGGCAGCATCAAAGTGGCTGGACCAGCAGAAAGCGCTGGTCAACTTTACATCTAGGAACTTGAAGCTCTCAATTAGCTCTATCATCTTTGCAAAATTATGAGGGGCATTGATAGTAGAAAACAATATTCCCTATCAGAATCAGGTTCATTATCACCGGCATGTGACATGAAATTTGTTAACTTAGCAGCAGCAGTTTAATGCAATACATAACCTAGCAGAGAGAGAGAGAGAAAAATAAAACATAATAATAAATAAACAAGTATATCAATTATGTATATTGAATAGATTTAAAAGAATGTGCAAAAACTGAAATACTGTATATTTAAAAAAAGTGAGGCGGTGCCCAAAGATTCAATGTTCATTTAGGAATCGGATGGCAGAGGGGAAGAAGCTGTTCCTGAATCGCTGAGTGTGTGCCTTCAGGCTTCTGTACCTCCTACCTGATGGTAACAGTGAGAAAAGGGCATGTCCTGGGTGCTGGAGGTCCTTAATAGTGGACGCTGCCTTTCTGAGACACTGCTCCCTAAAGATGTCCTGGGTACTCCGTAGGCTAGTGCCCAAGATGGAGCTGACCAGATTTACAACCTTCTGTAGCTTTGTTCAGTCAAGTGCAGTAGCCCCTCCATACCAGACAGTGATGCAGCCTGTCTAGAACCAATGGGCAGTTGTTTAAGAGTCAGAGGAAAGCTGTGGAAAATGGTTTTCACCAGAGGGTGGTTGCGGTCAATGATTGGTTGCCGGAGTAGTTGGTGGGGGATGAGTACTGTTGCGTTTATACAGCACCTAAAGGAGCTCTTGAATGGCCAGGTCATGGAAAGTTACAGACCAAGTGCTGGTAAGTGGGATTCATGCTGTGGGCTTCTCGATATGTCACAATGACAAAACTTGTAAAGTGTCTGCTTCTGTGCTGTTTGAGTCTGATATATGGCAAACAAAATCCTTTTAGGACGGTTTGTCATTCTCCCATGTTCGAAGTTTACAATGGGCTTTGTTCCATAAAGCAGCAAATGCAGAACAAAAGGATAAAATGCTGAAAATACATTGTGTGATGTACTGGTTGCTCCTTTATAGGAAGGCTGTAGAGGCTTCGGAAAGGGTACTGAAGTAATTCACCAGGATGCTGCCTGGATTAAAGCGTATTGAATATAATGAGAGGTGGGACAGTTTTAGATTGAATTATCTGAACTGTCAAAGCCTGAGGGGAGTCCTGATAGAGGTTTATAAAATCATATGCTGTGTAGGTAAGGTAGCTAGTCTCTTTCATTAGGATAGAAACGTGAAATAGCAGAGGGCTGCCCACAGTCCTGCGTCAGTCATCAAAATAATCCAAATGCATCGCTCTCTTCTTACGTTCCTGGTTCAGTGGTTCAGTCCCCAAACACTTCCCATTCCCATTGTGGGTGTACTTTGGGGACTGAGCCAGGGCTATTAGGAGAATGCAGGTGTTGAATTTATTTGGGGACTATCTCAATGCTGTGGGCTCAGAGTAGGACACTGAAAGCAGTTGGATGGATTTGTAAATAATGTAGAGCACTGGGTTGCTTCTTAGGGGCCAGGACTGGACTGTGTCAATGGAGCCGGGCAGTGGGATTAGTTTGGTAATGGACACAGGACTCTTGGGAGAGTGAGGCGCAATCTGATATGTTTGGGGACAGACAGGGCTATAGGGAGAAGGTGGGACATGTGGATTAGTTTTGCTCCAGCACAGGGTTGTGGAGAGGGAAGGGGAGTAGTATTAGTCTGAATACAATCACAGAGATGTGGGAAGAGAGTGCGGGGTAGTGGGATTAGTTTGGAGACTGACATAGTGTTTTGGAAACAGAGTGGGTCACTGTCATTATTTAGACAGCAACACAGTGCTGTGGGGAGGGAGCTGAGCAGTTCATGTTTGGGCTCTGAATCAGCGCTGCCTGGAGAGGGAAATTCTGTGGTATTAATTCGGGAACTGACACAAGACAGTAGATAGATGGTGAGGCAGCGGAATTAGTCTGGGGACAGATGTGGGGCTGTAGGAAGTGAGCTTGTAATGGGCTTAGTCTGCCATTGACAAATGGTGGTGGGAATTACGTGGGCCTTTGTGATTAGTTTGTGAACTGGCACGGTTGTTGGGACAGAGTGGGGCAATGTTATTAGTTTAGGGCAGATGCAGGGCTGTGGGTTTGGCAGAGGTCAGTGGGATTAGTCTAACATAGGGAGAGCGTGTAGCAGTGGGATTAGTCTGGGGTCTGACATAGGGAGAGCGAGTAGCAGTGGGATTAGTCTAGGGTCTGATATAGGGAGAGTGTGTATTAGTGGGATTAGTCTGGGGATTGACGCAGGGCTGTGGACAGAGAACAGGGCAGTAAGGCTGGTTTGGGTACTGACACAGGGCTTTGTGGAGGCGGTGCAATTTTAGGACTGTTTTCAGGAATGACACCAGGTTTCAGGGATAGTGAGGGACTCTGGGATTACCACTGAACTCCCTCCCACCACCCAGGACACACCAGGTATGAAGTGCCAGTAGCATTATGTTTTATTTATGATCTTGTATCATCTTTTATTTGTCAATTTATTTGTGGTAATATTACTTTATGTGCTATGTCTGGGAGTTGTGCGGTATGTACCGTATAGTAGTGCACCTTGATCCAGAGGAACTGCTGAAGAAGTATAGCTGCTGGCGCGCAGTCTTCATGATTGCATCAGTGTTTTGGGCTCAAGACAAATTCTCTTAAACGTTGACACCCAGGAACTTGAAGTTTCTCACACTTTCCACTACTGACCCTTAATGAACACTGCAAATGTTCAGTGCAAGGTTTTGTTGTGACACCACTCAACCAGCAAATTTATCTCACTCCTTATGCCTCCTTGTCCCCAGCAGAGATTTTGCCAATGACAGTGGTGTCATCAGCAAATTTAAAGAGATGTCATGGAAGTAGACAGCACAGAGCAGTAGGTGAAGCACATTATATGAGATCTCCATAGTGGTGATCAAAGAACACACAACTGCATCACCTCATCCCTGTGCTTGAGAAGAACTGGGAGAGGAAGGACATGCTCTCTCTCAGACCACTCCACTTTATCTGAGACCTCAGCATTGGTGAGAGAAGGACTCATCAGCTCATCAGTGAAATTCTGTGTGAGGCAGAGCCCGACTCTCTTCTTCCTATGGTTACCAATCGCTTCCCAAGATTGGGGTTCAAGTTTGTTCTTTGGGTTGTATGTGAGTAGCAGCATGGTGACTGAAGATGAGGCAAGACCAAGCCCATAAGACATAGGAGGAGAATTTGGCCATTTAGCCCATTGCATCTGCTCCAGGATTTGATTAAGGCTGATTATTATCCACCTCAACCCCTTTCTCCGGCCTTCCCTCAGTAAACTTTGACCCCTTAGTAATCGAGAACCTATCAAACTCAACTTTAAATATACCCAATGACTTGGCCTCCACGAGTATCCCTGGCAATGAATTCCACAGATTCACCAGCCTCAGGCTAAAGGAATTCCTCCTCATCTCTCATCTAAAAGGACGCACTTCTATTCTGAGGCTGTGCCCTCTGGACTTGGGCTCCACCACAAGCGGACGTACCCTCTCCTCGTCTACTCTATCGAGGCCTTTTAATAAAAGAGGGGGAGGAGAATTAATGAAATAAACAGCTGCACGGAGGCTGAAACACCGCCATGATAAAACAATGCCATCAACAAAGACTAGAGTTGTACTGAGACATGTTACTGCAGTATTGAAGGAAAGAGTACACGATCCATTTTGCAGAAGATGTAGACAGAGATATGATGTGAGGTGCTCACCGCAAATTCACAACCAGATGTAAACTGCGTGTTTTCGGGCCAAGTTTCGACACCCATTAAGAACTCCAAATATAGAACGCGTCATTAGCCATTACATTCATGCGGGTTGTCGAATCTACTGCTCTCATTACAAGTGTGAACTTTGGGACTAGTTGGAAAGGGGGAGAACTCTGCAGATATTCAAGTCCCGCATCGCTATTATTCGGGTCGGCGGAAGATGTCAGAGTACCTTAAAGTTCCCAACACAGATTGTTTCTCAATCTGACCCCGACGGAGCGAAATAGCTTTGGCTCAAACAACGGTGAGGTTAAACGGATGAGTATCAGAGATGTACGCATTATCAATATGAAGAGGCAAATGAAAGTTGTAAATGGAACAAAATGTAGATATATATTTATCTTTTTATCCTCAGCGCAAACCGGGTTGACTTTATCTCAACCAATTTACAGTATTTCACTGCCTGGGAGAGCATTATTAACACTGATCTTTACCAATCGACGCCAGGGAAACGGAGCGTCATTCCTATTGGTGCACTTTAACACAGGTTTCTTTACAATCAACGCGTAGCTCTCTCATTGGGCGCAATCCACGTAGAGATTCGGATTGTTTAATTGACCCAATGGGTAACTGAAGACCGTGTATAAAAGGTGGTGACTGGCGAGTGAAGTTATCTTGGCAATATGCGTATTAGTTGGGGTAAGCGGGTTGGTTTATTGCTGTTGCTCCTCGTTGGGGTAGTTTATGGCTCCGATATTTGGCAAGACTTTGCAGACAGGCCGTTTCCATGGAGAAAAGTGAAAACGGGCATTGAATCGAACTTGAGTTCGAATTTCCAAGCGGTTGAGGTGCAAAGTGAATCTCCATTAAATACTGTAACAGTACAATGTGGGGAGCGCAACATATTGGTTAGAGTGGACATGGATTTATTTGGAACGAAACATCTGGTTAAAGCTGCTGACCTGACTCTGGGGGCGGTAGGTTGCCGCCCAACAGCCATCTTCTCTCAAAATCACACGGTTTTCTTTCATTATGGACTGCATGAGTGTGGTAGTGAACTCCAGGTAATACGGTTTTTCAAAGCTAATATTTCTCGCTGCGGTTAGCTGTGCTGCTAATGTTAGAATGTCTCGGAGTTCTGTTTTATCGTGTTCTCTACATGGTATTGTGTCTACTCTACAGACGCTTTGCCGTTCCGCCTGGTATTAAAATTTGTCCTGATAATGCTAAGATGTTACATTTTTGTTATGTGAGACTGCAAATGTGTGTATTTAACTGTCGACGAATAGTTTGGCGACTTCAATTTAAACTGAGTTGGTTGAAGATAAAAATCTGGCAACATCAATCAGGACAGATTGTTTGATCCCGTGAACTTCGTTAAAATGCAAACCACGTGCAATGGCTTTGGCTCCTGCGCCGTACTTGCACGAAACTAGTCAATGCATTCCTACAGCACCCTCGTCCGACAATGCAATTGGAAAGCTTCCTCTTGAAAGGATAAGATCGCTGAGATAATTGTTTACTATTGAACCTGGTATTTTTCAGATGTCTGAAGATTTCCTCGTCTACACCACCCACCTGAACCACAGACCCCAGGCTCGTGGAGCGATTATTCTGCGAACTAATGGGGCAATCGTTCCTGTTCAGTGTCGTTATTTCAGGTAACGTACTGTGAATGTATTGCGGAATTCGCGCTCAAACGTGTATTCTGATCTCGCCAATGCCCCCTTTGCCCTTCCAGGAAAGCTAACGTGAGCAGTAACCCAATCCACCCCACGTGGATCCCGTTCAGCTCCACCAGGTCTGGGGAAGGACAACTATCGTTCTCCCTGCGGCTAATGAATGGTATGTGTATGTAGGGCGCAGTTTCTTGGGTTGGACTACTGGAGTGTTGGTACAAGATCTCTAATTCTGTCTTGTCTCTTAGATGACTGGCTTACAGAGCGCGCCTCCTCCACCTACTACCTGGGCGAGCTCATTCACATCGAAGCCTCTGTTTCCGTGATTAACCACGTGCCCCTGAAGCTCTACATTGACCGTTGTGTAGCCACACCGAGCCGGGACAGGGACTCCACCCCGAGATACAACATCATTGATCACCACGGGCAAGTGCTGTTTTTGGTTTTGCTCTCTAATAACATCTCAGTGTGTTAAATGTTCCTCGTGTCCCTTTTTGTTCAGATGCCTCCTGGACAGCGCGGCTGAGGACTCCTTTTCCACCTTCGTGTTGGTCGGGGCTGACCGTGAGGTGGACAAACTCCGCTTTGATTTGGATGCCTTCCGCTTCTCTGGAGACAAGCATTCCCTGGTAAGGAGTTGAACAGTGGGTTTTAAGTGTTTAGGGACGATTCATGGAATAACTTTATTCAATGTGTCCCTCAGATCTTCATCAGTTGTCGCTTGAAAGTTGCTGCAGTTGATCGGAGCGATTCCGTGAACAAAGCATGCACTTTCCAGAGGAAGCAGAATATGTAAGTTTTTTTTATCTCGGATCTTGTGATGCTCGTGAATAGGTTAGTTGCTAAATGTAGTTTTCTTGGTCAGGTGGGCTCCACTGGAAGAAACGAGCTTCGATGTCTGTGCCTGTTGTCGCCTGGGTGACTGTGCAGCCATAGGGGAGGCTGCAGCTTCAAGAGGCCGGAGGGCGACTCAGTCTGAGATTGGTAAGTCGTTCGTTCCTCTTGGATGTGTGAGGTCGCTCTGTCTGTCTCTTGACCAATAGTTTGGCTTTGCAGAGAAAGTTGATCCAGAGAAGTGGGAGGGAGAGGCCTCGCTTGGACCACTGCTCGTTCTGGAGAACGGAGTGCCCGACCTGGCATTCCAACGGTTCAATGAGATCCAACGACCTGGACGGCAAACTTCAGGAAGGGGTGAGTTCAAGGTCCCCACCGCTGCGGCTTGCAATGGTTTCTGTGACTAACTTTTGCTTCCTTTTTAAAGGTGTGATATCTGAAATGGTATTGATCATCACCTTGGCTGTGACGGCTACCTTTCTCGCCGCTGCTACTTCGATCATCTTTTTCTTGTACAGAAGCCGCAAGCAAATTCTGTTCAACTAGTTTTCAAGTGTAGAATAAAGTGTAAATTGCTTGTTCTCGATTGTTTTGTTTTTTTTTTCTGACTGATGCCTACGTGGGACTCTTGCTCAATCAGTCCAGTTAGCCTCCAGATAGTGCTTTATTTCTAAAAGACTAGAAATACTACACTTAACTGTCACTTGCATCCCTTTTGACAAGTTGTGCTGCTTGTCACTTTTACCGAGCAGGACTTAATGGCTTCACTTTACAAGAATTGGGTGCCTGTTTTGTTTTCAATCTGTTTAACTACCTTCATTCCACTGTCCTTTGAAGATTAATACTTGAGTATTAGCATTGGCTGCTTTGTAGGAGGCAGCGAGTGGGAATAAAAGGATCCTTTGCTGGTTGGCTGCCATTGACTAGTGTTCTGCAGGGGTCAATGTTGGCACCACTTATGTTATATAAATGATTTGAGGTGATGGAATAGATGGCTTTGTTACCAAGCTTGCAGATATGAAGATTGGAGGGGCAGAAAGTGAGGACGGGTAGGATGCAGAAGGATTTGGACTATGGGCAAGGAAGTGGCAAATGAAATGCCAGAAAATGCATGATCA